>NC_092246.1:19029028-19179028 GCF_036320965.1 Panulirus ornatus
GAGACCCCCACCTTGTGTGCAAATCCTAAATCTATCACATCGCATCCCAGTCCCTCTCACTGAACCAGAAGAAAAGCTTAGCTGCCGTCGAATCCTTTTTTTTTTTTTTTAAGCTGCCACGCGTCGCTTTACCGGCCGGCCGGCAGGTTGCCGGTCATTTTATACAGGTACCGGTCACGGCTGGGTAGTGGGGCATACGTCCACGGTACCCCAGCGCCTCACCCGGGAGGTCATGTTGGAATGCCGGACGCTCAGGAGGGGTGGGTTTTGCTGCTGCAGCCGGGGCAAAGGAACGTACCATTGAAAGAGGGAGCGTGAGTGAACGGGGCCACTTTCCAGGTGAACGAAGAGGGAGAGGGAAGCGAGGAAAAGGAGGGAGAGACTTAGAAACTAAACCATAGACACGTACGGTGGACGCGAGCGAGAGCAACCCAACGTGTAGGTGAACGAGGGAAGAGCGTGAGTGATCGATAGGTGACGGAGAGACGGGCCGGAGTGAGCGAGCTTCGAACGTCCAGCGAAGCAAGACTAAGCGCGAAAATTCGGGAGATGGAAATACAACTTCTTAACCAGTAGACCAAGACACGTAATCCATGCCATACCCAGCGCTTTTTTTTTTTTTTTTTTTTTTACAGCTCGGTTGCCGCAGGGAAGTGTGCTTGCACCACTTTTGTTCCTCCTTCTTCCGTCTAACATTGACGCAGACACGAGCCACAGTTCCATACCATCGTTTTGTAGATGATACAAGAATAAGTATGGAAATCGCATCAATAGAAGGTACCGAAAGGCTACGAAGAGACGTGAACGAAGTTTTTGAGTGGGCAACTGAAAAAAACTGTTTTTCATTGGAGATTGATGTCAATTCCTCTTCCATGGGTAAAATGAAGAAATCAGAAACAGCCCGGAGTACCGGAGAGACACAGATGCTGTCATAAATGAGATGAGTAATATGAATGACTTTGAAACAATAATGTCTAAACAACCTAAGCATCGGTGAACACAACAAAACAATGGTTGCTTCATGCAGAAAGATGGTAGGCTGGATCCTGCGGACTTTCAAGACACGGGAAGAAAAGCCAGTGATGATATTATTTCAAGGCACTGATTCTTTCACGAATTGGAATATCTGCTTTTTAACATCACCCTGCAAGACGGACGAAAATGCGGATTTAGAAAGTGTTCAGAGATCTTTCACAGCACATATTAACGTGGTAAAGGAACTGAATTACTGGGAATGATTGCAATCACTTAGGCTATACTCCTAGAGCGCAGACGGAAGAGGTATATCATCATCTATACCTAGAAAATCCTGAAAGGTATAGTTTCCAACATACATTCGGAAATAACATCGTACTGGCACGACAGGCATGGAAGACTTTGGAAAATACTACCTCTGAAATCCAAAGGTGCCATTTACATAAAAAGGGAGAACACCTTAACATACAGAACCCCAAGACTCTTCAACACTTTGCCATCTACCACCAGAAACAGCATAAGATCTACGGTAGAGAAGCTCAAGAATGCATCGGACAAGTGCTTAAAAAGTGCACCAGACCAGCCAGACTGTGGGGGCTATGTGGGCCTGAGTTCAAGCTGCGGCTTCCAACAGATTGGTCGACCAGTGACCGACTCCAGCTGCCTGGACCCACAGGTTGGGCTCTGGGGGATTAAGATCCCCGATGATGAATCCACGAACGTACAATCAAGGTAGACTGTGTTCGAATGTACGTACAGTGAAGCAAGACAGTGCACGAACGAGGCAAAGTAAGTACGAAGGGGAAGTGTGAATGAGAATGGATAAATGAAAGGGAGAGTGAACGGATTATCGCCGGGTTGAACGAGCGAGGGAGGCCAGGGAGACGAGCCAGGAAAACCAGGGAGAGGAGCCAGGAAAATCAGGGAAGCGACTTAGGAAAACCAGGGAGAGGAGCCAGGAAAATCAGGGAGGCGAGCCAGGAAAATCAGGGAGACGAGCCAGGAAGACCAGGGAAGCGACTCAGGAAAACCAGGGAGAGGAGCCAGGAAAACTAGGGAGGCGAACCAGGAAGACCAGGGAAGCGACTCAGGAAAAACCAGGGAGAGGAGCCAGGAAAATCAGGGAGACGAGCCAGGAAAACCAGGGAGGCGAGCCAGGGAGGCTGAGGAGACGATTCATTAATCCGGGTTCTGGCGCAAAGGTCACGTCAGCGGCGGGAGCCCGGCCAGTGTGTGAGGGAGCGAGTGATGGAGTCCATCCCCTCACCCAGGGCCTCCTTCATGGTTCCCAGGAGTCAGTGTGAGGGAGATGGTGATGGTAGGGTGATGGCGGCAGTCTCCACACCCATGCTTCCATCATGGTTCTCAGGTGAAAGTGATTGATATACAATCAACTGTTAAATAGTTTTTCTGCAGTAGCTATATGATTATATATATATATATATATATATATATATATATATATATATATATATATATATATATATATATATATATATATATATTTATATATATATATATATATATATATATATATATATATATATATATATATATATATATATATATATATATATATATATATATATATATTATCCCTGGGGATAGGAGATTAAGAATACTTCCCACGTATTCCCTGCGTGTCGTAGAAGGCGACTAAAAGGGGAGGGAGCGGGAGGCTGGAAATCCTCCCCACTCGTTCTTTTTTCTTTTTTTCAATTTTCCAAAAGAAGGAACAGAGGGGGGCCAGGTGAGGATATTCCACAATGGCCCAGTCCTCTGTTCTTAACGCTACCTCGCTAACGCGGGAAATAGCGAATAGTTTAAAAGAAAGAAAAGAAAATATATATATATATATATATATATATATATATATATATATATATATATATATATATATATATATATATATATATAGTCCACGTTGTAAGGGTAGTTGAATTCTGGATTATGTCGTTATTCTGTAAAGGCAATTCCGAAACTAACGAGGAACGTAAAGAAATTTGCGTATCACCAGTGGTTAAGGAGGGGAGTGGTGGCCCCACAACTGGTAGCTTATTACCCTTTTGGGCACGACGGTACGACCCATGGGTATCGTATCCAAGAGTCGTGACGTCGTGCTTTTAAGGACCGTACAGTCATGCGTAAAAAAAGGGAAGGATAAGGGAGACGGGCAATGGGACAGCATAATCTCTTTGTGGTAGTCTGTGTGTGTGAGTGTGTGTGTGTGTGTGTGTGTGTGTGTGTCTGTGTGTGTGTGTGTGTGTGTGTGTGTGTGTGTGTGTGTGTGTGTGTGTGTGTGTGTGTGTGTCTCAGGCAGATAGACAAGCACTCACCCGCAACGCTGGCCTCTCGTAGGAGAGAGAGAGAGAGAGAGAGAGAGAGAGAGAGAGAGAGAGAGAGAGAGAGAGAGAGAGAGAGAGAGAGAGAGGCCCGACAGTGGCTTGGGTCTGTGTGTGTGTGTGTGTGTGTGTGTGTGTGTGTGTGTGTGTGTGTGTGTGTGTGTGTGTGTGTGTGTGTCTTCCTTCCCCCTTGATGTGCTAACGGGAGGATGTTAGTGTATAGTAATGTTATAATGCAGGGACGTACCTAACCACGATTGTGGATGGGCTTCCCTTTAGAATATAGACTTCTGAGTACTGAGTTAAGTTTGCGTGTGGGGACACTAAGATACCACAGTTGATACCATGAGATCGACTCTCCGAGGTGGGAGGAACACGAAGATTTCTTGATCTGCTGATTCTAATGGAAATTGAGTAATTCACTGGGAAACCCCAAATCCAATGAATGTTCTTGTGGTGTAGAATAAATCTTGTACACTGTGCAGTGAACACCTTTATGAACGTCATCATTGTCGAAGCCATCCCACTTCTGACCTCTTAGTTCGGGATGACCCCCCAGATGACCTGGTCCGTCGGCAGAACACGCGAGGTTCATAGCTTGGAGAAGGGTCCATTCCTGCATCCAGCAGTGAATTACACAGTCGCTGGAACGGTGAAATGTGGTGGTAGCCAGTCAGTGAGCAGCACGTTATAACAACCCTTGGGTTTAATAGCTTTAGCCTTTGACCTGACTCTTACAGGTTCGAGTCAGAGGCCAAACCACTATCCCGTCATGATTCGAGGCGATCAGTGGATTGTAAGGTTAATGTGTATCCTCCGTTTTCGTTTTTCCGTTATGTTAGGGGAAGCTGAACTAAATCTTCTCTTTTTTCTTTACAGGTTCGGGATTTGGTTGAACGCTGTTCATGTCCGTCCCAGTTCCCTATGGTGAAGGTGTCTGAGGGCAAGTACCGCATCGGCGACACCCGGGTCCTCATCTTCGTCAGGGTCAGTACCTTACCTTACGGCACCTCGGTGTTGCTGTCAAATATTATATATATACCTGACATCCACGACGTGCGACACCCGCCAGCGTGAGCTGGTGGGGCCTTTTTGCTCTTCCTCGACGTAGACTAGAGACTTCGTCACAGTCGCCTTTAAAGAAAAAATTACGATTTATTCCCTTTTGAGTTGAACGTTGTAACACTTGAGCACAGATGTACGACCTTGTACAACGACGTTACGACTCTTTAAGCACGACTTTACGACCCTTTATAACGTCATCACGACCCTTGAGCACGACAGTACGACTCCTTGGTTATGATGACATGGAGTTTGACCTGATCCTTAAAAGTCTGGTGAGAGGCTGCTATACCTTCATCTCTACGGAACGTGCCATTATGCTCGAGGACCCAACATAACATCATGCTTCAGGGAAATATTTTACTGGTAATATTAGAGGGAAATATTTCTCATGGTAGTACTGGACGGAAATATTTCTCCTGATGATATTCGAGGGAAATATTTCTCATGGTAGTACTGGACGGAAATATTTCTCCTGGTAATATTAGAGGGAAATACATGATAAGGAGTATAGTTGACGTGACGAGTTTATAGTTATGACGCTACGGGACTTAAGTGACGCGATGTGGTTGTAACATTTACGTCACATAATGGGATATAGTAACATGTGTCTCATCAAGGGGTAAGAGCTACCACACGTGAAGACACAAGTTTTACGTGTGTATTTGAAGGTGTGGTTGTGATTAGTTTTGGGTATGGTTGGTTGTGAGGCTATGGTTGGTTGTACCAAAGTGGATGTCTTTGTGTGGATGATTCCGTCATGGCAGGTCATCCAGTGGGTTACATTGTTATGAAAAGACTCCTGTCAGGGCTAGGGGGGTTGAATGGGTAGATTCCCATTTGTGTTGCAGATCTTGAGTTGTATAGTTTGTGTTGCAGATCCTGAGAAACCACGTGATGGTGCGGGTGGGCGGTGGATGGGATACCTTGGAACACTACTTGGACAAGCACGACCCCTGCAGGTGTCGCCAAGGTCAGTCATCTTCTCTTTACTGGAACACCCTGAAGTCTTCATCGTCGCTACACCCACAGTATACACTAGAGCATCTCAATCGTTTCTTCAGACATTAATAAGAGAACCTTCTTTTTTTTCCATGTAACAAGATTTCCTCAGAGGACTTTTAACTCTAACTATACCTTTACCCAGAAGTCAGACACCACTTTAAAACCTCTCCCAGTTTTGCCCACTGTAACTCGACGCCTGGCTATATACAACATTCATCTCGCTTCTCATTTTACTCTCCCAGATTTGCCAAAACTATATATTCAAGTTTTTTTAAAATTGAAATATATGTAGTACCTTTACAAAAGGTATTATGAAATTAAAAGATTTGTCTTCGTATTTACAGTAGCAAGAAATGCTAAAAAGGATGTATATGTTTGGCAACAGCTAGTGGGCGGAGGTAGCTTTTCCGCTTACTGCATAAACACGAATTATAATGTCAGGCTTTTCTTATTTGCAAAAATAGGTTTTTCTTCAATTTAGCCCGCCAACTGCGCTGTTAAATGTACCTGGGATTTTACTACATCCATCACCAGTGAAATTCCGGTGGGATTTCTGAAAGACTAAGTGTTTCAGAGCTTGAGCCCCGATTGCACGTAAACGTTTATACGTTCGAGCGAGAGAAACGTTAAAGTGACCACTTGAATTTAAGGAAACGTTCGTGATTGATTTCTTACCCTCAACCTGAGGAAGTTCATTTGCGGAACTAATTCTGGCCGGAGGTAGTACAGAGTTGAAACAAAGGATTGAGGAAAATTATGGTTGTGAATTTGAAATTTTTTTAAGCATATGGTATAGTCAAGGTCAAGCATTAATATTTTTGTTAATCACGGAATATGAAAGATCACCTCGGTGTCATAATGATATGCGTGAGAATTTTAATATTTTTTCCTCTAATGAAATTCCTCATAATCAAATAACTTATTACAATAACATTACAAGAGTGAGTATCCTAAAGGTACCTTTCTATATGCGAGTTTCTTCTCAACTTTCATACACCTAATTTAACCTGAGTCGTTTCCCAATAGCCATTTGTAAGTCGCAGCTAAAACCAGGCATTGCCATTATTAACTGGAACATCTAAATGTCACAAATCATTTCACTGTATGTTAGTTTAATAGTGACACATATTGCTATAAAACATTTTATCAAAAGCCGAGAATTTTTAGGCTAATTGGATACTTCGACACCAGCATCATTTTGTCATCATCAATGGAAAGAACTTCATTTTTTTTCATATATATATATATATTATATATATATATATATATATATATATATATATATATATATATATATATATATATATATATATAACCTCATAGCATGCATGATCCATGGAGAATTTATAATGTGTTTACTATTCTATTATCTTTTTTTCGACCCTCATCTTAAGTGTAATGTAGTGCAGGGTTTTGGATCTCGATTGTCTTGTTCCTCACTATAACATATTGTCAGCAGTCGTTTTCATGTGTATCAACAAAAGTGTCAGCGGTACAAATAGTTTCAAGTAATATTTGAAGAGCCCGTACTTGAGTACTTGAACCTTTACACTTTTCAGGTCATCGGGTGGCAGTTGGGTCTCGTGTAGGCTTCAAGACTTCAAGCTGTGGACAGGAACGGCAACTGATGAATGTTACTTATGAAAGGTGGGTCATGTGCTTCTGTTGATGTCTCTGTGGAATACAGTGGTTCAAACTTTTTAAGAAAAGAAATTTAATCAGAATTCATCTAGCTGTGGGAAATTATATATATATATATATATATATATATATATATATATATATTTTTTTTTTTTTTGTCGCTGTCTCCCGCGTTTGCGAGGTAGCGCAAGGAAACAGACGAAAGAAATGGCCCAACCCACCCCCATACACATGTATATACATACGTCCACACACGCAAATATACATACCTACACAGCTTTCCATGGTTTACCCCAGACGCTTCACATGCCTTGATTCAATCCACTGACAGCACGTCAACCCCGGTATACCACATCGCTCCAATTCACTCTATTCCTTGTCCTCCTTTCACCCTCCTGCATGTTCAGGCCCCGATCACACAAAATCTTTTTCACTCCATCTTTCCACCTCCAATTTGGTCTCCCTCTTCTCCTCGTTCCCTCCACCTCCGACACATATATCCTCTTGGTCAATCTTTCCTCACTCATTCTCTCCATGTGACCAAACCATTTCAAAACACCCTCTTCTGCTCTCTCAACCACGCTCTTTTTATTTCCACACATCTCTCTTACCCTTACGTTACTCACTCGATCAAACCACCTCACACCACACATTGTCCTCAAACATCTCATTTCCAGCACATCCATCCTCCTGCGCACAACTCTATCCATAGTCCACGCCTCGCAACCATACAACATTGTTGGAACCACTATTCCTTCAAACATACCCATTTTTGCTTTCCGAGATAATGTTCTCGACTTCCACACATTCTTCAAGGCTCCCAGAATTTTCGCCCCCTCCCCCACCCTATGATCCACTTCCGCTTCCATGTTTCCATCCGCTGCCAGATCCACTCCCAGATATCTAAAACACTTCACTTCCTCCAGTTTTTCTCCATTCAAACTCACCTCCCAATTGACTTGACCCTCAACCCTACTGTACCTAATAACCTTGCTCTTATTCACATTTACTCTTAACTTTCTTCTTTCACACACTTTACCAAACTCAGTCACCAGCTTCTGTAGTTTCTCACATGAATCAGCCACCAGCGCTGTATCATCACCGAACAACAACTGACTCACTTCCCAAGCTCTCTCATCCCCAACAGACTTCATACTTGCCCCTCTTTCCAAAACTCTTGCATTCACCTCCCTAACAACCCCATCCATAAACAAATTAAACAACCATGGAGACATCACACACCCCTGCCGCAAACCTACATTCACTGAGAACCAATCACTTTCCTCTCTTCCTACACGTACACATGCCTTACATCCTCGATAAAAACTTTTCACTGCTTCTAACAACTTGCCTCCCACACCATATATTCTTAATACCTTCCACAGAGCATCTCTATCAACTCTATCATATGCCTTCTCCAGATCCATAAATGCTACATACAAATCCATTTGCTTTTCTATATATATATATATATATATATATATATATATATATATATATATATTTTTATTTATTTATTTTGCTTTGTCGCTGTCTCCCGCGTTTGCGAGGTAGCTTAAGGAAACAGACGAAAGAAACAGCCCAACCCTCCCCCATACACATGTATATACATACACGTCCCCACACGCAAATATACATACCCATACATCTCAATGTACACATATATATACACACACAGACATATACATATATACACATGCACACAATTCACACTGTCTGTCTTTATTCATTCCCGTTGCCACCTCACCACATATGGAATAACATCCCCCTCCCTCCTCATGTGTGCGAGGTAGCACTAGGAAAAGACAACAAAGGCCCCATTCATTCACACTCAGTCTCTAGCTGTCATGCAATAATGCCCGAAACCACAGCTCCCTTTCCACATCCAGGCCCCACAGAACTTTCCATGGTTTACCCCAGACGCTTCACATGCCCTGGTTCAATCCATTGACAGCACGTCGACCCCGTTATACCACATTGATCCACTTCACTCTATTCCTTGCCCGCCTTTCACCCTCCTGCATGTTCAGGCCCCGATCACTCAAAATCTTTTTCACTCCATCTTTCCACCTCCAATTTGGTCTCCCACTTCTCCTCGTTCCCTCCACCTCTGACACATATATCCTCTTGGTCAATCTTTCCTCACTCATTCTCTCCATGTGCCCAAACCATTTCAAAACACCCTCTTCTGCTCTCTTAACCACACTCTTCTTATTTCCACACATCTCTCTTACCCTTACATTACTTACTCGATCAAACCGCCTCACACTACATATTGTCCTCAAACATCTCATTTCCAGCAAATCCACCCTCCTGCGCACAACTCTATCCATAGCCCACGCCTTGCAACCATACAACATTGTTGGAACCACTATTCCTTCAAACATACCCATTTTTGCTTTCGGAGATAATGTTCTCAACTTCCACACATTCTTCAAGGCTCCCACGAGTTTCACCCCCTCCCCCACCCTATGATTCACTTCCACTTCCATAGTTCCATCCGCTGCCAGATCCACTCCCAGATATCTAAAAAACTTTACTTCCTCCAGTTTTTCTCCATTCAAACTTACCTCCCAATTGACTTGACCCTCAATCCTACTGTACCTTTCAAACTATTCGCCATTTCCCGCGTTAGCAAGGTAACGTTAAGAACAGAGGACTGGGCCTCTGAGGGAATATCCTCACCTGGAAAATTAAAAAAAAAAAAAACGAGAGGGGATTACCAGCCCCCCGCTCCCTCCCCTTTTAGTCGCCTTCTACGACACGCAGGGAATACGTGGGAAGTATTCTTTCTCCCCCATCCCCAGGGATTATACATACCTACATACATACCTACACAGTTTTCATGGTTTATCCCAGACGCTTCACATGCCTTGATTCAATCCACTGACAGCATGTCAACCCCGGTATACCACATCGCTCCAATTCACTCTATTCCTTGCCCGCCTTTCACCCTCCTGCATGTTCAGGCCCCGATCACTCAAAATCTTTTTCACTCCATCTTTCCACCTCCAATTTGGTCTCCCACTTCTCCTCGTTCCCTCCACCTCCGAAACAAATATATCCTCTTGGTCAATCTTTCCTCACTCATTTTCTCCATGTGCCCAAACCATTTCAAAACACCCTCTTCTGCTCTCTCAACCATGCTCTTTTATTTCCACACATCTCTCAACGTATATATATATATATATATATATATATATATATATATATATATATATATATATATGGTTGTTTAATTTGTTTATGGATGGGGTTGTTAGGGAGATGAATGCAAGAGTTTTGGAAAGAGGGGCAAGTATGAAGTCTGTTGGGGATGAGAGAGCTTGGGAAGTGAGTCAGTTGTTGTTCGCTGATGATACAGCGCTGGTGGCTGATTCATGTGAGAAACTGCAGAAGCTGGTGACTGAGTTTGGTAAAGTGTGTGAAAGAAGAAAGTTAAGAGTAAATGTGAATAAGAGCAAGGTAATTAGGTACAGTAGGGTTGAGGGTCAAGTCAATTGGGAGGTAAGTTTGAATGGAGAAAAACTGGAGGAAGTAAAGTGTTTTAGATATCTGGTAGTGGATCTGGCAGCGGATGGAACCATGGAAGCGGAAAGTGGATCATAGGATGGGGGAGGGGGCGAAAATCCTGGGAGCCTTGAAGAACGGGTGGAAGTCGAGAACATTATCTCGGAAAGCAAAAATGGGTATGTTTGAAGGAATAGTGGTTCCAACAATGTTGTTTGGTTGCGAGGTGTGGGCTATGGGTAGAGTTGTGCACAGGAGGATGGATGTGCTGGAAATGAGATGTTTAAGGACAATGTGTGGTGTGAGGTGGTTTGATCGAGTAAGTAACGTAAGGGTAAGAGAGATGTGTGGAAATAAAAAGAGCGTGGTTAAGAGAGCAGAAGAGGGTGTTTTGAAATGGTTTGGGCACATGGAGAGAATGAGTGAGGAAAGATTGACCAAGAGGATATATGAGTCGGAGGTGGAGGGAACGAGGAGAAGAGGGAGACCAAATTGGAGGTGGAAAGATGGAGTTAAAAAGATTTTGTGTGATCGGGGCCTGAACATGCAGGAAGGTGAAAGGAGGGCATGGAATAGAGTGAATTGGATGGATGTGGTATACCGGGATTGACGTGCTGTCAGTGGATTGAATCAGGGCATGTGAAGCGTCTGGGGTAAACCATGGAAAGCTGTGTAGGTATGTATATTTGCGTGTGTGGACGTATGTATATACATGTGTATGGGGGTGGATTGGGCCATTTCTTTCGTCTGTTTCCTTGCGCTACCTCGCAAACGCGGGAGACAGCGACAAAGCAAAAAAAAAGAAAATATATATATATATATATATATATATATATATATATATATATATATATATATATATATATATATATATATATACACAGACATATACATATATACACATGCACATAACTCATACTGTCTGCCCTTATTCATTTCCATCGCCACCCCGCCACACATGAAATAACAACCCCTTCCCCCCGCATGTGCGTGAGGTAGCGCTAGGAAAAGAACAAAGGCCACATTCGTTCACACTCAGTCTCCAGCTGTCATGTATAATGCAACGAAACCACAGCTCCCTTTCCACATCCAGGCCTCACAGAACTTTCCATGGTTTACCCCAGATGCTTCACATGCCCTGGTTCAATCCATTGACAGCACATCGACCCCGATATACGACATCATTCCAATTCACTATGTTCCTTGCATGCCTTTCACCCTCCTGCATGTTCAGGCACCAGTCACTCAAAATCTTTTTCACTCCATCTTTCCACCTCCAATTTGGTCTCCCACTTCTCCTCGTTCCCTCCACCTCTGACACATATATCCTCTTTGTCAATCTTTCCCCACTCATTCTCTCCATGTGACCAAACCATTTCAAAACACCCTCTTCTGCTCTCTCAACCACACTCTTTTTATTACCACACATCTCTCATACCCTTTCATTACTTAATCAAACCACGTCACACTACATATTGTCCTCAAACATCTTATTTCCAGCACATCCACCCTCCTCCGCACAACTCTATCTATAGCCCACGCCTCGCAACCATATAACATTGTTGGAACCACTATTCCTTCAAACATACCCATTTTTGCTTTCCAAGATAACATTCTCGACTTCCACACATTTTTCAACGCTCCCAGAACTTTTGCCCCCTCCCCCACCCTATGATTCACTTCTACTTCCATGGTCCCATCTGCTGCCAAATCCACTCCCAGATACCTAAAACACTTCACTTCCTCCAGTTTTTCTCCATTCAAACTTTCCTCCCAGTTGACTTGTCCCTCAACCCTACTGTACCTAATAACCTTGCTCTTATTCTCATTTACTCTCAGCTTTCTTCTTTCTCACACTTTACCAAACTCAGTCACCAGCTTCTGCAGTTTCTCACAAGAATCAGCCACCAGTGCTGTATCATCAGCGAACAACAACTGACTCACTTCCCAAGCTCTCTCATCCACAACAGGCTGCATACTTGCCCCTCTTTCCAAAACTCATGCATTCACCTCCCTAACAACCCCATCCATAAACAAATTAAACAAACATGGAGACATCACGCACCCCTGCCATAAACCAACATTCAGTGAGAACCAGTCACTTTCCTCTCTTCCTACAAGTACACATGCCTTACATCCTCGATAAAAACTTTTCACTGCTTCTAACAACTTGCCTCCCACACCATATATTCTTAATACCTTCCACAGAGAATCTCTATCAACTCTATCATATGCCTTCTCCAGATCTATGAATGCTACATACAAATCTATTTGCTTTTCTAAGTATTTCTCACATACATTCTTCAAAGCAAACACCTGATCCACACATCCTCTACCACTTCTGAAACCACACTGCTCTTCCCCAGTCTGATGCTCTGTACATGCCTTCACCCTCTCAATCAATACCCTCCCATATAATTTCCCAGGAATACTCAACAAACTTATACCTCTGTAATTTGAGCACTCACTTTTATCCCCTTTGCCTTTGTACAATGGCACTATGCAAGCATTCCGCCAATCCTCAGGCACCTCACCATGAGTCATACATACATTAAATGATCTTAACAACCAGTCAACAATACAGTCACCCCCTTTTTTTTAATAAATTCCACTGCAATACCATCCAAGCCTGCTGCCCTGCCAGCTTTCATCTTCCGCAAAGCTTTTACTACCTCTTCTCTGTTTAACAAATCATTCTCCCTAACCCTCTCACTTTGCACACTGCCTCGACCAAAACACCCTGTATCTGCCACTCTATCATCAAACACATTCAACAAACCTTCAAAATACTCACTCCATCTCCTTCTCACATCACCACTACTTGTTATCACCTCCCCATTAGCCCCCTTCACTGATGTTCCCATTTGTTCCCTTGTCTTACGCAATTTATTTACCTCCTTCCAAAACATCTTTTTATTCTCCCTAAAATTTAATGATACTCTCTCACCCCAACTCTCATTTGCCCTCTTTTTCACCTCTTGCACCTTTCTCTTGATCTCATGCTTCTTTCTTTTATACATCTCCCAGTCATTTGCATTTTATATATATATATATATATATATATATATATATATATATATATATATATATATATATATATATATATATATATATATATATATATATATTATCCCTGGGGATAGGGGAGAGCGAATACTTCCCACGTATTCCCTGCGTGTCGTAGAAGGCGACTAAAAGAGGAGGGAGCGGGGGGCTGGAAATCCTCCCCTCCCGTTTTTTTTAATTTTCCAAAAGAAGGAACAGAGAATTGGGCCAGGTGAGGGTATTCCCTCAAAGGCCCAGTCCTCTGTTCTTAACGCTACCTCGCTAATGCGGGAAATGGCGAATAGTTTGAAAGAAAAAAGAAAGATATATATATATATATATATATATATATATATATATATATATATATATATATATATATATATATATATATAAATAAGTATTGACTGGTTGGTAAGGTTATTTAATGTATGTATGACTCATGGTGAGGTGCCTGAGGATTGGCGGAATGCGTGCATAGTGCCATTGTACAAAGGCAAAGGGGATAAGAGCGAGTGCTCAAATTACAGAGGTATAAGTTTGTTGAGTATTCCTGGTAAATTATATGGGAGGGTATTGATTGAGAGGGTGAAGGCATGTACAGAGCATCAGATTGGGGAAGAGCAGTGTGGTTTCAGAAGTGGTAGAGGATGTGTGGATCAGGTGTTTACTTTGAAGAATGTAAGGGAGAAATACTTAGAAAAGCAAATGGATTTGTATGTAGCATTTATGGATCTGGAGAAGGCATATGATAGAGTTGATAGAGATGCTCTGTGGAAGGTATTAAGAATATATGGTGTGGGAGGAAAGTTGTTAGAAGCAGTGAAAAGTTTTTATCGAGGATGTAAGGCATGTGTACGTGTAGGAAGAGAGGAAAGTGATTGGTTCTCAGTGAATGTAGGTTTGCGGCAGGGGTGTGTGATGTCTCCATGGTTGTTTAATTTGTTTATGGATGGGGTTGTTAGGGAGGTAAATGCAAGAGTTTTGGAAAGAGGGGCAAGTATGAAGTCTGTTGGGGATGAGAGAGCTTGGGAAGTGAGTCAGTTGTTGTTCGCTGATGATACAGCGCTGGTGGCTGATTCATGTGAGAAACTGCAGAAGCTGGTGACTGAGTTTGGAAAAGTGTGTGGAAGAAGAAAGTTAAGAGTAAATGTGAATAAGAGCAAGGTTATTAGGTACAGTAGGGTTGAGGGTCAAGTCAATTGGGAGGTGAGTTTGAATGGAGAAAAACTGGAGGAAGTGAAGTGTTTTAGATATCTGGGAGTGGATCTGGCAGCGGATGGAACCATGGAAGCGGAAGTGAATCATAGGGTGGGGGAGGGGGCGAAAATCCTGGGGGCCTTGAAGAATGTGTGGAAGTCGAGAACATTATCTCGGAAAGCAAAAATGGGTATGTTTGAAGGAATAGTGGTTCCAACAATGTTGTATGGTTGCGAGGCTTGGGCGCAGGAGGATGGATGTGCTGGAAATGAGATGTTTGAGGACAATGTGTGGTGTGAGGTGGTTTGATCGAGTGAGTAACGTAAGGGTAAGAGAGATGTGTGGAAATAAAAAGAGCGTGGTTGAGAGAGCAGAAGAGGGTGTTTTGAAGTGGTTTGGGCACATGGAGAGGATGAGTGAGGAGAGATTGACCAAGAGGATATATGTGTCGGAGGTGGAGGGAACAAGGAGAAGAGGGAGACCAAATTGGAGGTGGAAAGATGGAGTGAAAAAGATTTTGTGTGATCGGGGCCTGAACATGCAGGAGGGTGAAAGGAGGGCAAGGAATAGAGTGAATTGGAGCGATGTGGTATACCGGGGTTGACGTGCTGTCAGTGGATTGAAGCAGGGCATGTGAAGCGTCTGGGGTGAACCATGGAAAGCTGTGTAGGTATGTATATTTGCGTGTGTGGACGTATGTATATACATGTGTATGGGGGGGGGTTGGGCCATTTCTTTCGTCTGTTTCCTTGCGCTACCTCGCAAACGCGGGAGACAGCAACAAAGTATAATAAATAAATAAATAAATATATAAATAAATATATATATATATATATATATATATATATATATATATATATATATATATATATATATATATATATATATATATATAATCTTGATAACCATTTCATTTGTTTGAATATTCCCCTTGTTTAGGAAAAGATCAGGTGGAGGTCAGTTCATTTCATCACACTCAGTTACAAATAGACTGACAATCCAGCAAGCTATGGACAGAGCTAGGCTGTTGATGTCACCACCTGCAAATGAGACTGCCTCAAGGACAGAAGCAGCACATGAGGAGAGGGTTGTTACATCTAAACTAGAAGAGATATCCAGTTTGGTGCCAGTTCAGGGAGTGACAGCTAGAGGAAAGATAGACAATACATCAAAGAAAAGAGTAAATCAGGCTGGAAAAAATATGATTACAAAGGAATCAGACATAAGTACAGAAGAATCTTTCACATCTAATCAGCAGTCACACGTGATGTCATCTGAGGTAGTTACACCACAGACAGAAAAGGATGGTGTGCAAATTCATAAAATTTCTGACAAAATGATACAAAAGGAATTACCACTTGCATCAAGTCCACAGAGAGTACTTAGGATTGTTACACCTAGCAAGGGTTATCATATTTTATCCCCATGCAGAAGTCAAAAGATGAAACTAGATTCTGAAAGAGCTAAGTCTTCATCATTGCCAGAAATAAGTGGAACAATATTTCAAACTACAAGAGAAAGAGCTCAGACACAAGGAGCTTTCCCATGTCATTCAAGAGTAATGTCACCAGTGAAATCAAGAGTAATGTCACCAGTGAAATCAAGAGTTTATCATCCAGCTGAAAAAGATCTAAATTCCACAGAAAACCCTCATAGTTCAACTGAAAAATGCAGGAAAAATGTAAGACTTTCAGGTAATAAATTATCAGGAAAATATGTTACAATACCTACTAAAACTCAAAAGAATCCTCAGATCTCGATAGAAAGTGATACCCACCACAGAGTAGGAGACATATTTGTAAAGATTACAGAAGTGAAATTCAAAGATACTTCACCAGCCACTGCAAACAAATCACAAGTGATGGAGAAGGGCAGAGATCAATGTCTGAGTAAAATATCTGAGAATGAATTTCAGATTAAAAATGAGATAAAACCAGTGATACCACAGCAGTTACCAAAAAGTAGAATACCTAAAATTTTTCATGAAAAGTCAGGTCCGGACACATTTGAAGGCCATCAGAATAGTGTAATAGTATCAGATCAAGGTAATGGGACTCTGCAAGTCACAAAGATTTCAGGATCAAAAACATTTAATCACTCTACTAGGGAAAAAGCAGCTCATACTACTTCAAAGAAAGCTTTTGTACAAAACTCAATAAGAGCAGAAGCAGGCCCAATGACAGGGCGGGAATACCGGGGTAAAATCCCGGTGCCTGGGCCTCGGGTGGGCTTTTAAGAGGATATATGAAATGTATTAACATAGCAGTTGATTAAATAATAGAGACTGTAAGTAATAGATATAGATTTTAGAATGATTGTCATTTTTTGTCACTTGTCACTAACCCCATTTCTGGGGGCCTTTAGGGAGGACCACATGTCAACCCCTCTCCAGGGCCTGTCTCTGTTCTTGGCAGCCCTGAACTGTATAGAGGCGATTGATATCTTATGAGTCATAGAAAGCCCTTCCATTTATCAAATATAAACATCACAGAGGAATCATTGTTAGGCCAAAAAAATAAATTTAAGACTGATTGAGTCAACTGATATTGATGAATGAGAAATCAAGCTGATTGATGAGGGCATAATGTAGACCTTGAGGAAAAATGGAAGATATGTATGGAAAGGTTAAAACAGTGCAAGGGCTGTAAAATAATACCCTTAACACAGGACTTATCATATGAGGGCCTGCCACACCATGAATGAACTTCACTGACAACAGAGAAAGGACATGAAACAAAAGGAAGGCAAATGGCAGATGTAGAGAATGTCCATAATGTATGAAATATCTCGCTGATAAAACTTTACAGGAAGATATACATGATAAGTTAAAAGTTGGTTGCTTTTTGCAAAAGGGTACAGGTTACTTCCTCAAAAGTATGGAGAAAACATTATATGCATTAACTTCATATTTACATTTTAAGTGTGTACTAATAAATAAAGCTAGGACTATAATCGTTGCTCACATAGAGACTTGTATATGTCAGACACCAGCTGGAAGACCTCAGAGTTAACAAGGATTCTGATTTTTTTTAATCTCCTCATTGAATCATATATAAAGATACTTTCTAGTTATATTGAATTGTAGTACAGGATACAGAAATAGCTACAAAAAATTTCATTATAATGCACAAAAAGCAGGACTGTACTTCTTTGCTGAATATCATCTTTGGCACTTGACAAACGCATTATTTTACATGTTATTCCTGTTAGCCATCAGCAAAGATACTCATAAGATAATAATTCAGATCATTGTTTGGATTAATGCTGTTGAAACCAATGAAGAATCATACTGTAATTTGGAAAACAGGGGCAAATAGCAAACCAGAAATTGCTCAAGTGTTGGAACCCTCTAGTGCACACATGCAGCATCAGTAAATATTAAGTAAAGGTAGAAGAGAGTTGGAAAAATCTGTACATTGCCAATATTGGCACAGATTTGATATGCAAATGGATGAAGTGATGGTACTCCAGAATCCAATAAAACCATGATTAGGTGAATATGATAACCTTGTGGGAAAAGCTAGTAGAGTACAACAGGACAAAAGAAATACATGCAATGATATGAAATAAATGACAGCCTAAAGATTTTGAAGTCACATAATAAATAACATAACAAAGAAAATGTTAATCCTTCTTATAGAGAGAGGTGGGAATATAAACAATTGAAAATACGTATTTATGCTGGACAAAAGAAAATTAAGATCCTGCAAGACACCATATGTACCTCCAACAGTCAAGATTCCAGGAAGGTGGTATTTCTCTGACAAACAAAGGACAGACCATGACAAGGTTAGATGTTTGCACAAGATTAAGATCCTCAAGATGTGATTGACTTTTGTGACTTTTTGTTGAATGACAAAGAAACCAAAGATTTATGATTCTGGGGGGAATTTTAGTATGTGATTAGCATCATCTGATAAACATAATCCTCTGTGAGAGTTCAGCAGAAAAATGAATTGTTTGATTTATGGTATCATGTGATTTGGTGTTGTCGTCCTAAATATGAAATGATTACAAAATTGGAGTTGGATTGCCATTGTGTTTAATGATAACCACTAGGGAAATCTGGTTTATCTACAAGGTCAGCATTTAAAATCGTAATACTGTAATTATGTTGATCAAAGTTGGACTTGATTAATTTGATATCCACAAGCGTACAGTTGCAAATTGTGTGTTATATTATCATAAGAACTATGTTTTGCATATATCATTTGTGATATGTGCATCATGATTTTGCTGTGACAGTCTCATCAAGTTTGTTATATGGAGAATTCTATGACTGATTTTGTTGCCCTGTTAAGCAATAACAAGTTTACGAGAATGTGATTTTGATTGTTGTATTAATTTGACTATCACTTCAAAGTGAAATACATCATGTAATTAATATGTGAATCTGATATCAGCAATGAAAGTAAATGATCCTATTTGTAAATCAAATAATTATGTAACTTCTTCATATAATAATACTGTTTATTAGCTCTAATTTCATTCCCACCTAAATAAGGTGGATCAAGTGCAAACAGGCACATACCTTTTGTGGAAATATATTTTGTAGAACTGGGGAGCCCAAGCCCCTTTAGTCCTTACCTGTTGCCAGCATGCAAGGCTGGGGTTAAGGACTGTTGTTCAACAAAAGTAATTCCCCCAGAGGATATTTTGTATGTTTGCAAACCAAGTAGGTGGGAATTAAAGATTATAATATGTAATGTGAAGCAGTGATGATTAATAGTTGGGATGAAAAGAAGGAAAATAAAAACTCATTGCTGACAGATATCACAAATCTTTTAGACCTGCTTTTCTTAAAAATGTAAGGAGTTATTAATCATTGTTCTTCTTTAGAATCATGTTTCACTGTGAGCTACAAAATCTGTAATCTGCTTTCATTAGAATTCAAAATTTGTATAATAAATATTCCTTCAAGACTTTAAGAGTGGAATTCTAGATTTAATATTTTTATCTGCTGAAGATAAATTCTCAGTACAGTATAAGAAAAGATGTGTTTAATTTGTATTCATGCTGTATATTCAACATTTTGCAAATATGTTTCAGGTGTGAGGAGGGCCAAATGCCTTCTTCACCTTCCCCACGCCGAAGATCTAGTTTAGGAGGGCGAGGAGTCAGGCGAGACTCTTTAGGCCGTTCTTCTTTGCGCCAGCGATCACAGTCCCCAGCCAGCCAGGACCCATCTGGCTTGTTACGCATTGGGTCTGGAAGGTCAGTCATTTACGTCACATATTTAAAACAGAATACTGGTCATCCCTCAACTTGTCTTTGGAAGGTTTGCTTTTGCATTCATAAAGAATGAACTATGATTGCAACTAGGGATCCAGTTAGCTGTTGCTCCATATGTTTAAGATTGACTGAAAAAAGTCACAACCTTTGATGAATATCATCTTAGAAAGATGTTAGAAAAAAAAGAGAACATACCATGGCAAATTATTGATTCCAGGGAGTCACAGATGTTTAGTGTTATGCATTATTTCTTACACCCAATATGGCCTTTGATTTGGGCATGTTTTACCCATGCCAAGTCAGTCACTATAATAAAATCAAAAACATATACTCATAGATCCTCCTTGCCTAACAAACAGGTCTGACAAAACATACATATGCCTAAATGACATTATAAGCACAAAGCATCCAATCTCCCAGCATAGTTTTAAACACCATCCCACCAGACATGGACCCCTATTAAACCACACTTCATAGTTATGTTTAAGTGATATTTTCTCAAAAGTGGTCTGGATATCACTCATCACTACAATATTACAAACACTGATTCATCATATCATGCCTTAGATATAGCTATCATTCTGAAGACAATGTAGTTCCCTCAAACTGTACATTTGACTTAAAATGGTGCATCCCCACTATGACTGAAAAGAAAAAACAAAAATAGTGTCCCTTTATCATATGTTACTTAGGAAAATACCCAAAAAGTAGCACACTTTTTTCTTTGTTGGCGTGGGAAAGGATTATGTGGATGGGTGAGGGACTTTTACAAGTAAAACCTCAAGGACTATAGACTTTTTCCTGGTGTGATTTCATTCCACATACACCTGAACACATTACACAAAACTTTTTTTGTCAGGCATGATTTCACATGTCCCATACTTATAATTTACTTATCTTTTTACATTTATATACTTCTTTTCATGAAATATATATCTACATATATAAAGAGAATATATTTACTTAAATGAAAAAGAAACTCAGTTTGATCAAGAATATTATATTTATTTTTACGATATATCTCAGGACCACTTCTCCAGGGGTTCCTGCAGCTTCAAGGCTGTGCTACACCCAGTAATGGGGATAGGATGGATTGCTTTGAAGTGAGAAGTTCTTTGAAGACATTGTTCCCTGTTTTGTTAACTGATGATGATACAGCCTTACCAAAGGTTACTTTTCACTTTCTCTTCTCATCTTGGTTCCATCCACACACGTTTAGACATACCAGCCTGAGCCTTCCAAGAGGATTAGCATTCCCTGCTTGGCTCCTTTTTTCTGTTCCTTATTTTAGAAATTGAAACAAGAAAGAAGGCATTTCTATCCCCCCCTTTTAGTTGCCTTTCACAACTTATCTTAAAGCAGATGAAGTCTAGTAGCATCAGGTCAAAAATGTAAACAGTGATACTAGAGAAAATTTTGATCTGAAAATCAAATAGTGAATGCAGGGAGGCATTTAAGGACAGAAATAGTTGGAGACTCTTTTGCCATGGCTTCCTACTTAGTGGGAGTTCCCAAAGGGAATGGATATCAGGGATACAGATAAATGTTTTAAAAATTATTACAAGAGTGGATGTGTAAATCTGGTCTCTTGCCATGATGACACAGTTACACCATCCTTAATGCTTCATAAGTGACTGTGATACATGATATTTTTCCAGCTGTGTTGTTAGGTTGCTAGTGACATCTTCAGAGGAGCATCATAAGAAAATGAATGGAGCAGTTTAAGGGTTAGTTTCCCCACACCCACCTCATACAGATAAACACTGAACAACACCACCTTCTTGACACATTGCCCTGCCTGGTGGATGTGTCTAGCTTCCTGTGCAGTGCTTCATATGAGCTTCTGGGGCAGGAAAATAGGTATATATTCTTTTTATTTTTTGTGCTTACTTTTAGGTCAGCAACATCAACTTCCTTACAATTATTGCAGATACAACCCTGTAAGATCAGGACTAACTTCAGGATCACAAGATGAACAAAGTGCATGGCGTGATGACTCTTCTGAAGTTAGTGATGAAGGCTACAAGAGTCAGGGTAATGCTGCATCATGGTCTCTAACTAGAGCACACAAGCCTTCACCTAAGAAAAGCCTTGATGTTGATACTTCAGATATGATTGGTGAGTCACATCATTATTATTACTTTTCTTCACAAAAATCAGAAAAATATCACATTGAGTCACATATCGGCCAGACATTCATATTGTTTTATAACCGTCATAGCCTGCAATATCTATTATTCCTGTAACAAATTATGGTAGGGTTCACTTCATACATAATTCATCGTACAAGATAAACCTTCACTAGCCATCCTACTCATTGTTTTCTCAACGCCATGTGCATATCCTGTATTATCTACGAGTTCACTACATGATGAAAGTAGGACACCTTAGGTAGCTATGTATATACCATATTGTTTCAAAAGATATCTTAAAGGAAGTCAAAATACATAATTCTTTGGTAATAATTTTTAAGTTTTTAGATACCTTTTCATGTTCAAAAGTACTGAATATTATCAAATATTAGGTCCTAGTACCATACAAATTCTGTAAAGTCAACTCACATGTCTAGAACTTAGTCTGTGATCACATCATTCCTTGACACTGTTGGAAAATTTGTATATGATCATCTCATTTCTTGACATTGTTGGAAAGCCTAGTCCAGTAGGTAACATAATTTGGTATATTATGGTCTTTTGTGCTGCAAGTTGAGATTTTTCTTATAATCATTCTTTCATACCTTTTTTATGTTTCCTACATTTGCAAGATAGCATTGAGAGGAGATGCCTGACCCTTAAGTGGAAAAATCTTGATTCCTTGCATTTTGGAAAGTAACAATACAGGAGGGAAAGATTTCCAGCCTCCTGCTCCTGCCTTTTTAAGCCACCTCTGCATCTTGCAGGGGATAACTTGGTAGCATTCTTTCAATCCTTTCCCTAAGGATAAAATACTTTTGGATAGTATAATATATAAAATTTTGAGTGAAGAGGCATCAAGATATATTGACATGTTGAGTCATTTGTTTATGACTGTTACCTTTACTACTGTGATGGATCACACTAAGTATTTAATACAATCCCTTGTATGAACTACCTCAGATAAATTTCAGGTCTTGGTTATACTGATCAATGAGTTCTACAAAATTTTCTTGAAATCAAATCTAGAAATATTTTCAGTTTCTATATAATGATTTTGACTTTTTTTCAACAGTCACACTAATAACTGTTTTGTTTGCAGAACGTCCAGAATCATCAATGACACACATGTCATCTGAAGGATCATCTATGTCAACTGAGGACTCAGTCAGCACCCCACCAAGATCCCCAACAAACCCTATGACCAATCCTCCCCATTATCCACTTTCAGACACAACCAATACATGGTCCCCTCCATCACAAAATAAACTAAAGAGTTCAAGTGGTATACCCAAGTCAAAAGTACCCTTCATTGATTCACTGAAGGGTCCATTTATGGGAAGTAAGAAATCTAAGAAAACATCACTTCCTGAAGAAAATTCCCCTTCTAAACCAGCTTGGAATTCAGGGCCTGGATTGCGGCGGAACAGTGAAGATAGAGGGAGTCGCATGATAAGTCGTAGCCGAAGTGCTACTAGTGAGGGTGGTCTTATGATGTTAGGTAGAGAATCTCCTTCTCGTCAATCATTTCGGCCATCAGCAAGGCGACCATCAGGTTCTAGTGGTCCACAAGGAAAAAATACTTGGAGTGGGAGAGCTTCCCGGGAACGTCCTAGCCTTACAGCAGATACTTACAAACCTCCAACAACCCCTCGGACTGTACGTTCAGCATCAGCATCCCCAGCTACTACACGTCGACACATAGGACACTCTGCTCCTGCCACCCCTCTCAATCGTTCGCCAAAACGTTCCGCCCCAGGATCCACCCTCACTTCACCAGTTAGCAGTGGGCCAGTGTTACAACAACTTGCTGACCTTGAGCCAGATGAGAATACTCTCCTCTGCATCAAGGATATATATGATTCCCTTAGGGCAAAAGTGTCTCAGAGCTTAGCAGCTGAAGGCAAATCCTTACCACCAGAGCTGGCACAGGAATACACAAACTCTTGGGTTAATGCTCATGTGTCAAGTAGTGGCAGTCAGAGCCTTGATCCAAAAATAAATGTAAATGTTGAGTCTACCAGTCCAAATAGTTCTCTTAAGGTCACCCCCAGAAAGGATGGTGTTGGATCCCGTATTCCTGCACCAACATTCTTTATATCCCGCCAGACGGAAATATAGCAGTGTGATAACAAGACAAGTGAAGGCTGTGGAAGTGGCATAGTGAGTAAGACATAATCCCTGCAGATATTTGGATGAAATTTTGGGAAATGAACCGAAGAACATTAACTGTCAGGTTCATAAATGGATTAACAGTGCTCGAGCTAAGAGACTTCGTGTAACTTTTGAGCAAGTTCACCATCTTTACTATCTGACAGGCAGTTAATACCACTAATGCTAACAAGAATGGTTTGGAAATTTCTCTACCCAATGTGCCTCTGTAACCACACTAACATGAATGGTGCTCCTTACCTAACATGTGATATGTTGCAATTTATATTATTTCTGATTTTATGAAATGAGTAACATTCCGATATTATTATGTGTTTGATATCGGTTGTGTCATAACGCAAATACTAGTCGATTGTAGAATAGAAAATTATAAATTTATCAAAAAATATTTAAGATATAATGTTCTTAATTCAATTTGATATTACTGTTGACATTTTAGTACAATGGTATATAGCTTTACAGCCTTGTTTCATCCAGACTTATGCTTGAATTTAGTTCTTGAGTATATTTTTTTCTCAAATTGTTAAACACTGTTGATATCTCTCCATGTAAAGCATAGATCTAGGTCACTTTATTTAAAGAGGTTGCAATATTTGATTAGAATAGCCAACTGGTTTTCACTGGATGCTTCGCATTACACCATTCTGTACTTCATATCAGAGCATCACTACCAGAGTGGATTGTTTGCAACTAATTAAGAAACTCTTTGTTGATGTGAACACTACATTTAGTCAGTGATTACTACAGAAGTCCATAGTATAATAAGATAATGCTCTGGATTCTTTCAATAGTCTCTGGAGCCATGCTAGCGGCAAATAAGGTTTGATAATGAGACAGAATTTTTCATTTTGATGTATAATTGAAATGGTTTGCCCAAATTTAATATGATCTGAAATAGATAAGAACTTAGCACTTGCTTGCTTGATTCCAGTGAATTGAAATATTTTTTTAGAGTAAACCTATCTTTGCTTTTAACAGTTTGTGAAATGGATAATTGAAAAGAATCATCATACTTTAACATAATTGTTAATTACATGACTAGCCAAAATTTATTTTATATTGAATGAATTTCATTACTGTAATCATGTAAGTAGTTATGTGTATAAACGTGAAAACTGAGTTACCTATATATAGGTTCAATATTTCAGTGTCATCAAAGATGTCTTGCACTAAACTCTCTTTTCTCCTCTTAGCATTGCTGATAATACTGTCAGTTGAAGTTTTCTTGAAGTAACCTTGTATTCTGATAAAAATTCTATGAAAAAATTCTGGTATTAGGTGATTTACAGAAACAGTATTCCTCATTGGTATCATTAGATTAGCAATATGAAAATCATGGATTCAAAGGAGTTATTAGATAAGAAAAATAACCTGGTGAATTTGGGTGATGCATTCTTCTTGAGTGCCCCCAGTTTTAGAATTATAATGTTAAAAATCAAGCTATGTCATTTAGGTTGTTGTTGCACATGCAGGGTGCTGTATCACATTGGCATTGCTTGAAGCCTAGAGGAGCTATGGTGGTTAAGAGCTGCCTAGAGAAAAAAGTGCTTTACAACATTTTGCTCACACTGCTATTTAGCTTCAGTCTAGCACTTGGGCACATGATAATGTTGCAAACACAGGTAGGCTAAAATATAATGTCATTTACTTTTTGTTTTGTTTTCTGCACTCTAATAATGACATATAATGGCTTATGTTTTAAGTTTAAAAATCATATATACTAATCCTAAATTTGTTGCTTATTTTTCTGTTTGAGGAAAGTCTGGGGGGACCCAGGTAAGCAATAGAGGTAACCAGAAATCATTAATTATTCACAATAGAACATGGGCTCATAATGCTGTGATGGGCATATGTAAATAATATAACACAGGGTATCATGAAGCTCTGTTACAGTTAAATGTAAACTTATCAGTCTGTATTTACAGATTTGCTGATGTACCTTAACCTCACTTACTGAAAAACTGTTTCCCATTCCCCACCTCCATCCCCCCCCACCCAACCCACACCCCACAACTCAATTAACTGCTGTTCTCCACCCAATTATGTATGTACTCTGTGTTAGTCAGCTGAGCAGACATATTCCAGTCATCTGAAGCACAGAGGTTGTTATTATAATCTACATTTTTAATAAAGACAAAAGATTATCATTTTTCATTCAAACCTTTCATCCTGAGTTTCTATATATATACAGTTTAAAATTGGATCTACCACTGAATGTACAAGATGTTTTACTCCATCACCTTACTGATGTATTTTCTCTAGTTAAGCAATTTTAATTTTCACTCACCATATTTGACACATTTCAACAAATACCATTTCTGCTGAAGCTCAGTGATATATGCCAAAAGAGCACAAACCTAAATCCTGAATATTTATTCTCACCTCCGTCAAACTGACTAAGCCATTCCATTCAGTGTTTTTTCAGAATTATCACCATGGATCAGGCTAGTCATGACATGGATATGACAGCTACTCACCTTAGCAACAGTATTATCACAAATGCTATAAAGTACTTGTTATAGCATAAGTATTAAGTATCTGTGCTTACAGAATATTTGAAATATCTATCAAACTAAGACTAAAATCTGCACATCACATACACAAATCTATGTGCTGGTATGGCCCTTTTCTACTCAGACAAAGCTTATTGAACTATGAATATAGAGTTTCCCTTGTCTACATGCTTAAAAACCACATTTTCCTAAATAAAGCAAACACTGAACACTCGAGTAAAATATTTCATCATGCTTACTAGAGACTCGATGGAGGCCTGTTAAAACCTGTGAAGGCCAAACATTTGAACTATAGCTAGTGAAGGCCTTACTTACTTAGGACAGACAGACACATACTTATTAAAGGCTATCCACAAACAATTGGTGGCATAAAATACTCAGTGATGGTTCAGCATATTCTAGAAAACCCATGAACACTATCTATCTATATCTCTGATGCCTGTTCCTAACAAGAACTCCCTCAAGGGGGTGGCCACAGCAATAATCTCCATAACTAGTGTATTCCAGTGCTGCTTCTTGACTCTTAGTGCTTCACCCTTAACAGGCCACTATCAGAGGACAAATCTAGCATAGTGTTTGTAGAGGCCATTCATGACATTCATCGAGCATCACCACATTTCAATAATACATCATTCAGGAAAAGTACGAGACCTTTTATATAATACTCAGACACCTGTTGCCTGGGACTACATTCCATATTTTGTAATGAAGAACTCATTCTCTGAAGACTGGATATCACTGTTATGAGAATCACATAAAATATGATGGATCAGGCACATTACTAGAGAAAGATGCACCATTATAAAATACTTTGGTACCTACTGATCTACATCACTCTCCATTTCTCATAATGCAGAAATCCCATTTTGAAGGAAAAACACAAAATCATAATCTTCAAGAGTCTCAGGAAGCCACACTAATGATGGACAAGAAGGGGTACTGTGTCAACTAGTGTTCGAGTCAACCCTTCCACTGCAAAGATAAAAAGATATAAATAAGAGGGGATATGAGAAGAGCACAGTATTTACATTATTTCTTGTTGCTAAATTTTTTCTTCCGACTTATTTCTCTGCAATGTGTGAGACATATACCACAAACAACCTCAGGATATCCATACAGAATCTGTGTAAATTCCCATATAATGGCAAAACATGAAATTTCTAATTTTGCAGCTCTAGGACACTTTTTTTACAGAGCTCCTGCAGCTCCAAAGCAATTAGAAAGAGGTTCTGGTTAACACCAGGACTCTTACAGAAACTGTTCCTGGGATAATCATAAATAAGTGAATGAGTACACAAATAAATGAATAAGTAAATAGAGAGAGAAAGTATGTATATACCTATTTACAAATACCCACAACAAGATTTAACCATAATAGCAGGGCTAGCGCGAAGTGCCCACCAGACATCTAGCTTGATGAATGCAACTATTCTTCTCAGAGAGAAAGATAGTCAGACAAACAGATAGATGGAAAGACAGAGACAGACAGCATGACAGAAAGACAGAGAAGACAGACAAATGATTAGTGAAAATCAGATTAAAACATTCCACAGGTTTCAAACTATACATAAAATTTCTTGAGGTGAATGCTGTAGATCCTAACATATGGCTAAATGGTGCTGTACAAATATACACCTATCATTTCCAGTATATACTTACTGTGTGGCATGAAGTGCGTGGTGACAAGAGTGGTGAGGAAATTCACGATGTACCTGTGCACCTGAGCATACTGAGTTTCTAAACTTGTCAGCTCATCACTGCTTACCCTACCAATTTCTTGTAACCATAATTTTCCTAGACGCTGGGTCAGGGAAAACACCTGTAACAAAATGGACAGAATGATCAAGTTATTGAAGTAAAAAGAACATAAAAAAACATTAAACAACTGATGCGCCTTTGCATTTATTACAATTGAGTACAAATTAACATGGGACGTGAACATATAAGGCATGAGTGAACTGATGTTCTATGCACTTCATCCACCCACTGAAAATGGAATTGGAAGCAGAGATGACACTAAAAAAAATAAAATTAATCACTAAGGAAGTAGTTTACCCCTGGAGCTCATGGAAATGAACTTTGAAAGAACAGTGGAGGAAAGACATTTCTGCATAGGTGAAATGGTGGAGAAAAACTCACTAAGGAGCAACTGAATCTGCCCACAGGGGAACTAAACTAAAAAAGGATGAAATAAGAAGATAAAGAGGAAGTTTTGCCCTAAAAATAAGGGGTACCATTACAATCCAGGACTTTTTCAATAGATGGTACTTTCAAACAGTTTATAATTCATACTAATTAATTTATCAAAATTGAGGTCTTCAACCCCAGTCTTACAGACTCACAGACTCACGAAAGGGCAAGGATGCCTGATGGATATCTCTGACTAAATCCAGAAATGTAAAAGAAAGGTAAGCCCTAAAATATTTCTCAAGTTCTGTAAAGTAATTAACTCAACACTTCACTAACCTTACTCAGCACTATCTGTAGGGGAAGTATTTTTTCACTTTTGCTCATCAGACACGAAGAAATCAATTTATTCAGCATCCTCTCATGTTCTGCAAATATTTTTATAGGTAAAATAGAATTAAAAAACTAGCAATTAATATTCAACCTTAAAGTTAAAAATTGCAACCCATTGCCATGGTTCAAGCAAACTTACAAGTTTGCAGCTATATTGAAAAACTTAGTAAGTGTTCTCTGTAAGTGTTCTCTGTACAGTATCATTACTTTCCTTTTAAAGAATAAACACAGAATCTATCCTTGCTTGTTTGAGGGAATCAAAAATTATTACATCATATCAAAAGTAACAGGATTCAAGCGAGTTCTGCTTCCATCCCATTACATTTAGCCTCACTGGGAAGAAGAGAACTGAAAAACAGGCCAAATGATTATCAGAGAATGATGACAATTATGATTATTCTAATAAGCCCAAGACTAATTAAACAAAATTAACACTAGTGAATGCAATTTTACAGCAAATGAAGGTAACAACATATCAGTTAGATTCTATAATAATGTTATCTTCTCAAGCAGTCTCATCTATAAGAGAGGAAGTGAACAGTTTAAAGAACTTAATTTTGCAAGACTACAAGGTAGATACTTGTTTCCATGGACAGTAAATGTTGTAAAATGTAGTGAAAGACAATGTTGTGTATTTAGTACAGATAATGGAAAAAATACTAAACATATTTTCTCCTGCAATCCTCTACTGAAGGGCTGATAACTTTATTTGAAAAATGAGAATCTAACCTTCCTATGTAGGCTCAACGCTGAATTTTGTACATTACATTTTTTATGCTTCTGTGATTGAAATCAGAGCTCAAATTTGATATCAGCGACATGGAGCTATCCTTTTATGACAGCTATTTTCCAATGACATATCAACTACTGTGTAGTACACCACATTCTTTTTTGCAATATGTCCTCACACAGGGTGTGGGATGCTACCAAATAACTTTGCCAACTGAGGGACTTTTTGTCTTTTACTCTTTAAGAAATCTGTTAGCTCTGACTGCTTAGCATCAATAGTGAGTTATCTCCAACATTGGACAACTCACCATAAGAAAAAATCTAAAAAATGCAAAAACAAGATGGCTTCATATTGCATACTGCTTTTCACATGACATTTTGTGTACTTATCTGGAAATGAAACACATGGACCTTCTCATTATCAATAGTATCTTAATGAGATTAAACTCTACTAACCATTTATTATTGTACTGAGAGATGGTCTTGATGCAAACAGCTTTTCTACAGCTTGATGATAAGGTAAAAACACAGTATTAGCAAAGTGGTCATGTAATTCTCGAGAGAAGCACAATAACCATTGCCGAAGAAGCTGTAATCGATGTAGTCGAGACTGCAATGGCCCAGATGCTTCCTCTGTAGTGCTTTCAGCACTAATTACTGCATGCCAACTCGCTAAATCTGAAAAATGAATTAATAACCCCATTATTTAACATCTCACCGTGTACCACATTCTCCATTTTTGAGTTACAAGATTTTTTATCTAAAAGACATTTAATGGTCAAATACTGGTTGTCTAATGAAGTGCAGTGTAATCTCAGTAACCAAGATCTGCATTTGCAACCTTAATATGTTTCAGTTTGTGGACTGCACTTTCTGTCCTGACAACCATAATTTTCCCATAAGTTTCATGAAGCATGAGAAACATATAAATTATATCATAATAAACTAGTAAAAATATCTATGCATTATATCAGTCCTAACTGTCAACTTTCACTGTACCAAAATAAGAATTCTATTAAAACAGTGACCTGACTCAATACAATACAGTGGCACTGTGCTCCACTATGGTGGCAATTTGAAACATTCTCACCTCTGAACTTCAGTCTCTCCAGACCATTAGTCACTCTCTTGAGACTCAGATTAAATTGGAATAACATATTGAACTGCTTCATGACAGACTCAGTTAACAGCAAATTTGCTGGCCATGGTGCCTAGAAAAGGGAATATAAAACTAGAACCAAAAAAGTAAAGCATGAGGGAAAAACATACCCAAATAGCAGAGAAATGTAGACTCATCTAAGGTGAGAAGTCCTTTGACAAGACAATACTCCCAATGATACAACCTTATTAAAGGAGACTTTTCACCTTTTCACATAATTTGTTTAATATGTCCTGTAACCCTGAGGTACCATACATGTACAATGCTTAAACTGAGGTACACACACAGTCAGATATATGAGCACAGAGAGGTCTGTTCTACTAAAGAGAATTTACATGGGCTTGAAAAACAGATCATTTATGACACATCATATTTCATTCAAATTTCTTATGCTGTACCCCAAAAAGGAGCAAAACCAATGTATTCACCTATTTCTGAGTATATGCTGTAAAATACCTCACACACTTTTTCTACATACCTGGTACTGTATTGTTATATCTGGTATGTCAACTCTGGAGAACAGCACATTTGCTGCTGTTTTACTGTCTTTATTCAAGGTGTGCTGTCTTCCAAAGTCTACCTTCACTTCTTTAACAGATCCAGCAATCTTCTTAACAACCAGTTCTCCATCATTTCTCCCTGTCTCAGGCCCCACAACACCCTCACTTTCTTTGGTAATATCTTCAGTTCCTTCTGCTCCATCCACATTTCCTTGAGGTGGAAGTGTAACCGAAAAGAACTTTGCCAGATCTGGGTAAAGACGACCAATGCAGTACTGTAAGTGAAGAGTCAGGCTGATACTATCCAGGTCTTCACCACTTTCCATCTGTAAATGATCAACATGGCAATTATTTATACAGATATTGTAATCTTACAAGTTACAACTATTCAAAATCCTTCGATCATAATCATGTGAATTTTTCCTTATCTCTAAAAAAGAATTTGTGAAAATTTGCCCCCCAAATACTTTTCATCACCTATATACAAAATTGAAAACCCACATTAAGGAATAATAATTAATTCCTGGATGTCTGTCTCACTACTAAGACTGTTGTTCATCATGCATTCCCTGGGATAGTTACAAGACATAAAACATCCGGATGGCTAAAAATTCAGCAAATTCGCTTGCAAACAAACATTTACCTAATTAGGTCCACCAGTTGAACCCAATACCCTTGCTCTCACACCATCTTATGTCAGAAATATGGGATAACATTCCAACTCTTCTTCACTCGCAACTCAAACTACATGTAAACCTGTAAGACTGAGAAAACACAATATTCACTTCAGCTGAACAGAGCACCCATTAAGATTAAATGTCCTACAAAATGACTGCAAAAAAATTTCAGCTGTAGCAATGCTACAATGACAGCTGCCTTAAATTCAATAGCAAAAGCAAAAATGGATTGGTGGGGAAAGTTGTATTCTCAAGGAGCTACATGTTCTGTGCAGTTGGTAAAGGATGCTTAATAATGCCTGGGCATAATAAGCTGTGTGGACCAAGTAGCAATCAAATCTACCACACAGCAATACCTACAATCCTATGGAAGGCCTCTGGTTGTTTCTAAATCATAGAAGCCCACTGGCATAGTTATGGAGGGGCCTGGGAGCACATTCCCCTCAAGTTTTTGCCTGTGCCTTTTAAAATCATCAAGTCAGGGGAAATGAAAACATGCACTGAATAACATCAAGAACATTTAAAACAACACTTGATACATAGCTGAAATCAGTCCCAGATGAACTCAGAATTGATAACTACCTTATGAATATGAAAGCTGAAAGATACAAAATTTCTCAAGTAAAATGTGAGGTTAGTGCAACATGTTAGCTCTACAAAACGTCTCTCTCTGTATGAGTAAGTACAAAAACATTCAAAAAGTCTTAAAAACTGGCTATAAGCAGCTCCAGATGAGCATCAGACTGATGTTTACTCCAGTGCATGGCAAAGGAGATAAAAGGCATCATTCCTCAAACAAAACATACAGTGAGCACTACGTTCTAGCTCCCCTAATTGTAAAATCTCATCTTTGTCAAAGGATCTAATCACAAACAGAAGACCTCATTTATACCTGGCCTTGAAACAAGACAAAGAAATGAGAGAGAAAAGAAACAGATTAATCTATGGGTTTATGAGAAGGTGGTAAATTTGCTTTTTAAAAAGGAGCAGGTCAGTTTAGAGACATAAAAAGGTCTAATGTTTCAAACCATAAGTGCACAGGAAGAGAAACAGTTAAGACAATGACATCACCCCTGAGTTGCTAATGGCTGCAAAATACTGTAGTCCCATGACACAGTTGCTTGCTGACTACTGTATGATATAGCTAAATATGGGGGCATGCAAGCAGTCAGCTCTTAGTAAAACTTAAGTAATATTTACCCATGAAAGAAAAAGAAAGACATAAATAACATACATATTCATTTATTATACTCTGTCGCTGTCTCCTGCGTTAGCAAGGTAGCACAAGGAAATAGACAAAAGAATGACCCAACCCACACACATACACATGTATATACATACAGTCCACACATGCACATATACATACCTATACATTTCAACATATACATATATATACACACACAGTCATATACATATATACACATGTACATAATTCATACTGTCTGCCCTTATTCATTCCCATCACCAACCCGCCACACATGAAATAACAACCCCCTCCCCCCGCAGGTGCGTGAGGTAGCACTAGGAAAAGACAACAAAGGCCACATTCGTTCACACTCAGTCTCTAGCTGTCATGTATAATGCACCAAAACCACAGCTCCCTTTCCACATCCATGCCCCACAGAACCTTCCATGGGTTACCCCAGACGTTTCACATACCCTGGTTCAATCCATTGACAGCACGTCAACCCCAGTATACTACATCATTCCAATTCATTCTACTCCTTGCACGCCTTTCACCCTCCTGCATGTTCAGGCCCCGATCACTCAAAATCTTTTTCACTCCATCTTTCCACCTCCAATTTGGTCTCCCACCTCTCCTCATTCCCTCCACCTCTGACACATATATCCTCTTTGTCAATCTTTCTTCACTCATTCTCTCCATGTGACCAAACCATTTCAAAACACCCTCTTCTGCTCTCTCAACCACACCCTCTTTATTACCACACATCTCTCTTACCCTTTCATTACTTACTCAATCAAACCACCTCACACCACATACTGTCCTAAAACATCTCATTTCCAGCACATCCACCCTCCTCCGCACAACTCTATCTATAGCCCACACCTTGCAACCATATAACATTGTTGGAACCACTATTCCTTCAAACATACCCATTTTTGCTTTCCAAGATAACGTTCTTGACTTCCACACATTCTTCAACGCTCCCAGAACTTTGGCCCCCTCCCCCACCCTATGGTTCACTTCCGCTTCCATGGTTCCATCCACTGCCAGATCCACTCCCAGATATCTAAAACACTTCACTTCCTCAGTTTTTCTCCATTCACACTTACCTCCCAAATGACTTGTCCCTCAACCCTCCTGTACCTAATAAGCTTGCTCTTATACACAATTACTCTCAGCTTTCTTCTTTCACTTACTTTACCAAACTCAGTTACCAGCTTCTGCAGTTTCTCACCCGAATCAAGCACCAGCGCTGTATCATGAGTGAACAACAACTGACTCACTTCCCAAGCTCTCTCATCCACAACAGACTGCATACTTGCCCCTCTTTCCAAAACTCTTGCATTCACCTCCCTAACAATCACATCCATAGACAAATTAAACAACCATGGAGACATCACGCACCCCTACCGCAAACCAACATTCACTGAGAACCAATCACTTTCCTCTCTTCGTACACGAACCAATCACTTTCCTCTCTTCCTACACGTACACATGCCTTACATCCTTGATAAAAACTTTTCACTGCTTCTAACAACTTGCCTCCCACACCATATATTCTTAATACCTTCCACAGAGCATCTCTATCAACTCTATCATGCCTTCTCCAGATCCATAAATGCTACATACAAATCCATTTGCTTTTCTAAGTATTTCTCACATACATTCTTCAAAGAAAACACCTGATCCACACATACTCTACCACTTCTGAAACCACACTGCTCTTCCCCAATCTGATGCTTTGTATATGCCTTCACCCTCTCAATCAATACCCTCCTATATAATTTCCCAGGAATACTCAACAGACTTATACCTCTGTAATTTGAGGACTCACTTTTATCCCCTTTGCCTTTGTACAATGGCACAATGCAATGATGTATCTACACGACATAATGAAAAAGTAATTATCCACATGCTAATTTCTGATGTCATTTCATAAATCATTACCTTAACAAATAAATGTGAGTAGAATTCATGCATAATATCACCAGCTTCCATGAGTAACACTGAACGAACAGCTTGACAGTGCCCTCTCAATCAATACCCTCCTATATAATTTCCCAGGAACACTCAACAGACTTATACCTCTGTAATTTGAGGACTCACTTTATCCCCTTTGCCTTTGTACAATGGCACAATGCCATGATGTATCACTACACTAAATAATGAAAAAGTAATTATCCACATGCTAATTTCTGATGTCATTTCATAAATCATTACCTTAACAAATAAATGTGAGTAGAATTCATGCATAATATCACCAGCTTCCATGAGTAACACTGAACGAACAGCTTGACAGTGTCGATCAAGTTGATATTCCTCTATCAATACACGAATAAGTCTGGCACTCAGCTCATCCTGCTTTCTCTTTACCAAAGGACGAAGCGCTGATGTTAAAAGAGATACCACTGATATTGCTCGTGGAACATCTCCAATATCCTCAATCAGACTATATAAAAGAAAAAGAAGAGAGACAGATGAACTTCAGAATGTATTCACTCTGTTGCTAAGTCTTGCATGAAAAAGTTTGTAATGACAGGCAGAATATTCATTACAAAATCTAATCAATTATAGCTTATGTACAAATGTTAATCTTAAATAAAACAGACTCCTTTATAACAGAAAATATGTATACTTTATAGGAACAAATTTCATACACACCTGGTAATAAAATCTATGCCCACAGCAGATGTAGAATAATCTGATTCCTGGTTAGTTTCCATGAAGGATGCCAATAAGAGAGGGTCTACTTGTTCCCAGCCAAGCATTTGAAGGCTGTCACCTTCATTAAGAATGCTGTCTGTCTCTTCTCTATTATCCTTATTAATCTGTTTTTCTTCATCTTTCCCACCATCAGTGGTCACACACACAGCATCCTTTATGAATTTTACTAATACCTCTTCCAATGATTGTTCTGGACAGTGAAAGAAAAAATGAGTGCCACTTTATGTCCACTTATAGCACTACAGACTAGCAAAAATGGAAGATAAATTCTTTTGATGAATTAAGGAATGAAAAAACATACCTATATAATGACCTACCTTGAACAGACTCCATCTTTAGGCGAGACAAACTAAATAAGCTGGACTGTTTAGGAAGAGGCTGGACATCCAAGATGGCCAACAGTTCTCTAGACTTGCCAACTGATGTGAGGACAGCCACAAGAGGGGACAGGAACTTCAAAATAGTTCTCCTGTTATGGGAAAGAGGTCCATTTATATAATTATGTATGTTATGATGAAGATTAAGGAAATTTCCTAAACTAATGGAACAATAACAGCTGTCTACTTAAGCTATATAGTGAATCTATAACTTGGTAAGACTGAATCTGAATTGGCTGCAACTTCCTCCAACAGTAGTTATAAGGAGTACATCTAATACACAGTTCACGACAGGAAACAGCATTGCCACACAGTGTGTGCTGTGTGTGTGTGTGTGTGTGTGTGTGTGTGTGTGTGTGTGTGTGTGTGTGTGTGTGTCAAAAATGAAAGCATAATACATAAGCATTTTTCTTAATCCATCTTTTAACTATTAAACCCCAATTTCAAATTTCAAATACCTCTACCTTTGTGTATATTTTCCTATGCATGCTTACAGTTTTGCATACACTCACTTCTCTTCATACTTTTTCATTTTATACTAAAACTACTTTAACAATCTGACAGCCAAATGAACACGATAATTTCTTCTGCAAGTTGTCTGGGTGACGAGTTTGTTCTTTAAGAGGCTGGTAGCCTCCTGAATTTGGAATGATTCCCAAGTCACCTTACTTTGAACATGAGTAAAGATATGATATAGACAAACAGAGATTTTAAAAGAAGCTTGTCACATTGCTTCCCTGAAGCACATATATTACCCCCCTTAAATATAATTTCCAAAATTCCCTCTTGACTGTAACAATATAATGCATGTGCAGGTGCCACAATTGAAAAATAGTGCAATCATCGGAGTTATTCTGGATACTCACATGGGATCTTCTGCATCTGAGTTTTGATGGACATGCTGATGGCTAACTGTGAAAGCTTCACGCCAAAACCTTTCATCATATACCTTTACTGATTCATCCCTGTTTCAGAATAATGTAAACATTAATACTTTACACAACACATTGTAAAATATGAAAGATAAAGAAACCAACTATATCTTCACTACTAAATAACGACCATTCTGATACAAAACAACTTACTAGTCTTAAAAGCAAATTATTGAGAATCTATGACTATATGAATCCTACAAAGAATATTCTAAATTACTTTAACAACTACACTGCAGTAACAGTTCATCAAAAAAAAAAAAGATGGGCATGCACCAAGAGTACCTTTCTATGGGGCTCAGAGCCAAAAATCTTTTCACAACTACACATTTTCTTTCTACTGGATGATGTTGTCTTGCCCATCACTCTTCAGATACTTACAGAAACCATTACACCCAATCCATGATGGATGTGTACAACATGTGTTACAATTATGATCTTTTATTATCATAGCTGAAACAGCATGGACGAAAAATCTAATGGTAGCCATCTCATTTACACTATATCTATTCTATATGTCTATTTATAATTACCCTGCACTCCCTTTCTAAAAGGCTCCCATTGTTAACCATGACTCCTCTTCCATGAGATCCTAAAAATAAGGCTGAATATGCTCAGTTTCAAGGAAAGGTTGAACTCCTTTGAAGCAAGAAGCTCTTTGATGAAATTGTACTTTGTTTCATTAACTGAAAATGAAACAGCATTGCCAGAGATGAGTTCTAACTGTCGGTGTAACCACAAGCAGGTGCTGTCCAGCAACACCTATGCTATATATATATATATATATATATATATATATATATATATATATATATATATATATATTTTTTTTTTTTTTTTTTGCCGCTGTCTCCCGCATTTGCGAGGTAGCGCAAGGAAACAGACGAAAGAAATGGCCCAACCCACCCCCATACACATGTATATACATACGTCCACACACGCAAATATACATACCTACACAGCTTTCCATGGTTTACCCCAGACGCTTCACATGCCCCGATCACACAAAATCTTTTTCACTCCATCTTTCCACCTCCAATTTGGTCTCCCTCTTCTCCTCGTTCCCTCCACCTCCGACACATATATCCTCTTGGTCAATCTTTCCTCACTCATTCTCTCCATGTGCCCAAACCATTTCAAAACACCCTCTTCTGCTCTCTCAACCACGCTCTTTTTATTTCCACACATCTCTCTTACCCTTACGTTACTTACTCGATCAAACCACCTCACACCACACATTGTCCTCAAACATCTCATTTCCAGCACATCCATCCTCCTGCGCACAACTCTATCCATAGCCCACGCCTCGCAACCATACAACATTGTTGGAACCACTATTCCTTCAAACATACCCATTTTTGCTTTCCGAGATAATGTTCTCGACTTCCACACATTCTTCAAGGCTCCCAGAATTTTCGCCCCCTCCCCCACCCTATGATCCACTTCCGCTTCCTTGGTTCCATCCGCTGCCAGATCCACTCCCAGATATCTAAAACACTTCACTTCCTCCAGTTTTTCTCATTCAAACTCACCTCCCAATTGACTTGACCCTCAACCCTACTGTACCTAATAACCTTGCTCTTATTCAAATTTACTCTTAACTTTCTTCTTTCACACACTTTACCAAACTCAGTCACCAGCTTCTGCAGTTTCTCACATGAATCAGCCACCAGCGCTGTATCATCAGCGAACAACAACTGACTCACTTCCCAAGCTCTCTCATCCCCAACAGCCTTCATACTTGCCCCTCTTTCCAAAACTCTTGCATTCACCTCCCTAACAACCCCATCCATAAACAAATTAAACAACCATGGAGACATCACACACCCCTGCCGCAAACCTACATTCACTGAGAAACAATCACTTTCCTCTCTTCCTACACGTACACATGCCTTACATCCTCGATAAAAACTTTTCACTGCTTCTAACAACTTGCCTCCCACACCATATATTCTTAATACCTTCCACAGAGTATCTCTATCAACTCTATCATATGCCTTCTCCAGATCCATAAATGCTACATACAAATCCATTTGCTTTTCTAAGTATTTCTCACATACATTCTTCAAAGCAAACACCTGATCCACACATCCTCTACCACTTCTGAAACCACACTGCTCTTCCCCAATCTGATGCTCTGTACATGCCTTCACCCTCTCAATCAATACCCTCCCATATATTTTGAAGGTTTGTTGAATGTGTTTGATGATAGAGTGGCAGATATAGGGTGTTTTGGTCGAGGTGGTGTGCAAAGTGCAAAGTGAGAGGGTTAGGGAAAATGATTTGGTAAACAGAGAAGAGGTAGTAAAAGCTTTGCGGAAGATGAAAGCCGGCAAGGCAGCAGGTTTGGATGGTATTGCAGTGGAATTTATTAAAAAAGGGGGTGACTGTATTGTTGACTGGTTGGTAAGGTTATTTAATGTATGTATGACTCATGGTGAGGTGCCTGAGGATTGGCGGAATGCGTGCATAGTGCCATTGTACAAAGGCAAAGGGGATAAGAGTGAGTGCTCAAATTACAGACGTATAAGTTTGTTGAGTATTCCTGGTAAATATATATATATATATATATATATATATATATATATATATATATATATATATATATATATATATATATATATATCCCTGGGGATAGGGGAGAAAGAATACTTCCCACGTATTCCCTGCGTGTCGTAGAAGGCGACTAAAAGGGGAGGGAGCATGGGGCTGGAAATCCTCCCCTCTCTTTTCTTTTTTTTAATTTTCCAAAAGAAGGAACAGAGAAGGGGGCCAGGTGAGGATATTCCCTCAAAGGCCCAGTCCTCTGTTCTTAATGCTACCTCGCTAATGCGGGAAATGGCAAATAGTTTGAAAGAAAGAATATATATATTTATATTTATTTATATTTATTTTGCTTTGTCGCTGTCTCCCGCATTTGCGAGGTAGCGCAAGGAAACAGAAGAAAGAAATGGCCCAACCCACCCCCATACACATGTATATACACACACGTCCACACACGCAAATATACATACCTATACATCTCAATGTACACATATATATACACACACAGACACATACATATATACCCACGCACACAATTCACACTGTCTGCCTTTATTCATTCCCATCGCCACCTCACCACACATGGAATACAATCCCCCTCCCCCCTCATGTGTGCGAGGTAGCGCTAGGAAAAGATAACAAAGGCCCCATTCGTTCACACTCAGTCTCCAGCTGTCATGCAATAATGCCCAAAACCACAGTTCCCTTTCCACATCCATGCCCCACATAACTTTCCATGGTTTACCCCAGACGCTTCACATGCCCTGATTCAATCCATTGACAGCATGTCAACCCCGGTATACCACATCGATCCAATTCACTCTATTCCTTGCCCGCCTTTCACCCTCCTGCATGTTCAGGCCCCGATCACTCAAAATCTTTTTCACTCCATCTTTCCACCTCCAATTTGGTCTCCCACTTCTTCTCGTTCCCTCCACCTCCGACACATATATCCTCTTGGTCAATCTTTCCTCACTCATTCTCTCCATGTGCCCAAACCATTTCAAAACACCCTCTTCTGCTCTCTCAACCACGCTCTTTTTATTTCCACACATCTCTCTTACCCTTACATTACTTACTCGATCAAACCACCTCACACCACACATTGTCCTCAAACATCTCATTTCCAGCACATCCATCCTCCTGCGCACAACTCTATCCATAGCCCACGCCTCGCAACCATACAACATTGTTGGAACCACTATTCCTTCAAACATACCCATTTTTGCTTTCCGAGATAATGTTCTCGACTTCCACACATTCTTCAAGGCTCCCAGAATTTTCGCCCCCTCCCCCACCCTATGATTCACTTCCGCTTCCATGGTTCCATCCGCTGCCAGATCCACTCCCAGATATCTAAAACACTTTACTTCCTCCAGTTTTTCTCCATTCAAACTTACCTCCCAATTGACTTGACCCTCAACCCTACTGTACCTAATAACCTTGCTCTTATTCACATTTACTCTTAACTTTCTTCTTTCACACACTTTACCAAACTCAGCCACCAGCTTCTGCAGTTTCTCACATGAATCAGCCACCAGCGCTGTATCATCAGTGAACAACAACTGACTCACTTCCCAAGCTCTCTCATCCACAACAGACTTCAAACTTGCCCCTCTTTCCAAAACTCTTGCATTCACCTCCCTAACAACCCCATCCATAAACAAATTAAACAACCATGGAGACATCACACATCCCTGCCGCAAACCTACATTCACTGAGAGCCAATCACTTTCCTCTCTTCCTACACATACACATGCCTTACATCCTTGATAAAAACTTTTCACTGCTTCTAACAACTTGCCTCCCACACCATATATTCTTAATACCTTCCAAAGAACATCTCTATCAACTCTATCATATGCCTTCTCCAGATCCATAAATGCTACATACAAATCCATTTGCTTTTCTAAGTATTTCTCACATACATTCTTCAAAGCAAACACCTGATCCACACATCCTCTACCACTTCTGAAACCACAATGCTCTTCCCCAATCGGATGCTCTGTACATGCCTTCACCCTCTCAATCAATACCCTCCCATATTATTTACCAGGAATACTCAACAAACTTATACCTCTGTAATTTGAGCATTCACTCTTATCCCCTTTGCCTTTGTACAATGGCACTATGCACGCATTCCGCCAATCCTCAGGCACCTCACCATGAGTCATACATACATTAAATAACCTTACCAACCAGTCAACAATACAGTCACCCCCTTTTTTAATAAATTCCACTGCAATACCCTCCAAACCTGCTGCCTTGCCGGCTTTCATCTTCCACAAAGCTTTTACTACCTCTTCTCTGTTTACCAAATCATTTTCCCTAACCCTCTCACTTTGCACACCACCTTGACCAAGACACCCTATATCTGACACTCTATCATCAAACACATTCAATAAACCTTCAAAATACTCACTCCATCTCCTTCTCACATCACCACTACTTGTTATCACCTCCCCATTAGCGCCCTTCACTGAAGTTCCCATTTGCTCCCTTGTCTTACGCACTTTATTTACCTCCTTCCAGAACATCTTTTTATTCTCCCTAAAATTTAATGATACTCTCTCACCCCAACTCTCATTTGCCCTCTTTTTCACCTCTTGCACCTTTCTCTTGACCTCTTGTCTCTTTCTTTTATACATCTCCCACTCAATTGCATTTTTTCCCTGCAAAAATCATCCAAATGCCTCTCTCTTCTCTTTCACTAATAATCTTACTTCTTCATCCCACCACTCACTACCCTTTCTAATCAACCCACCTCCCACGCTTCTCATGCCACAAGCATCTTTTGCGCAATCCATCACTGATTCCCTAAATACATCCCATTCCTCCCCCACTCCCCTTACTTCCATTGTTCTCACCTTTTTCCATTCTGTACTCAGTCTCTCCTGGTACTTCCTCACACAAGTCTCCTTCCCAAGCTCACTTACTCTCACCACCCTCTTCACCCCAACATTCACTCTTCTTTTCTGAAAACCCCCACAAATCTTCACCTTAGCCTCCACAAGATAATGATCAGACATCCCTCCAGTTGCACCTCTCAGCACATTTACATCCAAAAGCCTCTCTTTCACGCGCCTGTCAATTAACACGTAATCCAATAATGCTCTCAGGCCATCTCTCCTACTTACATACGTATACTTATGTATATCTCGCTTTTTAAACCAGGTATTCCCAATCACCAGTCCTTTTTCAGCACATAAATCTACAAGCTCTTCACCATTTCCATTTACAACACTGAACACCCCATGTACACCAATTATTCCCCTCAACTGCCACATTACTCACCTTTGCATTCAAATCACCCATCACTATAACCCGGTCGCGTGCATCAAAACCACTAACACACTCATTCAGCTGCTCCCAAAACACTTGCCTCTCATGATCTTTCTTCTCATGCCCAGGTGCATCTCTCTCCATCAACTTTCAGTTTTACCCATATTAATCGAGAATTTACTTTCTTACATTCTATAACATACTTCCACAACTCCTGTTTCAGGAGTACTGCTACTCCTTCCCTTGCTCTTGTCCTCTCACTAACCCCTGACTTTACTCCCAAGACACTCCCAAACCACTCTTCCCCTTTACCCTTGAGCTTCGTTTCACTCACAGCCAAAACATCCAGGTTCCTTTCCTCAAACATACTACCTATCTCTCCTTTTTTTCACATCTTGGTTACATCCACACACATTTAGACACCCCAATCTGAGTCTACGAGGAGGATGAGCACTCCCCGCGTGACTCCTCATTTTTTTTTTTTTTTAAATTTTCCAAAAGAAGGAACAGAGAAGGGGGCCAGGTGAGGATATTCCCTCAGAGGCCCAGTCCTCTGTTCTTGACGCTACCTCGCTAACGCAGGGAAATGGCAAATAGTTTGAAAGAAAAGAAAAATATATATATATATATATATATATATATATATATATATATATATATATATATATATATATAGCAGTGTGGTTTCAGAAGTGGTAGAGGATGTGTGGATCAGGTGTTTTCTTTGAAGAGTGTATGTGAGAAATACCTAGAAAATCAAATGGATTTTTATGTAGCATTTATGGATCTGGAGAAGGCATAAGACATAGTTAATAGAGATGCTCTGTGGAGGGTATTAAAAGTATATGGTGTGGGCGGCAAGTTGTTAGAAGCAGTGAAAAGTTTTTATCAAGGATGTAAGGCATGTGTACGTGTAGAAAGAGAGGAAAGTGATTGGTTCTCAGTGAATGTTGCGGAATGTTTGCGGAAAGGGTGCGTGATGTCTCCATGGTTGTTTGATTTGTTTAGGGATGGGGTTGTTAGGGAGGTGAATGCAAGAGTTTTGGAAAGAGGGGCAAGTATGCAGTCTGTTGTGGATGAGAGAGCTTGGGAAGTGAGTCAGTTTTGTTGTTCGCTGATGATACAGCACTGGTTGCTGATTCAGGTGAGAAACTGCAAAAGTTGGTGACTGAGTTTGGTAAAGTGTGTGAAAGAAGAAAGCTGAGAGTAAATGTGAATAAGAGCAAGGTTATTAGGTGCAGTAGGGTTGAGGGTCAAGTCAACTGGTAGGTAAGTTTGAATGGAGAAAAACTGGAGGAAGGGAAGTATTTTAGATACCCAGGAGTGGATTTGGCAGCGGATGGAACCATGGAAGCAGAAGTGAATCATAGGGTGGGAGAGGGGGCCAAAGTCCTGGAAGTGTTGAAAAATGTGTGGAAGTCGAGAACATTATCTTGGAAAGCAAAAATGGGTATGTTTGAAGGAATAGTGGTTCCAACAATGTTATATGGTTGCAAAGCATGGGCTACAGATAGAGTTGTGTAGAGGAGGAGGGATGTGCTGGAAATGAGATATTTGAGGACAATATGTGGTGTGAGGTGGTTTGATCGAGTAAGTAATGAAAGGGTAAGAGAGATGTGTGGTGGTAAAAAGAGTATGGTTGAGAGAGCAGAAGAGGGTGTTTTGAAATGGTTTGGTCACATGGAGAGAATGAGTGAGGAAAGATTGACAAAGAGGATATATGTGTCAGAGATGGAGGGAACGAGGAGAAGTGTGAGGAGGGTGAAAGGCGTGCAAGGAATAGAGTGAATTGGAACGATGTGGTATACCGAGGTCGACATGCTGTCAATGGATGGAAACAGGGCATGTGAAGCGTCTGGGGTAAACCATGGAAAGTTTTGTGGGGCCTGGATGTGGAAAGGTAGCTGTGGTTTTGGTGCATTACACATGACAGCTAGAGACTGAGTGTGAAAGAATGTGACCTTTGTGTCTTTTCCTAGCGCTACCTTGCGCACATGCGGGGGAAAGGTAGCTGTGGTTTCGGTGCATTATACATGACAGCTAGAGACTGAGTGTGAAAGAATGTGACCTTTGTGTCTTTTCCTAGCGCTACCTTGCGCACATGCGGGGGAAGGGGGTTTTCATTTCATGTGTGGTGGGGTGGCGACAGGAATGAATAAGGGCAGACAGTATGAATTATGTACATGTGTATATATGTATATGTCTGTGTGTGTGTATATATGTATACGTTGAGATGTATAGGTATGTATATGTGCATGTGTGGACGTGTATGTATATACATGTGTATGTGGGTGGGTTGGGCCATTCTTTTGTCTGTTTCCTTGCGCTACCTCACTAACACAGGAGACAGCAACAAAGTATAATAAATATGAATGAACATATATATTACTTTATTATCTATATTTCATTATACTTTGTTGCTGTCTTGCACGTTAGCGAGGTAGTGCAAGGAAACAGACAATAGAATGGCCCAACCCACCCACATACACATGTATATACATATATGTCCACACATGCACATATACATACCTATACATCTCAACGTATACATATATATACACACACAGTCATATACATATATACACATGTACATAACTCATACTGTCTGCCCTTATTCATTCCCATCGCCAACCCGCCACATAATGAAATACCGACCCCCGACCCCTGCATGTGCGCGAGGTAGTGCAAGGAAAAGACAACAAAGGCCACATTCATTCACACTCAGTCTCTAGCTGTCATATATAATGCACCAAAACCACAGCTCCCTTTCCACATCCAGGCCCCACAAAACTTTCCATGGTTTACCCCAGACGCTTCACATGCCCTGGTTCAATCCATTGACAGCACGTCGACCTCAGTATACCACATCGTTCCAATTCACTCTATTCCTTGCATGCCTTTGACCCTCCTAAATGTTCAGGACCCCAATCACAAAATCTTTTTCACTCCATCTTTCCACCTCCAATTTGGTCTCCCACTTCTCCTCATTCCCTCCATCTCTGACACATATATCCTCTTTGTCAATCTTTCCTCACTCATTCTCTCCATGTGACCAAACCATTTCAAAACACCCTCTTCTGCTCTCTCAACCACACTCTTTTGACCACCACACATCTCTCTTAACCTTTCATTACTTACTCGGTCAAACCACCTCACACCACATATTGTCCTAAAACATCTCATTTCCAGCACATCCACCCTCCTTTGCAAAACTCTATCTATAGCCCACACCTTGCAACAATAAATCATTCTTGGAACCACTATTCCTTCAAGCATACCCTTTTTTGCTTTCCACGACAACATTCTCGACTTCTACACAGTCTTCAACACTCCCAGAACTTTCGCCCCCTCCCCCACCCTATGATTCACTTCCGCTTCCATGGTTCCATCCACTGCCAAATGCACTCCCAGATATCTAAAACACATCAATTCCTCCAGTTTTTCTCCATTCAAACTTACCTCCCAACTGACTTTTCCCTCAACCCTACTGTATCTAATAACCTTGCTCTTATTCACATTTACTCTCAGCTTTCTTCTTTCACACACTTTACCAAACTCAGTCACCAGCTTCTGCAGTTTCTCACATGAATCAGCTACCAGCACTGTATCATCAGCAAACAACAACTGACTCACTTCCCAAGCTCTCTCATCCACAACAGACTGCATACTAGCCCCTTTCCAAAACTCTCACATTCACCTCCCTAACAACCCCATCCATAAACAAATTAAACAACCATGGAGACATCATCCACTCCTGCCGCAAACCAACATTCACTGAGAGCCAATCACTTTCCTCTCTTCCTACACGTACACATGCCTTACATCCTCGATAAATACTTTTCACTGCTTCTAACAACTTGCCTCCCACACGAAAATCCTGGGAGCCTTGAAGAATGTGTGGAAGTCGAGAACATTATCTCGGAAAGCAAAAATGGGTATGTTTGAAGGAATAGTGGTTCCAACAATGTTGTATGGTTGCGAGGCGTGAGCTATGGGTAGAGTTGTGCGCAGGAGGATGGATGTGCTGGAAATGAGATGTTTGAGGACAATGTGTGGTGTGAGGTGGTTTGATCAAGTAAGTAATGTAAGGGTAAGAGAGATGTGTGGAAATAAAAAGAGCGTGGTTGAGAGAGCAGAAGAGGGTGTTTTGAAATGGTTTGGGCACATGGAGAGAATGAGTGAGGAAAGATTGACCAAGAGGATATATGTGTCGGAGGTGGAGGGAACGAGGAGAAGTGGGAGACCAAATTGGAGGTGGAAAGATGGAGTGAAAAAGGTTTTGTGTGATCGGGGCCTGAACATGCGGGAGGGTGAAAGGAGGGCAAGGAATAGAGTGAATTGGATCGATGTGGTATACTGGGGTTGACGTGCTGTCAGTGGATTGAATCAGGGCATGTGAAGCGTCTGGGGTAAACCATGGAAAGCTGTGTAGGTATGTATATTTGCGTGTGTGGACGTATGTATATACACGTGTATGGGGGTGGGTTGGGCCATTTCTTTCGTCTGTTTCCTTGCGCTACATCGCAAACGCGGGAGACAGCGACAAAGCAAAAAAAAAAAAAAAAAAATTATATATATATATATATATATATATATATATATATATATATATATATATATATATATATATATATATATTATATATATATATATATATATATATATATATATATATATATATATATATATATATATATTTTTTTTTTTTTTTTTTTTTTTTTTTTTTTATACTTTGTCGCTGTCTCCCGCGTTTGCGAGGTAGCGCAAGGAAACAGACGAAAGAAATGGCCCAACCCCCCCCCCCATACACATGTACATACACACGTCCACACACGCAAATATACATACCTACACAGCTTTCCATGGTTTACCCCAGACGCTTCACATGCCTTGATTCAATCCACTGACAGCACGTCAAACCCTGTATACCACATCGCTCCAATTCACTCTATTCCTTGCCCTCCTTTCACCCTCCTGCATGTTCAGGCCCCGATCACACAAAATCTTTTTCACTCCATCTTTCCACCTCCAATTTGGTCTCCCTCTTCTCCTCGTTCCCTCCACCTCCGACACATATATCCTCTTGGTCAATCTTTCCTCACTCATTCTCTCCATGTGCCCAAACCATTTCAAAACACCCTCTTCTGCTCTCTCAACCACGCTCTTTTTATTTCCACACATCTCTCTTACCCTTACGTTACTTACTCGATCAAACCACCTCACACCACACATTGTCCTCAAACATCTCATTTCCAGCACATCCATCCTCCTGCGCACAACTCTATCCATAGCCCACGCCTCGCAACCATACAACATTGTTGGAACCACTATTCCTTCAAACATACCCATTTTTGCTTTCCGAGATAATGTTCTCGACTTCCACACATTTTTCAAGGCTCCCAAAATTTTCGCCCCCTCCCCCACCCTATGATCCACTTCCGCTTCCATGGTTCCATCCGCTGACAGATCCACTCCCAGATATCTAAAACACTTCACTTCCTCCAGTTTTTCTCCATTCAAACTCACCTCCCAATTGACTTGACCCTCAACCCTACTGTACCTAATAACCTTGCTCTTATTCACATTTACTCTTAACTTTCTTCTTCCACACACTTTATATATATATATTTTTTTTTTTTTGCTTTGTCGCTGTCTCCCGCGTTTGCGAGGTAGCGCAAGGAAACAGACGAAAGAAATGGCCCAACCCACCCCCATACACGTGTATATACATACGTCCACACACGCAAATATACATACCTACACAGCTTTCCATGGTTTACCCCAGACGCCTCACATGCCTTGATTCAATCCACTGACAGCACGTCAACCCCGGTATACCACATCGCTCCAATTCACTCTATTCCTTGCCCTCCTTTCACCCTCCTGCATGTTCAGGCCCCGATCACACAAAATCTCTTTCACTCCATCTTTCCACCTCCAATTTGGTCTCCCACTTCTCCTCGTTCCCTCCACCTCCGACACATATATTCTCTTGGTCAATCTTTCCTCACTCATTCTCTCCATGTGCCCGAACCATTTCAAAACACCCTCTTCTGCTCTCTCAACCATGCTCTTTTTATTTCTACACATCTCTCTTACCCTTACGTTACTTACTCGATCAAACCACCTCACACCACATATTGTCCTCAAACATCTCATTTCCAGCACATCCATCCTCCTGCGCACAACTCTATCCATAGCCCACGTCTCACAACCATACAACATTGTTGGAACCACTATTCCTTCAAACATACCCATTTTTGCTTTCCGAGATAATGTTCTCGACTTCCACACATTCTTCAAGGCTCCCAGAATTTTCGCCCCCTCCCCCACCCTATGATCCACTTCCGCTTCCTTGGTTCCATCCGCTGCCAGATCCACTCCCAGATATCTAAAACACTTCACTTCCTCCAGTTTTTCTCCATTCAAACTCACCTCCCAATTGACTTGACCCTCAACCCTACTGTACCTAATAACCTTGCTCTTATTCACATTTACTCTTAACTTTCTTCTTTCACACACTTTACCAAACTCAGTCACCAGCTTCTGCAGTTTCTCACATGAATCAGCCACCAGTGCTGTGTCATCAGCGAACAACAACTGACTCACTTCCCAAGCTCTTTCATCCCCAACAGACTTCATACTTGCCCCTCTTTCCAAAACTCTTGCATTCACCTCCCTAACAACCCCATCCATAAACAAATTAAACAACCATGGAGACATCACACACCCCTGCCGCAAACCTACATTCACTGAGAACCAATCACTTTCCTCTCTTCCTACACGTACATATGCCTTACATCCTCGATAAAAACTTTTCACTGCTTCTAACAACTTGTCTCCCACACCATATATTCTTAATACCTTCCACAGAGCATCTCTATCAACTCTATCATATGCCTTCTCCAGATCCATAAATGCTACATACAAATCCATTTGCTTTTCTAAGTTTTTTTTTTTTCTTTTAAACTATTCGCCATTTCCCGCGTTAGCGAGGTAGCGTTAAGAACAGAGGACTGGGCCTTTTTTGGAATAACCTTACCTGGCCCCCTCTGTTCCTTCTTTTGGAAAATAAAAAAGAAAAAAAAAAACGAGAGGGGAGGATTTCCAGCCCCCCGCTCCCTCCCCTTTTAGTCGCCTTCTACGACACGCAGAGAATACGTGGGAAGTATTCTTAATCCCCTATCCCCAGGGATAGGGGATTAAGTATTTCTCACATACATTCTTCAAAGCAAACACCTGATCCACACATCCTCTACCACTTCTGAAACCACACTGCTCTTCCCCAATCTGATGCTCTGTACATGCCTTCACCCTCTCAATCAATATCCTCCCATATAATTTACCAGGAATACTCAACAAACTTATACCTCTGTAATTTGAGCACTCACTCTTATCCCCTTTGCCTTTGTACAATGGCACTATGCACGCATTCCGCCAATCCTCAGGCACCTCACCATGAGTCATACATACATTAAATAACCTTACCAACCAGTCAACAATACAGTCACCCCCTTTTTTAATAAATTCCACTGCAATACCATCCAAACCTGCTGCCTTGCCGGCTTTCATCTTCCGCAAAGCTTTTACTACCTCTTCTCTGTTTACCAAATCATTTTCCCTAACCCTCTCACTTTGCACACCACCTCGACCAAAACACCCTATATCTGCCACTCTGTCATCAGACACATTCAACAAACCTTCAAAATACTCATTCCATCTCCTTCTCACATCACCACTACTTGTTATCACCTCCCCATTTACGCCCTTCACTGAAGCTCCCATTTGCTCCCTTGTCTTACGCACTTTATTTACCTCCTTCCAGAACATCTTTTTATTCTCCCCAAAATTTAATGATACTCTCTCACCCCAACTCTCATTTGCCCTTTTTTTCACCTCTTGCACCTTTCTCTTGACCTCCTGTCTCTTTCTTTTATACATCTCCCACTCAATTGCATTTTTTCCCTGCAAAAATCGTCCAAATGCCTCTCTCTTCTCTTTCACTAATACTCTTACTTCTTCATCCCACCACTCACTACCCTTTCTAATCAACCCACCTCCCACTCTTCTCATGCCACAAGCATCTTTTGCGCAATCCATCACTGATTCCCTAAATACATCCCATTCCTCCCCCACTCCCCTTACTTCCATTGTTCTCACCTTTTTCCATTCTGTACTCAGTCTCTCCTGGTACTTCCTCACACAAGTCTCCTTCCCAAGCTCACTTACTCTCACCACCCTCTTCACCCCAACATTCACTCTTCTTTTCTGAAAACCCATACAAATCTTCACCTTAGCCTCCACAAGATAATGATCAGACATCCCTCCAGTTGCACCTCTCAGCACATTAACATCCAAAAGTCTCTCTTTCGCGCGCCTGTCAATTAACACGTAATCCAATAACGCTCTCTGGCCATCTCTCCTACTTACATAAGTATACTTATGTATATCTCGCTTCTTAAACCAGGTATTCCCAATCATCAGTCCTTTTTCAGCACATAAATCTACAAGCTCTTCACCATTTCCATTTACAACACTGAACACCCCATGTATACCAATTATTCCCTCAACTGCCACATTACTCACCTTTGCATTCAAATCACCCATCACTATAACCTGGTCTCGTGCATCAAAACCACTAACACACTCATTCAGCTGCTCCCAAAACACTTGCCTCTCATGATCTTTCTTCTCATGCCCAGGTGCATATGCACCAATAATATATATATATATATATATATATATATATATATATATATATATATATATATATATATTTCTCCCCTATTCCCTGGGGATAGGGGAGAAAGAATACTTCCCACGTATTCCCTGCGTGTCGTAGAAGGCGACTAAAAGGGAAGGGAGCGGGGGGCTGGAAATCCTCCCCTCTCGTTTTTTTTTTTTTTTTTTTTTTTTTTTTTTTTTTTTTTCCAAAAGAAGGAACAGAGGAGAGGTCCAGGTGAGGATATTCCCTCAAAGGCCCAGTCCTCTGTTCTTAACGCTACCTCGCTATTGCGGGAAATAGCGAATAGTATGAAAAAAAAAAAAAAAAAAAAAAAAAATATATATATATTTTTTTTTTCATACTATTCGCCATTTCCCGCGATAGCGAGGTAGCGTTAAGAACAGAGGACTGGGCCTTTGAGGGAATATCCTCACCTGGCCCTCTTCTCTGTTCCTTCTTTTGGAAAATTAAAAAAAAAAAAAAAAAAAAACGAGAGGGGAGGATTTCCAGCCCCCCGCTCCCTTCCCTTTTAGTTGCCTTCTACGACACGCATGGAATACGTGGGAAGTATTCTTTCTCCCCTATCCCCAGGGAAAATATATATATATATATATATATATATATATATATATATATATATATATATATATATATATATATAGGTGGTTTGACTGAGTAAGCAATAAAAGGGTAATAGAGGTGTGGTTATAAAAAGGGTGTGGTTGAGATAGCTGAAAGGAGTGTGCTAAAATGGTTTGGACATAAGGAGAAAGTGAATGAGGAAAGGTTCAAAATGAGGATATATGTGTCAGAAGTGGAGGGAACAGGGAGAATGAGAAGATCTAATTGGAGATAGAAGGATGAAGTGATAAAGATTTTGAGTGATTGGGGCCTGAACATGCAGGAGGGTGAAAGGCGTGCACAGGATAGTGTGAACTGGAATGATATGATATACTGTGGTCAATGTGGTGTCAATGAACTGAACCAGGGTATGGAAAGTACCCAGGGTAAACCATGGGAAGGTCGGTAGGGCCTGGTTGTGGAAAGGGAGTTGCAGTTTCGGTGCATTATACATGATAGCCAGAGAATGAATGTGAGCAGATGTGGTCCCTCTTCGTTTGTTCCTGGCACTACCTTGACAATGTGAGAAACGACGATCAAGTATAAAAAATACATATGAATGTATATACACAATCCCTGCCCCAGGAGTTCCTTCTCTAAATATGGGCATCCAATTGCATTAAGGAAGCTGGCCTATTCTGCTGGATAGGACCACAGGTTATAAAGTATAGTGATGCTGTGCCTGTATCTATGCAGGGAGAGCAATATGCAATTTAGCAGTGATATTTCGTGTCTTCATTGTGGTAGTTGCATCATGGGTAAAGGGTATACAGGTTTTGGGATGTGCTGAATTGGTGCTTAAAATATTGTCAGGATGGCTGTATGTCTGGGGGGGAGGGTATTCAAGACTGAGTTGGAAGGGCAGTTGTTTAGTTCTTACTGGGTCATTTCAATAAGTATGTGTTTTGTCAGCATTATATTTGCTGGAGGTGAGGTTAATGAAGTGTGAAGCAGGGGTAAGTTTATCATATCTCAGTGGAATTGGTAGCTAGTTATAAAGTGGTTTAAAAAATCAAGTACTAAGCATGTTGAGGTGGGATTACATTTGGAGGGTCCTATTTCGTCTTATAGCTGCTAAGTGTTTGTGGTTACAAGGTGGCCAGTGATTATTCTTTGTGCTCATTTTGTGAGGTTTGCTTATCTTTATATTTGCTTTTGAGAGTGAGGACAAACAGGCAGGAGAGGTAGTGTTTAAGCTGGAGCAGTTGAATTGGTTGCAAAGTATGCCAAGGGGTTTGTTTTCTTGTCTTAATCTCATATCAATAATCTTTTACACTTTTATTAATCACATAAGTGTTTTAGAAGGTACTGGTAACACCCATAAAACACAGTACATGGCACACTGAAGGGTTTAAAGGTTCACACCTAAAAGACTTATTGATATCTAATGGTATCTTAAAGGTATGTTACAAGGCAGAAATTGAAGGTTTGCATCAATATCATGGAAATCTACTTACATCATATTTTGAGTAAGGTGACTGGGTAACTGATATTGCCAATTCAGCAGAAGGAGGGTGTTGGTAAGGAGAGTGTTGCAGGAAGTGGGGAGGGTGTTGGTAAAAAGAGTGTTGTGGGGAGGGGGGAGGGTTTTGGTAAGGAGAGTGTTGAGGGGAGGGGGGAGGGTCAGGAGTTTGCTAGGGAGGAATGTGTTGGGGAAGAGGGTACAGTAGTTGGAACAGGAGAGTGTGCTGGAAAGGAAAAACATTATTTGAAAGGGAGAAGCTGGAGAAGGAAAAGGATGCTGGAGAGGATTAGATGAGTTTTCATCAAACCTTTAATTGTACTATCAGTTTCTCCCCTTGCATGCCTCTACTTTCAAATGCACTTCTATATATCTAAATTCATCCTCAACTCCCAGTTCTTTATCATACAAGATGATCTTTTAATCTGACCTTCCATCCTTTTCAAATCCTAGAAACTTATATCTAACACTTTAACATCAGCATCAATTCCGCAATGAAAACTCTGAAATCTGACAACTATTTTGCCCTAACGTTGCTAGATTTGACTAAATTGGGACTGATTATAAATAAGAACTTACACAGCAAAGACCCTGTGTGAAAATAACCTTTATTACATGCGAAACTAAAAATACCTCTGAATAATGAACTCTTGTGCATGGTCAATCAGGGTGCCATGAAGCAGCCAGTTGTCAATTATGCTCAGGTAATGACGAAGACTGTGGAGCAGCAGCTGCAATAGTACTCCTCGTGCATGTGCTTCACTGGCACCCTCTACGCTCTCACATAGAGTACCTAATAGCCTGTAAACCAAAATGCTGCTATATCTAAAGGAAAAAAATGTTATATGAAGTAGAATTATTATCCATATTTTGATCTAATGTGATTAAGGCTATTTTCTTTGCATGTTAAAGCAACTTGTGACTGGATTTTTTTTCATAACTTATTTTCTTTGTTCATGCACCATATTGTGTGACAATCCAATATTACCTGATTCATCCATATGAAAATAATACAGTATCATACTGCTTCCAAAATCAGGCTAAACACAATCACTCAGTAGCATCAAAACATTTATAAAAAAGACAAACAAACATGTTCTTGTGCATTCCTTGCTGTTCAAACAGGTTTTATAAACTATTTTCAAAAGATACTTAACATATCTAGCATTTCTGGTAAAGCAACTTTAGAATATGCTTTTTGTTTATTTTAAGATGGGTTATTATAGGCAGGTCCTAGCTCCCACTGAAAAGTTACCAAGGTTCTGAGAAGTAATGGAGTTACACATGTTTTAGAATAAAAATATAACATAAAATATGTATGTCATACAAAAGCACTACAAATGTGGTTGGATGTATCACAGAGAGAAACAGCTAAAACTAAAGAATCATTCTAAGGAGAATCTAATGAAGTTTCTAGTCTCTCAGGCTCTAAGTAATCTTCATATTGGATTACCATAAACAACTAACCTTACAGCCATGTATCTGGGACTGTTCTCTGTCACTGATGCTATGGCTGTGGAATGAACTGCAAATATGGTAGCCAATGTGCGAAGCCATGGATTTAACTCCCCCTCAAGCCATAAAAGGGTACATGTCTTTTCTGTAATAAGATAAGAGCAGCTACATTATAGCTTTTTTTGTTCTTCAGGCACAGAATCTTTATACATAACTTTACAGAAATTCATCTTTATGCATGACTTAGTCAATTCTGTGTCATTCAGCTATGCATTCATACTACCTAGCACACTTGTGAAATACATGTAGTGTTCATTGGGAAAAGTTGCTGATGATCACTCCACCTGTTGATATTCTTATGAATCATGGCACTACCTAAACATTCTGCAAGGGCTTTATCCTTAAGAACCCCCAACCAAGAACCTCAAGAAGGGTATAACTTTTGAAACCTAGCTGAAGGTGCTTCAATGATCCCACACATATTAATGCTCCATCCAATCCTACACAATAATCATTTTCTAAAGTATAAAAAAAGCACCCAGTTTGGTGAGGATTCATTTATATCATTCAGTATTTGTAATGTGAATAAGAGCAAGGTTATTAGGTACAGTAGGGTTGAGGGTCAAGTCAATTGGGAGGTAAGTTTGAATGGAGAAAAACTGCAGGAAGTAAAGTGTTTTAGATATCTGGGAGTGGATCTGGCAGCGGATGGAACCATGGAAGCGGAAGTGAATCATAGGGTGGGGGAGGGGGCAAAAATCCTTAGAGCCTTGAAGAATGTGTGGAAGTCGAGAACCTTATCTCGGAAAGCAAAAATGGGTATGTTTGAAGGAATAGTGGTTCCAACAATGTTGTATGGTTGCGAGGCGTGGGCTATGGATAGAGTTGTGCGCAGGAGGATGGATGTGCTGGAAATGAGATGTTTGAGGACAATGTGTGGTGTGAGGTGGTTTGATCGAGTAAGTAATGTAAGGGTAAGAGAGATGTGTGGAAATAAAAAGAGTGTGGTTGAGAGAGCAGAAGAGGGTGTTTTGAAATGGTTTGGGCACATGGAGAGAATGAGTGAAGAAAGATTGACCAAGAGGATATATGTGTCAGAGGTGGAGGGAACGAGGAGAAGTGGGAGACCAAATTGGAGGTGGAAAGATGGAGTGAAAAAGATTTTGTGTGATCGGGGCCTGAACATGCAGGAGGGTGAAAGGCAGGCAAGGAATAGAGTGAATTGGATCGATGTGGTATACCGGGGTTGACGTGCTGTCAGTGGATTGAATCAGGGCATGTGAAGCGTCTGGGGTAAACCATGGAAAGTTGTGTGGGGCCTGGATGTGGAAAGGGAGCTGTGGTTTCGGGCATTATTGCATGAAAGCTAGAGACTGAGTGTGAACGAATGGGGCCATTGTTGTCTTTTCCTAGCGCTACCTCGCACACATGAGGGGGGAGGGGGATGGTATTCCATGTGTGGCGAGGTGGCGATGGGAATGAATAAAGGCAGACAGTGTGAATTGTGTGCATGGGTTTATATGTATGTGTCTGTGTGTGTATATATATGTGTACATTGAGATGTATAGGCATGTATATTTGCGTGTGTGGACATGTATGTATATACATGTGTATGGGAGTGGGTTGGGCCATTTCTTTCGTCTGTTTCCTTGTGCTACCTCGCAAACGCGGGAGACAGCGACAAAGCAAAATAAAAAATAAAAAAATAATTTGTAATGAATCATACAACTTAATGTAGATGCATCATTTTTGTTATTTCAGTCAGGCTTGGATCTTGGATAAGGTCTGGAATATATCACCCTTTGCATTATATTCAAAAAGGTTCATTAAAACAGTTTCACATTACCCATGATTTTTTTGGAAAAAATCCCTCATTTAAAGCAAGGGAGTCTTACATACTGTACTTAATCTCATACATATTCGTCATTTCCCGCGTTAGCGAGGTAGCGTTAAGAACAGAGGATTGAACCTTAGAGGGAATATCCTCACTTAGCCCCCTTCTCTGTTCCTTCTTTTGGAAAATTTAAAATGGAAGGGGAGGATTTCTAGCCCACCGCTCCCTCCCCTTTTAGTTGCCTTCTACGACATGCAGGGAATACATGGGAAGCATTTTTTCTTCCCTGTCCCCAGGGATAACTGTACTAAACAAAAGATAAATAATCAAACAATTGGGAGAAACATAGGAGGGCTTCCCTTTGATATGAGGGGAAAGGTGACTATTAAATGTTGGTAAGAAGACCCAAGGAATATTCTAATTACATTTATTTAGAAAGACAAATCATTTTTATGATTGCTGAAATGGCATGGGCCATCTTCTTAACACACTCTCTCTCTCTCTCTTGCATCTGATCAATGCCCTCATAGACACTGTAACCCTGCTTCCCAAAGGTTTACAAAACTATCATAAGAAGGCCTTTCATTTTGCAGTAGCAAAAAATTTACACATACTTAATAGGCTGTGTGAGAAGAAAGTAAGATGTGAAGATATGGTACATGTGGGGAATGTAATAAAATCCACATGAAAGCCATTGATATGTTCATACTAAGAATCATATTTCAGATGAAATACATACCTTCTTCATTGCTCTGGATGTAAAGTAAATGACTAATATCAATAAATCACATCAGGCTTTCATCACAAGCATACTTATAAAAATCTACTAACCTTGCTTCTTGATACAGTCTTCCAAAATTACTATATGAGACCGGAAGCGGTGTCTCCAAAGTCGTAAGCCAGCAGCATAGGACAAGATGGTGGCAGGAGTGGGTGGGTCCATACTTGGGCATTCATACTTGTGCATGAACATGTCTAAAATCCTCAGTTGGTTCAGAGGCTCACAGAGGTGTCCCAATAAGCTTGATGTTGCACCCTACAAGATAATACAGTCTAATTCTACTGATCAAAGTTAGGTTTCTTGATTAACTCCAGTAAGATACTTTTCATCTTTTCATTGCCACATTATGAAACTCTTTACTTCCTGATGTTCTTAAGTCCTAAAGTCTGTCCTCCTTTAAGAGGTAGGACTACCATCATTTAAAGAGTTGGTGATACTTTTCAAATTCAATTCCATCCTTGACACGAAGACCTTTGTAGTGAAAATCATTTTCAATTAAAAAAATGGGAGCAAAGAACTAACCCTTATCATAACAGCATAGAAAGTGTCAAATCTACCCCAGCTGTTCTAATGGCAAAGTAAATTTCATTCTGCCTGGACTTTAGTCTACTGGGCCTTCCTTAATATTGAGCTTTAATGGTGAATCCTTGATACTACCAAGAAAGATGGCCCTCTTGATAAAAGTTGAAGAAGTACCATTAACTATATTGTCAGAATATGCTTCTCACAAGAGAGGCATGGTATTGTTTTCATAAGTAGTTATCATTGCAATAAAAAACAATTCCAACATCCTGTAATCCCTAACCAATTCTATGGGGGTAAATCTGGCACAAATAGCTTTTCATGTTACTCATACACATATTGAAACCATACCCAAGGTGTTAAAAAGAAACAAATTTCCACACTTACATATGCACTTCCTAATTTTTCACTCTGATCAATAAATTCATTTATCAAGTGAAGTTAGTTTCACCTGTGAAACCTCTTCTGCACACAAAATGTTTCCTCTGCATATGATCCCAAATCATTCCTCTGGCATCCTCACTTGAAATATTTCTCACTGCATCTATTCATCTGCCACTCTTCCTTGCACCTTCTGCTCTACTAACCCATCATATGTCATATATTCCATAGTACCAAGCCATCCTAAAAATCTTTACCCGAGCACCTCTCTTATAACTTTTTCACACTACATATCCTTTTCACATCTCAAGTTACACTCTGTATATCCTCTTCACTCTAATAAAGATATCTGAAAAATTAATGGTATTAAGGATAAGATACTGCAAAAAAATCAAAAAGATCTTGCAAGTTTTTCATAAAATTGAGACCAGAATAATTCAATCTATCAATTCAATTTTAAACCATCTTCCATCTAAAAACCTCATATCCCTTCAAAATCTTCAAATTTCATAACTATCTATCTCTCTAACACACCTACACATAAGCCCTCTCACTTACATACACCCTCAGGCAATTCTTTCTTCTGGTATGATAACTCTGTCTCACTTTTGACCACTTAACTACTTGAAATACATTCTTACACCATTTTTTCCACATCAGCTTTTTAATGTTTCAGATAAAATATCACTTGAGTCATTTATAGTTCTACTATGATAAAAACAATCTTTCAACACCCAATTCATTTCCTTTTGTACTGGGACAAATATGGGAAAATGTTCCAACAAATTTGCTACATTTCATTTACACTTACTGGAGTGAGACTTGCAAGTGTGACATTCGGCTTCAAGGCAAATAATCCTTTTGAATTCAAGATGAAAATGTGTGAAGGCACAGGACACAACAGTGCCCAAAGGACCTCTCTCATTACTGCCCACTCACTCAAGTGCTGTGATAATCCTCTCAAGCCTTGGTTTGTTTCCCTGAAAAACAAAGGAGAAGGTGTATAAAAAATTAGCATTCCTTAGTACAAAATATGCTTCAAATATCTATATCAGATATGGAGACTTAATTAGTCTTGGAATTATCCATGTAAAGCATAATGAGATGAGATTATCTGGCATAGAGCACAGATATCCCTGTTCACACTTGAGCTGAGTTCCTGAGAAACAATATAGGCAAAAGCTATACAGTGGAACCAAATTCACTACAGAATACAATGGGACAAAGGAATAAGAATAAAATGTCCAGAAACTTACAGTATAGAGCAGGAACATTATCAGTCTGCATACCAGAATAAAAAATGAAGCTCAAAATAATGTATCTAAGTATGGTATATGTAATACTTACCTAATATAGTTCAGGATCAGCATGTTGGGCCTGTCAGGGACTAGGGAGAAGGTGCTGGAGCTAAGGAAATAAATGGCCTGGATTGCCTGACTCTGAGATAGCTGAACACTTTTAACCAACTGAATAACCATCATACTTAATGTGATGTTACAGAGATTCTGGTCTTCAGTCAAGACTACATATGTTGACCGGTATGAATATATATGTCATGTGTAATACACCGAAACCACAGATCCATATCCACATCTAGGCCCCATGGACCTTTCCATGGTTTACCTCAGACACTTCACATGCCCTAGTTCAGTCCACTGACAGCACATTGACCCTGGCATATCACATCGTTCCAACTGACTCTATTCCTTGCATGCCTCTCACCCTCCTGCATGTTTAGGCCCCGATCACTCAAAATATTTTTCACTTCATCCTTCCACCTCCAATTTGGTTGCCTGCTTCTCCTTGTTCCCTCCACCTGACACATATATCCTCAGTCAATCTTTCCTTACTCATTCTCTCCATATGTCCAAACAATTTCAAAACACCCTCTTCTGCTCTCTCAACCACACTCTTTTTATTCCACACATCTCTCTTACCCTTTCATTACTTACTCGATCAAACCACTTCACACTACATATTGTCCTCAAACATTTCATTTCCAACACATCCACCCTCCTCCGTACAACCCTATCCATAGCCCATGCCTCACAACCATATAACATTGTTGGAACTACTATTCCTTCAAACATACCAATTTTTGCTCTCCGAAATATCATTTTCTCCTTCCACATATTCTTCATCACTCCCAGAACCTTTACCCCCTCCCCCATCCACAGTACTTGCATGAAACCACCCATGATTTAGAAAATTCTATAATCTGGAATCACTCAGGTTCCAAGTTTTTCCAACTTAGGAAGGTTCAACCTGTATTACATAACTGTCACTTCATTAATACAATTATGCACAGTAAGATATATAAATATAGCCAAATGTTCTTCATCTAGCAAGAACTGTTTTAATCACCTCCATGTTACAACTGCTGCATAACTCAAGACTATAAATAAACAATGTCATCCTGAGGGGGTATTACACATCTTTGAATGAAATGATGGAAGAAGAATGACTGAGAAGACTCTATACTTTGCCACTACCGTAATTCAATTTCCTTTCTTAATGTCCCCTTTACTAAACTATCAATATGCATGACAATCAAAATGACAAAAGTTTTTCAGTCAGTAACAAGCTCAAAATTTACAAAGACATCTTCAATCAAAAGATATTAAAAAAAAGAAACTTACCATTTCTTTGCTACAGTGGCAGCTGGGTGATCTGAGTGTGGCAATTCTTGTGGACACTTTGGTCCCCAGTACTGCACATGTGTCTTGGCAGACAACCAAGATTTTGCTCTGTGAAGATGCTCCAATAACTCTCTAGAGGGTGGTTGCTTTATGAGAGGCTGTGCTTCCGTGTAGTCTGGAAGTTTCTTCTTCACTGAATTAACATGAACATTGGATTTATCAATGTCCTCATGATCACTGGACTCTCCATCAGATGACCAGTCCTGTAATGATCATGATATCAACAATTTAATTCATTTTTTTTTTTTTTTTTGCTTTGTCGCTGTCTCCTGTGTTTGTGAGGTAGCGCAAGGAAACAGACGAAAGAAATGGCCCAACCCACCCCCAAACACATGTATATACATACGTCCACACACGCAAATATACATACCTACACAGCTTTCCATGGTTTACCCCAGACGCTTCACATGCCCTGATTCAATCCACTGACAGCACGTCAACCCCGGTATACCACATCGATCCAATTCACTCTATTCCTTGCCCTCCTTTCACCCTCCTGCATGTTCAGGCCCCGATCACACAAAATCTTTTTCACTCCATCTTTCCACCTCCAATTTGGTCTCCCACTTCTCCTCGTTCCCTCCACCTCCGACACATATATCCTCCTGGTCAATCTTTCCTCACTCATTCTCTCCAGGTGCCCAAACCATTTCAAAACACCCTCTTCTGCTCTCTCAACCACGCTCTTTTTATTGCCACACATCTCTCTTACCCTTACGTGACTTACTCGATCAAACCACCTCACACCACACATTGTCCTCAAACATCTCATTTCCAGCACATCCATCCTCCTGCGCACAACTCTATCCATAGCCCACGCCTCGCAACCATACAACAATGTTGGAACCACTATTCCTTCAAACATACCCATTTTTGCTTTCCGAGATAATGTTCTCGACTTCCACACATTCTTCAAGGCTCCCAGAATTTTCGCCCCCTCCCCCACCCTATGATCCACTTCCACTTCCATGGTTCCATCCGCTGCCAGATCCACTCCCAGATATCTAAAACACTTTACTTCCTGCAGTTTTTCTCCATTCAAACTTACCTCCCAATTGACTTGACCCTCAACCCTACTGTACCTAATAACCTTGCTCTTATTCACATTCACTCTTAACTTTCTTCTTTCACACACTTTACCAAACTCAGTCACCAGCTTCTGCAGTTTCTCACATGAATCAGCCACCAGCGCTGCATCATCAGCGAACAACAACTGACTCACTTCCCAAGCTCTCTCATCCACAACAGACTTCATACTTGCCCCTCTTTCCAAAACTCTTGCATTCACCTCCCTAACAACCCCATCCATAAACAAATTAAACAACCATGGAGACATCACACACCCCTGCCGCAAACCTACATTCACTGAGAACCAATCACTTTCCTCTCTTCCTACACGTACACATGCCTTACATCCTCGATAAAAACTTTTCACTGCTTCTAACAACTTGCCTCCCACACCATATATTCTTAATACCTTCCACAGAACATCTCTATCAACTCTATCATATGCCTTCTCCAGATCCATAAATGCTACATACAAATCCATTTGCTTTTCTAAGTATTTCTCACATAAATTCTTCAAAGCAAACACCTGATCCACTCATCCTCTACCACTTCTGAAACCACACTGCTCTTCCCCAATCTGATGCTCTGTACATGCCTTCACCCTCTCAATCAATACCCTCCCATATAATTTACCAGGAATACTCAACAAACTTATACCTCTGTAATTTGAGCACTCACTCTTATCCCCTTTGCCTTTGTACAATGGCACTATGCATGCATTCCGCCAATCCTCAGGCACCTCACCATGAGTCATGCATACATTAAATAACCTTACCAACCAGTCAATAATACAGTCACCCCCTTTTTTAATAAATTCCACTGCAATACCATCCAAACCTGCTGCCTTGCCAGCTTTCATCTTCCGCAAAGCTTTTACTACCTCTTCTCTGTTTGTCAAATCATTTTCCCTAACCCTCTCACTTTGCACACCACCTCGACCAAAACACCCTATATCTGTCACTCTATCATCAAACACATTCAACAAACCTTCAAAAGACTCACTCCATCTCCTTCTCACATCACCACTACTTGTTATCACCTCCCCATTTGTGCCCTTCACTGAAGTTCCCATTTGCTCCCTTGTCTTACACACTTTATTTACCTCCTTCCATATAATTCATATATAACTTAATTCTTTCCATCTGGATTAAGATGTTGGTGAAACTGCAGTAGTTGTGATGCTTATGATTTAAAGGCTATTCATGAGACCACTATTTCACCACCAAAGCAGGAAAGACAACAATATTTGCCATTCTTAAGAATGTATGTCTAAAACAAACTTCCCCTTTCTTTCATACCTTTTCACTATATCCCACATGAATGAGGTAGCATCCAGAGCAAATGACTGAGCCTTAGAGGATAAAAGACTCTCACTTGGTTCTTTCCTCTGTTCCTACATTTAGAAGGTAATACTGGGGAAGACTTCTAGTTACCCACTCCCATCCCTCTTACTCACCTACTACAGAATGCAGGAGGTATGTGGGAAGTATTCTTACCACTCTATCCCCATTTGAAATATGCAAAATAATTACTTTCAAGTTGACTCATGACTAAGGTAAATCTTTTGTCAAACAAGTTCCATAGGGAAAACAACTGAACAACTTTAGCAACTTACAGACAGGGGTTCTTCTGGTCCAAGAACATACTCTTGTTCACCACTCCTGAGATGGGCAGCCCAATCAATCTGCTCTTCATCTGCATAATCTAAGCTTTCAGGTGAAGAAGTCTTGCTCTGGATCTCTTGCACTGGTACTTGTGTAGGGCTATTGCTCAAGTGCAGCATAAGAGACAATAACGACCATTCTATATCAGTCTGAAAAGTTTGGCAATTTTAGAAAACAAGATTTTTATATTTGGTCATTCTTTACTCTACCATGGGGCTTTACAAGAGATAAAGAATGACAGCGAAATATGCTCAAAACCTAAACAATAGGCAACATTACATGTGAAGTCTAATTAACAATTAAATAGTGAACATCTATTCAAACAAACGATAACCAGGGGCTTGCCAATTACATACATTATCTAATACACTAATCCAATCAAACACTAGTAACACATAATCAAATTTTGGGACTAAAACTATTAAGATGGCATAAATGGAATTATAACTTTAGACTGATTATTCTCTGTTGAATCTAAGCATAAAATCCAGATCTCTTGTTGGGATTTCTCTGTAATAGTTAACATTCTTTTGCACGGATGACACTATACATTCTCCAAATTTCTTAAAAACTGACCTTTAGACCTATGGGCATGTTTTATGGTTCAAAAAACCAGGTAAAAAGGAGAACTCTGCACTACCAAGAAGTGTACAAATTAAAATGTTTATAAATAAGTACATCAACAATCGATTCTGGCATAAGATCAATGAGTATAATTTGGTCTGAATAAAACTTGAAGTAAAAATAACTTCTTTCCTCAGAAAACTATTGTAATAATCCCTCAGTACCAGTAAATATAAAGAATTAAATCATTATCAAATGCAGTTTTGCACAACAGTACATATAACACAGTGGTCTTTATTCTTTAAAATCCCAGTTATTTTCTGACCTTATGACTTCACATTGAATGGCATCAAAATAACCTGTCTCCCCTTATCACATGAATTTTCAATAACATACCCTTCCAGTTTCAGAGAAAATGTTTGGAATCTTAGCTTGGTGATGAACTTGTATAAAGATTCAAAAAAGGTTCAACAATTGAGAGATAACAAGCCCTTCATCAGATGAAGTTACAAATATAATAATAACATGAATCATACTTCAGCTTATAATCATTATTCAAGCTCACCTCAAAGTGATCTTTGAAGAGGGGAGAAGCAAGGAATTTTGAAGTGAGGGATGTCAGCTGCTGAGCTCGATGGTGTTGACCATGGATGGTGAACTTCAGTGCAAGGCCCTCAATGGAGCGACGAATGGCATGACTGTTAACTGCCAAACAATGGTGATACAACAGGTTGGACAAGACAAACTGTTCACTTCGTACAAAGTTTTCTTCACCCTCCTGCAAAATACAAAATGTCTTTATATCACATCACATAAAAAAACTACATCAATTGAGAAAAAATACACCGAGGGAATGTCTGATTTTATCAAACTGATTCAAATGCATCATCATCTATTTGGTGTTTATATAGAGGGATAAGAACCAAACACCTAGGAGCACAGGTGGAAGAAAAACAGCACTCTGAAGCAAAAATCCCATAATAAAGTGGCAGCCTGGAAGAGTACAAAAAAAAACATCGTTCCCTAGATAGCCTGAAACACACTGAAGCAGGTTGCTGGTGCTCACATTATTAAACACTAGTCTCAGCAACCAGATGTACAATAATTACAACCTGTGACTGTCATATGCATGTACCCACACTAAACCTTAGCCATTTATTGCCTCTGAAAATATATGGGGTGACCGACAATATTTTTTGCGAACACTGTCTACACTTATTCTACACTAACCAACTTATATGCTATCTTCTCCCTTTCCTTCTTCATTCCCTCATTTCCTAAAATCTATATAACAAATCTATTGCATTTTTTATACCCTTGTTTTCAAGGAGCAGCTATGCTATTATAATGTTTTGACATTACATATAGTTAATGAAGTCTTGCTCCCCTCCTTCAATCCTAATTTCACGCGAGGCCTCACAACATATCAAACAGAAAAAGAAAAAACTAAGGTTTAAAATTACTCTCAAAATACACGCATATTGATGTCTTTACAGCCATCATGGCTTTATGGCCCCAAGAAAATGCGAGGTCAGAGCAAAAGCTCACCCTTAAGTTAACCAGTTTGATATGATTTTTGTCGATGAATAAACGAGCCCTCTTAAACCAGAGAAAGCAAAGGAACTGAAAATTACCTGGAACCCCAAGACATGAGTGATGAGTTCTTTCGTCAGGGCGTCAAATTTCCCCTGCCCTGCCATTACGTCTATAGGCACTAGAAGCGCCCTTTTTCGACTATCTACACGTCAATACATTCACTTCACCGGCATTCTACAACAATGACAATAACACGGTGCCTTAGTCATCATCTTCCCGCTTTAAGTGTATCGAGCCATTCAAAACATTGTTGTTACGGCAGCGAACACCCTAAGGAACTGTCACACAAACTCTATCAACGAACACAATTGTCAGCGAAGACGCGGCATTATCTTTTTCAAACGAAGCAATAAGCATAATAAACCTACAGAAAATCATACTTGAATGTAGGGAACATCATTTGTATATCAATTAAAGGTATTCAACCAGAGATATTATGTGGAACGAATTCCAATACTATATATTAGGTATGAATTAGGTTACGTATCTATCAACGAAGAGAATGCAAGACTGAGTGGCTATGAACTTTAATAACGACTTTCTTTATTCCCTATGTTTGATTATAAATTTTGTCATGCTTATATGTAGCCAGAGCATGTCACCAGACTGGTATTCCTGTTTACAGGTTTTACTAAACCATTTCGACCTCATTTGCTTTTCAACTGAGCTCATGCGTATGTTTGAAAAGTAAAGCATGGAATTCCAATCTCAAGGTCAACCAAAATAGATGGGATAGTCAGATATTTTATTGACTTAAAAGGTATATCTAAGAACAAGGAAAAATCAAACTGTCGCTGTCAAGCGAAATTATGACTTTCCCGAAATAAGTGACCTGACGTTATGCGTGAATTTTTAGCATAATTAGAATAGTTTAGGAACTTAGTTCACAAATGATCATCTTTTCATATTAATACAGCTGTTTGACATTCCTCATGTATGCAATATTCAAAGATTTCTGGACATTTTCTCTTTAAACGCGCGTATCAGCGTGTATGGAGGCATTTAGGGATTTCATATAACAGATATTTCGAACGTTTGGTTAGGTATGAATAGGGCTGTGCCAGCTATGAAGAATCCATTAATTGATGTGAAAATCACACTTCCCCCTAGGGCAGGAATAATCTTTTGATCTTATTGCTAATTCTCTAACTCAGTTAATTTCCCGTCCATTCAAAGCTTTGCTTTTGTAAGTTTGAATACTATTTCTTCCTGTTAGATTGCTGTTTTTTAGATTTAAAATAGAATGCGGTAAAAAACACTATACCCATTTTCTACACTTTTACATTAACACAGAAAATGGCAAGATACTTAGATGGATAGCTCAACAAATTTGAAAAATATGTTGATTATTCTTAACAATTTAAGTATTTCTCAGACACGATCTTTAAGGCGAACACCTGAACTGTACATCCTTTATCACTTCTAAAACCACATTGTTCCTCCTCTCATTCAACTTAATACATCTCCCGTTCGAATGCTCACCTTTGTACCCATCGCCTTTATACAGCGGTACTATAATATGCTTTTTGCTAATCATTAGGCACCTCACCATAATCCATACTTACAATGATAATTCGAAAGAACCAATCGACAATTTCATACCATCTTTAAAGAAATTCGGCTGAAGTACCATCCATATAATTCATGTGGGCGATTCAGTGCGTTCAAACTGGTTCACGAGACTTCCTGCCAACTTGTGGTGGCGATGACGTTGGAACTAACACAGTGTCATTATCACTGTCATATGACATATGACAGTTCGCAGTGGCATCTCGCTGAGGTATGTTGGCCTGATTTCTATACTCTGTCAGTTCTATGCTATTTGAATAATCAAAAACCACAGGCTCTGTGATCTGATCCGACTGTTTGACTTTATGCACAGTATATGACCAGGAGATGGACCTAGTTCAGGAGCTCGACTAGGCTTTCCGCTAAAGTGTATATTGGACTCGGTGGTCGTGTTGAAAATAGTGGAATAATGGTGGAAGTGGACGCCTGAAACTATGGGCAGTCATGAAACGTATTCTAAGTGGAAATTGTGTTTGTTGACATTCCCCTGTGTCACTCCAAGTTTATTTTGTACAGCTTTCAGTAGTGTTAGGAATCGCTTGTGTTAATGGGATATTCGCATCGTTTAAACCGTTTTGGGTTAATCTGTGAACAGATTGTACTTATCAGGCAGTAACAGTTTACCAGGCAGTATCGGTAGTAACGACTGTTCAAATACTGATGAATAGTGATTAGTCACGACCATACAATCCTCTGGCAAGGATATAATGAGGATGAAGATGTGAGATTTATTTTGATTTAAAGGAAAAAGGGGCTGTAATTCCCTTTCACCCTCATTTCCATCGCCCCCGACCCCCTAACCTAATCTCTGGTGTCCCAGTTCCCTCATCATCTGTGATGCGTCGATAATTGTGAATTTGTCTGTATCACATGAGCCACGCAGAAGTACGACAGATAAATACCAAAGCTTGTTTGTTTTGGGTTGCTTGTGTGTATATCTATAAACTGTAACAGGCAGTAAGTGAAATCACGAAGTTCTTGTAAAAATTAGTCTCGATAATGGAGTGGCTGCTACCACTGGTGTCACCCTTGTTCGCAGTGGGAAGACATGTATTTAGTGGTAAATGGCGAGATGTGGTAAGTTCCTGTTGATGGCGGTTGGTTTCGGGTAGATTATCACTACCCGCGTCCCTCCCGCACCAGGCGCGGATCTCTGATGACACCTCGGACGCAATGCTGTTCTTGCAATTGCTACTGTCATCAATCTAGAATTATTATATTCCCGCTACTTTTGCTACCGTTGTGATGTGTTGTTATCCTTATTTTCTGCTGGTAGATTTCAGCTGAAATTGCCTCTACAGTGTTTTGATGCTTTTTTTGTGTAAATGGCGTGTTGTAACAGGTAATTAATCTATTATTCTTCTGTTAATCCTGTCTTCTCCTACTGCTGTTGTTGCTGCTTCTGTTACTGTTACTACGGCCTCTTTATCACTGTTGCCACCGCCTCATGGATCGATGACAAGTTATGACAGTGTACGTATGACCTAACGTTAGGCATGAGATGATGAAGTAATCGCGTGTCATCACTTGTGGACTTTTGAGTATGAAAATAGCTAGGATTGACTATTGTATCCAGGATGCGAGTCCACTGCTTGCGTTCAACTGTTAGGGCAACGGTAGATTATAAATGCTTGATACAAGCACCCTGGCCGGGTGGTAAGATTTGTTCCAGGACTCGAGGCTCTCTTAGTTTTTCTGTAGTTCTAATCGAAGCGTATGAACAGTTTAGTACATTTCAGAGATTAAGGCTAGAAGGTAGGGAATTAAGATTCAGCTGTGTATAACATGACACAGTGCTTGGGGTGTAGCTGCGTTATCTTGGGACAGTAACTCTGCGATTGGTGGAAAGTAAATATAGGTTGGGTTGGCTATCTGCATATAAATAGTTTCGAGGAGATAGTAACAACCCACTCGTGTTGTTGGATGGCTAGGTAGCCAATCAGCGATGCTTCATGGTGGTTCCACGAATGGCGGTATCTTGACGTGATCATAGGAGATGGTAGTACTAGGTCAGGTTGGAGCTACCTTAGTCCCTTAAGAATGGTAGTTCTGTGTGGATGTGCTGTGGTGGTCTTTGGGAATCTAGCGAATTTGTTTCCCCACACAAGAGAAATAGGAAAGTGTACTTGGTGAAGACTCGTCATTCCTCACGTAATTACTCTCAATAATTCTCTCATTTATCAATATATATATATATATATATATATATATATATATATATATATATATATATATATATATATATATATATATATATCGTTCACTGTCCTGACATTTCCATAGTTTTAGCACGAGAAAGTCATGATACAGTGCCAGTAAAACAGCTGAATAGTAATAATAGAAATTCCAACAGTGACAAGAAACAATGTAGGTGGTGGGAAGGGTGTATTACAGATACAATGATTTTTTAACGTTTCCTGAGACAGTTTCGCGACGGTATCGGTACGTTTTGAATAAATGCAAACTCGTTTTTATTTTCTGAATAAATTGTGATCGTGAGAGACTTCAAGAACTCTAGTTTTCAAAAAACTCCTGTTCGTTTGTGTAAAGAATTTCAAAAGAACTTTGTGGGTATTGCAGATTGTCATGCCAGAGTATAGATCGAATGTATACGAGGAAAACTTGGACATAGAGTAGGATTTTACCTTTCGTCGTATTGTATATGTCGTCAGGAATATCAAAACAGCTGATTCAAGTTTCTGATAATGTGTTGTGTTATGATTTTATGTGAATAATGTATCATACTGCGGCCGTTCACCGTCAGAAGTGAATCGGGCAGCTCAAAGTGTAGGAAATAGTTACCAAGTTATGAAAACTTTCTTGAAGTGATCAGATACATTGGCAGTGAAGAAATTGGCCCTCGATGTCAGTATAATGTGTAGCCTTACTCCTATATCATTATCAGGCGATGATGCTACGTGAATGGTGGTAGCTAGGCTGTCCAACCCGTCCCAGGCGATCTGGTCTCCTGATGCTCGGAGCTCCTCTGTGATCCTTGTTCAAGACAGGAGAGATTGTCATCCAAGATTCTATATTTCACATCACATCAGACCAGTCACTAGGAAGATGATATCACCATATTCGCTAATAGTAAGTTTCTTTATTATGTATTTTTCACTGTGACATGATGTAAACACACCATACCAATGATACACCTTTTTACGAGAAGAAAACTAAATAAAACATGAATCTCGAAGATTATCAAATTACCACTGGAGCTCTTGGATAGGTATGATTTTTTTTCTTCAAAATATATTGATATTTTCCGTGTGTGATTGACGTACAGATACTGCCATGGCGCAGCTAAACATTATACAGAAAGACTTGAAAAGCTCATCTTAAAATTAATTAAAGTGATGCCGGATTAGTGGGCTTTGAAACCAACGCCATTTGTTGAGCCATCATAAGATTAAAGCTCTTGGAATCTCATGAACTTTTGCTTTCCTGTCTTCTGTAGGTAATATTACGATGCAACGCAGCAAGCGTCAGAGATATAAATAAACTGGCCTGAGCGTTATTACCAGTACGATGTTTAGTGCTGATGCATAACCTGTATAACCTGTATATATGACGCCTATCATTGTTTATGTAGGCATAAACTTGGTGTATGACCTGATATATATCTTTTGTATATAGTGGTCTACGATTTGTAGTGATGTATGACCTGTAGATATGACCTATGAAATGCCAACAGCTGATGAAAGCAGACAGGAACCAGTCGCTTCTGACGGGGGCCATGACGGTGCTGCTTTTTGTGGTCCTCGTCCTAGCTGGCTTCTACTCCTTCCACCACAAGCCACACTCACGCGCCGTCTACAGTAATTCTTATGATGACTTCCTCGGCGACTCCCACTTCCAAGAGTGGATCAGACAGGTGTGTAATCTCTATATATATCATATATCATTTATTATACCTCGTTGGTCTCCCGCGTTAGCGAGGTAGCGCAAGGAAACAGACGAAAGAATGGCCCAACCCACCCACATACACATGTATATACGTACACGTCCACACACGCACATATACACACCTATACATTTCAACGTATACATATGTATATATATACACAGACATGTACATATATACACATGTACGTAATTCATACATGCTGCCTTTATTCGTTCTCGTCACCACTCCGCCACACATGGAATGACAACCCCCTCCCCCCCGCACGCGCCCGAGGTAGTGCTAAAAAAAGACAACAAAGGCCCCATTCGTTCACACTCAGTCTTTAGCTGTCATGTTTAATGCACCAAAACCACACCTCCCTTTCCAAATCCAGGCCCCACAAAACTTTCCATGGTTTACCCCAGACGGTTCACAAGCCCTGGTTCAATCCATTGACAGCACGTCGACCCCGTGTACCACATCGTTCCAATTCACTCTATTCCTTGCACGCTTTTCACCCTCCTGCATGTTCAGGCCCCAATCGCTCAAAATCTTTTTCACTCCATCTTTCCACCTCCAAATTGGTCTCCCACTTCTCCTCGTTCCCTCCACCTCTGACACATATATCCTATTTGTCAATCTTTCCTCACTCATTCTCTCCATGTGACCAAGCCACTTCAGTACACTCTCTTCTGGTCTCTCAACCATACTCTTTTTATTACCACACATCTCTCTTACCCTTTCATTACTTACTCGATCAAACCACCTCAAACCACATATTGGCCTTAGACATCTCGTTTCCATCACATCCACCCTCCTCCGCACAACCCTATCTATAGCCCACGCCTCGCAACCATAGAACATACCCATTTTTGCTTTCCGAGATAATGTTCTCGCCTTCCACACATTTTTCAACGCTCCCAGAACTTTATCTATCTATCTATCTGTCTATCTAAATATATATATATATAATATATATATATTATATATATATATATATATATATATATATATATATATATATATATATATATATTCTTTTCATACATATTCGCCATTCCCCACGTTAGCGAGGTAGCGTTAAGAACAGAGGACCGAGCCTTAGTGGGAATATATGTATGGCTACACCGCGAGTATTCGCTTAGGCAAGGTTGTATCTTTGTCAGTGAAAGACTTCTTACTCCAAAGGCATCTTCGAATTCCCTGCTCTAGTGTGCGTTGCAGTTTGAAGCACAGTAGCCCCAGAAGGGGTCTTTGGATAATGATAATAATAGTAATAATAATAATAATGATAATTATATTAGTAATAATGATAATGATAATTATACAAGATATTTGATTATTCAGATGTGTTCCACCCCGCTCCTGCCACCGCTCGAATACCGCGGTTTGCGGAGCCTAAGCCAGTACCTGCTGTCTCCTGACCACTCCCAGTGCCTCACTTGGGTCAGGTTGGGTCAACTTATTCCTAAGATATGCCGAGTGAGGGTAAGTAGACTATCTCTTCAGTATGGGTAATTAATATATAAACACATGTAGTTGACCTTTTATAAAAGTACATGCTTATTCAGGCATTTTAGTGTAAACAACGTATAGTTAAAATCTGCATATTATTTGAAAAGAAAATTGTTACACATAATGTATTGATGTGCTCTCATGTCTGAAGCTACTGTTTTTGATTTTGTACAACCAGGGTGTAACTATGATTTATAGTGTTGTGAATAAAGGGACTTTTTTTAGCGAGTGTAACAGAAAATATTGTAAATGTTTAAGGTTTTCTATGATGTAAGTTGTAAGGTCTGAACTCTTTCCCACTTATTTTCCACAGTAATGAATATTTTTCAATCGCAGGAGAAGGAGGTTGATGGGCAGATAAAAGAGAAATATGTGTGTGCGAATGACTCCGCAAAGGCAGGGGCCAACCAGTCCTGCATTATCTATCACTTCACCGTTGGCGGACGCACGACCCACCCTAAGACGCTGGATCCTCTCACTTGCGTCGTCCACTCCTTCAGTTATGGCAAGGTCAGAGAATGCTGCGTTTTCTGAAACATTTTTCTAGGGTCCCAGTTTTCCCATGACTATGCTAATGTATGCTTGCTTTAAAGTATTACTGGTATTTCCGTGGGAGCGATTTGTCGTAAACTTGTGAAAAAATTATCGCATAAACCAGTGTTTCACTCACAAGTTGTGGCAAAATTATTGTTCATTTGCAATTAGTTGTTCATCGGTCAAAACCAAAATTGTCCATAGATTTTAAGGATTAATGTTTCGATCCCTTGATTCACGTAAGATATTTAATGTATGTATGACTCATGGTGAGGTGCCTGAGGATTGGCGGAATGCGTGCATAGTGCCATTGTACAAAGGCAAAGGGGATAAGAGTGAGTGCTCAAATTACAGAGGTATAAGTTTGTTGAGTATTCCTGGTAAATTATATGGGAGGGTATTGATTGAGAGGGTGAAGGCATGTACAGAGCATCAGATTGGGGAAGAGCAGTGTGGTTTCAGAAGTGGTAGAGGATGTGTGGATCAGGTGTTTGCTTTGAAGAATGTATGTGAGAAATACTTAGAAAAGCAAATGGATTTGTATGTAGCATTTATGGATCTGGAGAAGGCATATGATAGAGTTGATAGAGATGCTCTGTGGAGGGTATTAAGAATATATGGTGTGGGAGGCAAGTTGTTAGAGGCAGTGAAAAGTTTTTATCGAGGATGTAAGGCATGTGTACGTGTAGGAAGAGAGGAAAGTGATTGGTTCTCAGTGAATGTAGGTTTGCGGCAGGGGTGTGTGATGTCTCCATGGTTGTTTAATTTGTTTATGGATGGGGTTGTTAGGGAGGTGAATGCAAGAGTTTTGGAAAGAGGGGCAAGTATGAGGTCTGTTGATGAGAGAGCTTGGGAAGTGAGTCAGTTGTTGTTCGCTGATGATACAGCGCTGGTGGCTGATTCATGTGAGAAACTGCAGAAGCTGGTGACTGAGTTTGGTAAAGTGTGTGAAAGAAGAAAGTTAAGAGTAAATGTGAATAAGAGCAAGGTTATTAGGTACAGTAGGGTTGAGGGTCAAGTCAATTGGGAGGTGAGTTTGAATGGAGAAAAACTGGAGGAAGTGAAGTGTTTTAGATATCTGGGAGTGGATCCGGCAGCGGATGGAACCATGGAAGCGGAAGTGGATCATAGGGTGGGGGAGGGGGCGAAAATTCTGGGAGCCTTGAAAAATGTGTGGAAGTCGAGAACATTATCTCGGAAAGCAAAAATGGGTATGTTTGAAGGAATAGTGGTTCCAACAATGTTGTATGGTTGCGAGGCGTGGGCTATGGATAGAGTGGTGCGCAGGAGGATGGATGTGCTGGAAATGAGATGTTTGAGGACAATGTGTGGTGTGAGGTGGTTTGATCGAGTAAGTAACGTGAGGGTAAGAGAGATGTGTGGAAATAAAAAGAGCGTGGTTGAGAGAGCAGAAGAGGGTGTTTTGAAATGGTTTGGGCACATGGAGAGAATGAGTGAGGAAAGATTGACCAAGAGGATATATGTGTCGGAGGTGGAGGGAACGAGGAGAAGAGGGAGACCATATTGGAGGTGGAAAGATGGAGTGAAGAAGATTTTGTGTGATCGGGGCCTGAACATGCAGGAGGGTGAAAGGAGGGCAAGGAATAGAGTGAATTGGAGCGATGTGGTATACCGGGGTTGACGTGCTGTCAGTGGATTGAATCAGGGCATGTGAAGCGTCTGGGGTAAACCATGGAAAGCTGTGTAGGTATGTATATTTGCGTGTGTGGACGTATGTATATACATGTGTATGGGGGTGGGTTGGGCCATTTCTTTCGTCTGTTTCCTTGCGCTACCTCGCAAACGCGGGAGACAGCGACAAAGCAAAAAAAAAAAAAAAAAAAAACAAGTACGAGTAATCAGTGAGCTGAGGATACTTAAAGAAAAAAAACATTAGCTACAGAATTTACATTAACAAATACTTTCTAGTCTAGTGAGGCTAGTTAAAATATCTTTTCCCCCATTCAGTAGTGGTTACGATGGTTAACTTCATGGGTTGCACATGAAAGACAGGTAAGCGACCTCTAGTTTAATATAGTATAACATTTACCTAAGAAGTTCAACACTTACGGAACTAAACAGCTGAGTACAGAGCATTTACTTTGATTTTAAACTCGTAAGTTTGGGATGATGGTAATGACGTTGCATTTTCGCTCCTTTGAAGGCAGAAAGGGAGATAGTGTACAGTAAGATGGAATATACAGGGGTGTTGATGGTATATGATCCCAGATCTTGAGAAATCAAGAAGTCAACCGTATTACAAAGAGGATTGTTGTCAGCTAGGAGGCCGATACTAGGCTATATCCTATGATGAAGAACAGATCACCTAGGCCTCTTCTCTCATTCCATACATGTTACTGTGTTCCTTACGTAACGTTCCTGATTAATGACTCTTTTATGGGAATGCTGCAGCGCACAGAAAGTCAGCCACGTACACCCGGTGGGTCTTCTATGGGAATCCTGAAGCGCACAGAAAGCCAGCCATGTACACCGGATGGGGCCACAGGTCAGGAAGTTGTGTGTGTGTGTGTGTGTGTGTGTGTGTCTTTGTCGGGTGAATGCAAGACAGATAGGTTGTTGTGGATGCTGCGTTCTCAACATTGTGGTGGGGGGGGGTTACCGTGTATACCGTATGTTTCGAGAAAATATCAGTAATAAAATCCTAAAGATATGAACTGTCGAAGTAAATGACGTTTTGAGAGAAGTGGGGAAATGGTAGCAGTTTGTTTTAGGTAAGGAGTATACCTGGCGGCAATCTGGACTTGAATATTACCGACAATCTCTTCACGTTATCACAGGAAGCAGTACAAAACGCGTGCGTAGAGGTGTTAGGTGTACCAATCCAGCCGCACCATGTGTCTGGGACGCGTTCCTCTCGTCACCACGCCCTCGGGGGCTCGACCTCGCCACTTCACCACGACCAGGGGTGGGGGCTCAAGTTCCTCACGACTGGGGACCTGCAGGGGTACGAGTGGTCACTGCTGCGGTTGATGATGACCAACCATGACCTCCTGGACGTGGGGCAGGTTGGTGTTCAGTGACCCATAAGGGTGATTATCCTCTGTGACTTAAATAAATTCTGTTGTCTTATTGTTTGCAAACTGTACAGACATATATAACAATGTCATTACATGCTTTTATATAGACATATGTACTTTGCTTTAGTATCTACGGCTGTAACAGTTGGTAAAGAAAATTCAAATGCACTTTCATGCATGTTTTTATCCATGTAAATGTATAAGTACTTAAGCATTTTTCTTAATGACATTACAATAGCTAATACTTTCAATCGGGAAGATTTTGAGCCTGATAAATCCAAGTGTACTTTACGCTTCTTGATAAGTTTCGTAATGTAAGAAAATCATTATTGCTAGAGAGCGTGTCTCAGGCCCTGGTGTTGTCCTCCTTACAGCTGAGCGTCCTTCTGCACCTCCCAGTGATCGCTGACAGGCCCCATAGCCAAAAGGAACTTGACTATTTCCGGCAGCTGTTTCAGGTACTGTACTCTTCCCAGACAGCTCAGGCAGGCCCTGTACCATTAGATGAACTAGTCCAGGTATTATTTAGTCATTCACGGGCTTTGAGGTAATTTCTTGAGCCTTGATCACGTATGCGATAAATTCAACCACCTGTTTTTATCTTTTTCACCAGGTTTTTGAGGGCCTGACCTGCGCTGGCTACAGGCTGGTGAGAAGTCGACCCCTCATCTGCCAGGAAGGTGTTTTGATCTCTAAAGAGGTGACTATTGTGAACTTATGTCAAGCATACGAGGTCAGCTGGGTCAAGATCACCCTTTAGGCCAATTGGAAGGTAAGATGAAAAGCGAAACATATGACTAAAGGTGGAATGAAAATATAAATGGTTGGCTCCGGTTTGTCCCCCCCAAGAGAACTTCTGTGTAAACCCCGACGGGGCGAGCAGTCGACGCAGACCTGGTCAAGCGTATGTAGGTGGAAGCATTACTGTAGACCCGAAGAGTTAGGTTAGAAACTGCTAATGTCACTCCTTACGTCAGTTCTAGGTAATTAAGTGAACCAGGATTATTGAAGCACAGTTGATATCGCTGGGTTATCGGAAAGAAAAAATATCTATACCCTGGTTTGGTGAAACGATCTCTTGGGCGTCCCATGGTTGGTTAACTTCTTACAACTTTCAATGTTTTGTACACCAAATAGATTATTTCTTTAGAAAAAAAATTGTAATTTTCTTTAGCCTTCCTGGAAGATAATTGGAAAACTTTTGACAATTTATTCCTTTCAGATTTTTTTTTTTTTTATCCTGTGTTGGGAGAAGCCAGTTGCTTCACCGAACTCTGGTTTCGTCCTGCCTTTCCTCCCTACACCTCGTTGCCAGACGCATCATCTTCACCAGTGTCGGGTATCGGCTGCACCAGAGTAACCTCAGCCACGCATCAGCGGGGATATTCTGTGTCACCCTTTCCGTTCTCAAGTGTCACCCTTTTCGTTCTCATATGTTAAGAAAAAAAAAAAAGAAATCTAGTTTCCACGTAACTGATTTTTCCACATTTCTAATCTTTTCAATCGTGTTCCAATCGTCCTCAAAGTAAATATTCGATATCAATTTCACTGGTAGTCTGAAGGTTTCGTCTCGTCTAGTTTACCCTTAGACTGTGTTGATGTAATCTCCAAAATTTTTCGAAGTGTAAGGAGATAGCATTTGTACTATAGTTGCACCATCAAATATACTCACATCAGCGAAGGGAAAAGCACTTCGAGGATAACTTTCTATTTTGATTTACCGACGCTGCAGAATCTAGGACTCATTATCTGAGCTGGCTCGTCTATGAAATTGATAGTATACAGACTGGACGTTTGTGCTTGAGGTAGTCAATATGCCTCCATGGGTCTTGCATGATAAGCAGTTTTATTAAGAAAAAATGAAGAAATAATTTATGTTATCTCTGAGTTTCCCTATCTGACCAGCGCTTCATTTCGACTTAATTTATTCTTTTTCTCCTGCAGCCATACCTCATAGTAGCATGAACTGATGAGACGATGAAATATCAGGTGGTATAGGAGGGTGTATTCCAGTTAAGTAGAGCAATGGTTCCTCAAGAAAAGTATGAAAGATACAGTTCAAAAGAAACAGTTGAATTCATAACTCCAAATTCTGAATTACAAGCAGACTTTTGATCATCTGCAAATTCCAAAGTAAAGCATAAAAGCAATAAACATTAAAGTTTAAGATAGAAAATTGCCTTAGATGACATCACTGATATGATATTGTAGCTATATTTTTGAAACTATCCATATTAAGGAATTTGTTTCTTGAAGCATATACTTTAGGTATAATTTTCAGACAGGTCTTTATTCCATAGCATTTTAACATGTCTTAAGCATCAAGGAGAACAACTACATGAATAAATGAATATATGAAAAGTTGCTAAGTTATAAGATACAACAATAAACTGGTATTGTTAAGCTTATATGATGATATTCATTTATTGTAAATTGAAGTTTTAAAAGTATGCCCTGCCTCCTGAACAATGTTGTCAATAGAAGATAACATTTTTCTTTTACCATGTTTATCAGATAAGATTACTCATATCTTTGATGTAGTTCCTCCCTAGAAGTTATGAAATATGCTAAACTCTAGCTAAAAAGCGCAATGAAACCGATAATGTAAATTCCCCACGGAACCGTGTGAGCGACAGCAGGAGGGGATAGGCGTTCTACTTAGAGACGTAATAATCAAGCTGATTGTTGACTGCTGCTGGACTTTGGCACCGTGTGAACAGCCAAATAACGAACAAAATTTTTCCCCAATAGTCGAATGTCAACTACAAGTAAAGTACACTTCGTAAAAGAAAGAAGACGTTTATATGAAGGTTAGTAGTAATATTTGCTATTTCCCTTAAGAGTTTGTTTAAAACACTACATGTAATCTGGATGAGTTATTTTTGATGGCAGTTTGCATGATGGTGACGAGAGTATCATTGCCATCATGCCTAGGATTATTTACACGATAAAGGATGTCCTAATGGGCTAGAATTGTCTACACGATAAGGGATGGCCTAGTATTGTTTGGTTGAGTGTAATGGATGGCGCGGATGCCGTTGTGATGTATAACTGGACACTTTATAGATAATTAGAACATTACTGAGCAATATTTGAAGTTATGGAAATACCTAAGTAAGATCAAGTCCCATGATCACTTGATTTAATGTTCTATACCTTGCAAAATGATCACACGAAATAGGTCATTATGGAAACCCATTGTTACCTTAAAAGGGTAAGGTTGTGAAATGGATTGGCTAACGCATAAACGTCCTTGACGTCTATCCATTAAGTGCACTGTACCTGAGTCATGGTTGCATTAGAATGTCTGAGCAATAATCGATAAGCAGCTAGGAATAAACAGTGATTGCATGGCAAACAGGAACACAGCCGTAATGGCTGAATAGCCAAATACTCCTGTTCATGGTGTGGCCAGACACACGTAGGTTAATTTTTGATTAATCTAGACTGACTAACTCTTAGAAACAATCTGGAATCCAATCCAACCGAACGCACTTGCCCATTTTACATGGAAATATAGTTTTGCTACAGCTAAATGAAAAGGCAAAGTTATGGTGCAGTTCGTGAGCGGTTGATACAAAGTAGATCGGGAAAATTTAGGTAAATCCATCTACGTAAAGAGATTCTGAACAAGAAAATCATAAACACAAATATGGAGAGGTGGGCTAAGAAATTATCAAACAGTACAAATCGATTACTAGGGTGACCTTAAAACAACAGCAAAAAGGTAAAGTTGGTTTCGCCCGCATTGCTATACGCTTTGGTTATTGAATGATGTAGTTCGCTGTGGTATTGTAGTATTTTAAGAATAGAATAACTGTGGCGGACCATAATTTGGAGCAGAATATAATTTTGCGGTATCAAGATTATACTGACGATAATTTGTATCTGGAAAAATGTGTGTTTGATTATTTTAAAGGTAAAACGTATAGAATCAACATAACCAATGAAAATCCCACCAAACTTTCTCAAGTACTCGAAATATATATGTGAATTCCAACGTACTAGTCAAACTATACCAGAGCTATGACCGAACATTGCGCCAACTTCTCACATATTTGCGCCACCGCCCTTCCAGCTCAGCCATTTCACATAGATTTGCGCCACCGCCCTCCCAGCTTAGCCATTTCCCACAGATCCGAGTAACACTTGAGTTTAACGTTGGTGTATTTCTGCTACTACTACTAGGAAAGGTTAGGTGACGTTTTCAGAGGTTCTCAGTTTTTTATACTACCAACTCTTACGTTAATTAACCCTGCATTTCCAAATTTATCGTCTTACTTTTTATTGCCGAATAAAGTATTATGTTTTGCCACTCTTATTCTATTTTCTAAGCATTACAGTATCAAATGAAATACAAAAGAACTCAATATCCAAGGGCAATATTGATGCGGAGCTAAACTGGACTTTTACCTTAAGAAAAAAGGGTATGATTAAGATATTCATGATAAGGGAGTATCATAAGTCCAAATATATGTTAACTGATATTGGAACTCCGATGTACACAGCTCAAGTCCTTGGTCTCCTCAGAAGTTCCCCTTTTCGTCAGAAATATGCAGTGGTTTTTTTTTCCCCAACCCTTGCCCTATCATTGTTCTTTCAGTACTGTTGATGCTAACGGTGTTTTAGTAAATAAAGTCTGTTCCATTCAGACCAACAGTACCCAAAGCTCAAGCTAAAGTCAGTTGCTCGAACCGGGTTTAGAGGTAAGTTAAATATGAAAAAATGCAAATATAAAGCTTAGACCAAAGTACTACCACTGCAATACTGTAAATTCGTATGTGGTATGCTTTGGGGCTCCTAGGGCCCTGATATATATATATATATATATATATATATATATATATATATATATATATATATATTTTTAAATTATTCGCTATTTCCCGCGTTAGCGAGGTAGCGTTAAGAACAGAGAACTGGGCCTTTGAGGGAATATCCTCACCTGGCCCCCTTCTCTGTTCCTTCTTTTGGAAATTAAAAAAAAAATAATGAGAGGGGAGGATTTCCAACCCCCCCTCTCCCTCCCCTTTTAGTCGCCTTCTACGACATGCAGGGAATACGTGGGAAGTATCCTTTCTACCCTATCCCCATTTTGCGCTTAGCGAGGTAACTCCCGCAACAGTCGAACTGCCTTATTTGCTTATATTTCATTTTAGTGTTACGTATGATATGCCGAAACCTGAGGCCCCTATTCATAGCCAAGCCCCACAAATCTTTCCATACCCTGGTTCAGCCCATTGACAGCATTTTGACTCCTTCTTATCGTATTGTTCCCTATGCACGCCCTCCACCCTACTATATGCTCAGGCCCCGATCACCCGAAGCATCTTTTACACCGTCCTTCCAAGGCGAGCTCGGTCTCCCCTTTCACCTTGTTTCATCCATTTCTTCCACGTTTATCCTCTTAGTCAGCTTTTCTTCACTCATACTCTCCAATATAACCTTTGCAGCACAGCCTCTTCAGCTCTCTCAGCCATACTTGACTCTTGACTCTACATGATCTTATATCTTTCATTTCCAATACACCCACCGTCTTCCTCCTATCATCATTCCCCCTGGAGTGAGTTCTGCATGCGGGTTTGATTCCTGGCGGCCTGTGTGTGCATGACGGTCAGCAGTCCGAACAACTACACCAGAGAGGTCCGAGTACGCATGTGTGGGAAAAGAGTAATAAGCGTTTGGCTGTTATTGCGTTGGTCTTTCTTAGGCTTATTTGGTGTATATGTGAAGAACATTTTCAAAACTTTGAGCTGATTTGTATAGAAGGTTGAATAAATGGAAGAAATTGAATCCTTTTATGATATGATTTTTAAAAGGTGTTGGTAATGACAAAGATTTGTTTTCGGATATTTCATGAAAGTTTTCAACAAATAGTGTAAACTGTTTACCTTGATATGGTGCCTTAATTGTTTGTTGTCTTCCCATTTATAGTGACCAGGGTGTGTTTGCACGGAGAAGCCGAGGCGTTGTTAGCACGATGGTTCGCTGGGTGGTAGTGGGGATCTCTGGAGTGACGTGTAGCGGCAAGACTTACTTGGTACACCTCCTTCATCACACAATACCCGCGCCCTCCGCAGTGATCAGCCAGGACGACTATTTCTATCCCGAGACTCCTTCCATCACGTCCCCGCACCTAGTGGGATCGGTCATCACAACTGGGAAGTCATAAGTGCTATAGACATGGGGAAAATGCTACACGATGTTAGAAGTATTGTAGGAGCTCCGCCAGTACAGTGGAAAATGCCAGTGCAGGAAGAGCAAGACCTGTTTCTCCCCTGGGCTGTGAAAGAGGAGCGCTTTTATAAACACAAGCCTTCGTCGGACACTCGGAAGGCAGTACTTATCATAGAGGGGTTCTTGGTCTTTGGTGACAGCGAACTCGCCGAGGCGTGTGACCTGCGTTACTTCCTAACACTGACGCAGGAACGGTGCTGGGAGCGTCGTCAGAACCGACACTACAATCCGCCAGACCCGCCCGGTTACTTCCAAGAGTGCGTGTGGCCAGAGTACCAGAGGCACTTGAAACACGCCAGGGAAGTTGACGGGATCAAGTTCCTCGATGGAATGGTTGCACTCGAGGATACTTATCAGTTGATATTTGAGGATATTCTAAATCTTTTGAAGAATTAAGTGTCATGTCAAGTTCTTATTATTATATTCAGTGTGATTATAAGTTTTATTACCAAATAGCATATTATTGATTTGAGGGACGAAACGGAAAACGACAGCGCTATTGATTGATATGGAATTTGCTTTATTATGGGAGATCGACATTAAACTTTTAGTTAAAGGAGACCCTCCATGAATTTGAGGAGGATAGTTTGTGATGATGTTGAATCATTTGTGAAAGACTGAGATGACCTGATTGATGAGATGTGCCGTGAAGTATGGCTCAAATGGTATCTTCTAACCTGGACTGTGATTTGTTGGGTGTTACAGTATGAAGGATGCTAGTTCAATGTCTTTTTTTTTTTTTTTGCAGATGTAGTCTTCTGTGGAGCTATTACGGATTATACCTGTGTGTGTTAGGTATTATGTGTGAGGATCAAAATGTTACATTCTCGTAGGACTGTTAATGAAGTGTGTGTTTAAAGAAAGGTTTAAACTACCGTACTCTTTTTTTTATGTTTATAAACCAATAAACGATGAAAGTTCTTTTTAATCTGTGATGTTTGTGAGTGAAACTGACCAAACATTTTTTGTACTTTGCAACCTCTTCCTATCGTCTTCCTGCACTTCTGCAATCTCTACCTGTCATACATAGATGGCTATGATGATGATCCTTTTTTTGCCTCGAGTGCTTTTGTCCATGTAATTCAGACACTAAGAGTCAGGCGAAGTTCAAATAAACCAAGCTACGTGAAGGATGAAAACGACCAAAGTCTGGATGTTCGAAGGGTAACGCTTCATTTAGACTTGAACGGTTCGTAGCTTTAAGAAATTACATGGTTTCCAATAAGCCATATCCTAGTGCTATGCATCATATTATCCCATATGCTTACAGTCATCATACCATGGGCAATGTCCTCTGTTGCAGGTAGGAAAAAATATTAACACACCTCAGCCCTGGTGATCCATGACTTATCACAAGACAAATTCCGACTTCCTTTATTGCTTCTAACTGTGCTTGGAGCAACTGAATTATATGGATTTCCACTGACATATTGATATGTGTTGCGTGTGCAGCAAAGGTTGTCCCGCTAGACCACAAAATCCGATGACATCTGGCAACAAAGATATCGGAACATACGCTGACAGGAGTAGGTTGTTTCAGATGATCATTTTTCATTGATTTTTTTCGCTATATCAGTTTGTGTGTAAAAGAAAAAAGTTATAGATTGATTCAAGTATATTGAGTAGATGGTTCTTGTGCATCAAGAAACGTCTGTCCGACAAGTCTTTAAAGAACAAAATGGGTGTTATTCCCTGTGCAATGACTCAAACTACCGATTTGTAATCACTCTCCACCGATCCTATACCCTTCTTTCATGTATGGGGAGATATGGCAAGACTGAGGATATGCCATCTGGATTTGACCTTATGATAAAACTATCATTATGCCAAATGAATACAAATTTAGCTTCATACTGTCGTATTTTTGCCGTTGGCTTCAAGATATGCAGAGAATCCTGTTGTCAACCAAGTAATCGTTGAAAAGATTGACCGCGTTATTATGTTTCCGTGTTAAATAAGTCTACATAAAGCATACATAACCAATGGTGGTGTTTGACTGTTCTGAACAGCATTCCTAATCGACTTAGGAAGGTAGGGGCCAAGAACGTCTTGGAGGATTATGCTATTTGATTACCTAATGATGTAGTGGTAAGGGCGACGTGATCCAATGTGTATCGGTGTAAAAACAAAAAACTGATGGGGTAAGGTGTGCTGTTGACACACACACACACACACACACCCCTATCTACTAGCCTGTGAGTAGCGCTCCTGCAGGAACGTTCACCAGTCCACACCCACCCACCACAAAATGATCCGCCCACCTGACAGCGATTTGCTACTTCTGCCGCTGTTCAGTGCTTCGTGTCGGCTGGTTAGTGTCAGATCCGATAGTGTGATGTGAAAAGGTGGTGTGTAGAGACAGACTTCCTTGGTAGATGCTGACAGTCTTGAGCATGAAGTGTTCTGTAGTTTCGTGACTTTGCTATGGTGTGTAATTGACTCGCATATCGGGAGCACCAGTGGCCTGTTTTTGCGACATTGTTCATCGGGTTTCGACTTATGGATTGGTCTGTGTAGTGACCTTAGTCTAAGGTATGCTTCTGTTTATACTCTGTTCTTATTTTGGTATGTTATGACCTTTGATTAAGTAGTGTTAGGCGTTAATGACGTGTTGTTACCTCTTTTTTTTTTTATGCTGTCCCTGTATGTTGTGATATATTTTATCCGCTGTGTTGTATCTTGTGTTGTGTGAACGTGTTGTGACAAGTTCTTGTGAGTGTTATTATTGCATGTTACGGGAAGAGAGTTTTACACTCTTGTTGCCCCATCTCTCAACCTTGTAATAATATATGTAGCATGTCTTCGCTCCTACGTATGTATACACGCACACCCTAGCCTGTGTGTGCTACTGTGTGTTTGTGTCTTTTGAATTGCCCTTGTAAGTTGCCACTCACTGCGTGTTCGTCTTATTTTACGTTCCGTTGTGGCTGGGTTCCTTCTCATCATCTATCATATTATCAGTCATATACATTTTGGGTTTGTTTCTCTTCACTCACAATAGTTGGATATACAAATTATACATGGGGTTAGATTCGAAGTCGCCCGACTTCAACCGGCCATCTAGGCCACATTAATCCTACCTCAGTACACCACATATAATGTTTGCCAGCCCTCCCTTTTCGATCTACCACACCACACATTAGTATACTGTGTATTTCTTGATATTACAGTGTGACCTTTCGTCCTCCAAATGACCCCAGTGGAGTTCTGAGTTGTGGCCTGTGTTTCTGTGACGCGCCATACAATCTTGCACCATAGATTATCTACCTACGTATCGATTAGTTTAGATGAAGAATTATTGCTTGGAAAAAGGAAATTATCATGGTAATTTAGTGGATTCTGAAAATCTTGATAGTATGTAAATTGGGCTTTATTTCAGCTGTTGTTTATATGAAAAGGGAAGTAAGACTTTAGATTCACGAGAACACATCTGAAGTGACCTGCAGTGAAAGAAGAGGTGTCACATTTATGACAGTTTATTTTTGTGAAGGTCACTAAGTTTACCGACGTATACAAGTGTAGTTCAGTTTTACTTTACGCAAATAATGGGTAAGCTTGTTTCGCCATTGGTGTACTACTGGTGGAGGGGATTGGGAGGGCGCGCTGCCTGTAGAAAAAGGAACTTCTTATAGTATTCTATCACTGGTCACTCCCCCCCCCTCCCCCCTTCCACACTGATGCCCCAGTTGGTGCAATGGCACGCCTCTCAGCTCACCGCATTGCTGCACCAGCTAGTGCAATGGCGCACCTCTCAGCTCACCATATTGCTGCACCAGCTGGTGCAATGGCACTGCGGCTGCTTCCAGCTGGTAGTATGGCGCAGCGCAAAGACAGTTGTTGTTATTCTTCGTCTTTCTTTTAGCTCTTGCGTCTCGGCACACCACCCCTTACTTTCATGATCTTGTCACTTCCCGGGGACGTCCTCTCCCTCCGCATCTATTGAGTTCATCAGGTTCGAACACTGTTCTTGGGTCTTGGAATCCATGTTATCTTCCTCGTCACTTACAGAAAATCTCTCGGTGAAGGAGACTGTTGGGAGACCCCTTGAACGGTCCTCTGGGGAATATAGCGAATCCATGGTCTTCCTTATTTCCTACGCCACGCGTGACGCACAAGTCCTCTTCAGAAGACAAGACTGGACTGTGAGGAGGTTGACAGACGCCTTTGTTCATGGGGAGTCGTGACGCTCGGAGGCAAGTTGTCTGACGTACGTCTGGTGCGTGGCGTCTTTGCTTCCCACCTCCCTCAGGAAGGTATTGCGTTGTTGCCCCGGTAACCGGAGAGCCAGTGTGGCTGCCTACCCTGACTGACCTTGGCCATGACCCTCACCTCACTGTAAAGATCTGTTCTTTGTCGAGACCGGAAAACATGTTTCTGGGTGTTTATTGTCCCAGTGTTGTCGGCTCGAGGTGTGGAGGAGAGGGGCTGGGAGGCTGAGGACCAGTGTGTCATCATTACACTTGACCTGGAACCAGTGTGTATGTGTTGGCGCGGGTGCTGGGTAATGGGGTGGGGTTGGTGGAGGGGTTGAGGATTGTGTTGCTGGCTGTGGTCACGGTGGTGTCTCTCTCTCCCCCGACCCCCCACTCAGTGCTGAGTGTTTTTGTTCTTTGTGTTGCAATCGATGTTGGTGTGTTGGCATTGCTATTGTTTGTGTTCTTGTTGGTAGAAATGATTGGTGTTTTTGTTCTGAATCAGATTGTTTTCTATATTGCCTTCGATCATTGTCTGTTAATAGCAAAAATTATCTATATTTCATATTCGTAGGCTATTTACCACCTCTACAAGGTAGCGTCAAGAACAGACGACATTAGCTAGCGTCAGGAACAGACGACATTAGCCTTCGAAGATGAATCTTCTTTGGCCCCTGCCTCTGTTCCTACGTTTGGAAAGAAACATTACTGGAATAGAGGATTTCATACCCCTTGCTCCTGCCCCTGTCTGCCGCTTTTTACGGCAAGCAAGTAGAATATGGGTACGAATTTTAAGTTTATTGATTCAGCACATCTAAAAGCTGAAATTATACAGAGAATGTGTAAAAACAATAGGACTATAAAGAGGGCTGAGGGTGGAAAACAGACAGTCATTACAAAAATATGATGGGCTTGATCACCGTGGTGGGAATGGGGCTGCTATTATCGAGGCTTGCATAAGTTCGGGTGAGCTCGATGTGGTTGTGGTGCCGTATTGCATCCCGCGGGCGAAGGACCTCTGCTGGCGGATGAAGGCGGCGGGGATGATGCAGCTGCCTCTCCTCCCCTTATGTTTTGGACGAGGTATAGGCGATGTCTGGAGAGAAGCTGGGAGGATCAGTGTATCCAGCATGTTATGATAGGTGGTTTAAAAAGGGGTCCCGTCGATCACCGAGCGTGTGCCCCCAAAACCACACACACACACCCCTTCCAGCAGCTCAGGTTGTGTGGAGGATAGGAAAGGAGAGCTGGAAGATGGCGAGGCTTTCTAAGAGTGAAATTTAATCACGTGTTCTTGAATACAGGTGCAGGGGGTTCTAGCTCGTTAAGTATTTGTATTTGGGTAACCATTCCCATACCTCAAAGGCCACTGCTAAGGTAAGCAAGCCACTAAATGTAAACACTAACCGCGACCCTCGGACATATACGAGCTGGCGGCTCTGACCAATGCCACTTGCCTCGGGCATTGTTGCTAAACACTATCCACTTACATCACTAACTTTCAGTTATCTAGTTATTTCAGGTAGATCACATATTCATACAAACAACGCCTTATTTGTATATGTAGCATCTTCTGGTACGTCAGGAGTTTGGGTAAGGTAGAGGAATAGCCACTATGTTGAAGCTAGGCTGCTCCACGAAAGTTTCGTCCGTCAAAACTTCTCATACGCAGCAGAGATTTTTTGCTAGTGGTTGTATAAACATTTATAAAACGTGTAGTCAGTTTTATCATATCTGTAAGGTATATTATGGTCTTATGAAGAAAGGAGTAACATATGGTGCCTATAATTGTAAAATAGTAGTGGTGAGATTAAGTTTTTACACAAGAATGGGAACTTTTTTTTTTTAAGCATATCATGTTAGAAGACAGGATGGCAACACCGAAGCCCATGACGAACACTCGCTCCCGGCTCGTGTTGTTGTTGCCATGAAAGGTGTGGGTCATTGTGTAAGGTGGTTATAACACACTCCACAGTAGTAGCAGCTTCGTAATAACTGTATGTGTCTGCCTGCAGGCCCAACCACAAACCTCTTTCGCAACACCCAGGTCAGTTTTTGTAATGACTCCTGCTACCTCAGAAAAGAATTTGTTGAACTTGCCATTCTTTCGTTTGCTCTCCTTTCCTACTCCTTTGTTATTAGATTAAGCCTTTCCTATACTGCAAAAGGCTGTCGTAATATGGCTAGCTGTAGTAGTCGATGAATTGATTCAGGTAGTGTCAGAGGTGAAGGGCATGATCCTGGACAGAGTGGGATACACAATTTGCAAGTTGTCGTGGTGTTGGCTGCACTGAGACTCAGCGGGTCTTTAAACTCTAATTACTACACGTATTTAAAGTAATCTTCTGTACAGTTTATTACCTAAAGGTCCCACCTTGCGTCTACCCCCACGTTACTGCCTAGGCACAGTGCATAAGTATACCTTTGCTATAGTTGTGCGTATGATTGTAAACTACACTTTCGTCATTTTTAAGGGAAACTTAAATTTTCAAACGCAAAAGGAAAATGGTCTGTTTTACCTGAGGTGCGTCGAGGGCAAGTGTGGTGTTACATCACACTACACCTCCACTGGTCATGTGTACGTGATTGCATGGTCCAAATGCCAAGTCATGTGTAATGGTTAGGTCACAGGAAGTGCCTGAGGTTGCCATTCTGATCGACAATTACAGGCGGAACGGAATTCAGATGCCGCGTCATATTGGCACACACACACACACACACACACACCTCACTTGACGGCGATGTACGTCCTCACTTGCTCTGAAGGGCCATTGACGCGAGACTAATAAGACGACCTGGCCATTACACGGTGTGGTGAGCCACAGACTTGCTCGGCCACACTAGATGCTAATTATACCAAGCGAAAATACAGATTTATATATAGTTGGTGTGGAGGGACGAGCTAGGCCAAGCTAAACCATTTGGCGAAGGTTTAACCATGGGGAACATAAGTGCAGTACGTTTTTGACCAGGTGAATGAGTGGTTACTGGTGTATCATCTGCGCTTACTGAAGTAAAAACGTTTGGCAATAACTGTGAAATCAGTGGGTGAGTGATAGTATACTGGGGGTAGAGGAAGTATTTAAACAGGTAGTCGTGGGGTGGAGGAAATATCCAAACCAGTGGGCGTGTGGGAGGGTAGTAGGGGTTGAGGAAGATTCTGAAAGGGGTAGAGGAAGACCTACGGCTGAGAGGGGAATATCAGTTAAGTACCACACTGTTTACCTTGCTGTGATTCCCGCACCACAAGTCGGGAACATGTTCACAATTCTTTTCCTCCAGTCTGACCTCTGCTTCTCTTGACCAACTTCCTTGTCCGCCACGCAACAGAAAAGATGCAGAAATGGAGATGCGAAAAGGCCATCCTGGGCCGCTCTTGCATAATACATAAACAGATCAGCGTACTGGCTCTCTCGACTTTCTCTATCCATTACCTGGACCTCGTCCGGCAGTTCAAGGAAGAAAGGTACTGCATCATCTTACCCGCGGTTACAATATCCACCCTGAGATTCCTTGTTCCCATTGGTTGCAGTTCGGTGTTGTATTGGAAAGAAGCTATTCTAAACTCGTGCAGATCACACGAGAACAGCCCCATCGCAAAAATTGTGAAGGACGCCAAGAATTTGTGATTACATACTATATTCCACCTTTATATTAAGTACCGATTTTTTTTATTGAATTAAGTAACAAGGAATTGTCATCATTTTTCAGACTTAGATGGGAAGTTATGACTGTGAGGTCTGTGGTATCGTATGTATACAAACATCATCGCTTTCATTGGGAAGTGACGTACTCTGGTAGTGCATTGTTATTGTTGGTATGATTCCCGGATTCGGTCATCAGAGTTTACTGTAAGGTTTTTTGGGGAGTGCGGTGATCGAGAGAGAGAGTTAAGTATTAACATTAAGACAAGGAAGAGCGTAATTATCGTTCGTACTCAGCCGGAGTACTGGACTGGCGACCGGCAAAGTAGTCTGTGGCTGCCTTGAGGTGCGGGGCTGTTTTGACGCGAGGCATGTACCGCTTTGGTGCGCACCTATTTGCACCGCTTTGGTGCGCACCTATTTGTACTCTTGCCACCCACCACCGTCATCACCACCACCACCACCACAGAACTTTTACTTTCTCAGAGAGTGTCTTTCCTCTCGTACGTTTCATAATGATATGACAACGTTCGTTATGTCATATGGCTCAGCAGTAATTAATAGTTTGACACTTGTAACGACAAATGACGGTGGATTACGATCACCGGGAGCCGTAATTGCAGTGATGGTTATGGCAAGAGAACGATTCATTATGTACTGGAGATGATTTGACACTCACAACACGATGGTGCAACCCCCTTGAGCACGACGGTACGGTTCTTGGGAATAAGGTCCATGGGATATCTCAGATCTAAGGACACGTTATCATACTCAAAAGTGTGTTCGAGAGATTTAAAATGGGTACAGAGAACAGAGTTCAGGCCTGGGAAGGATAACTGATAAACGTGTGTTTCTGTTCTAATGTGATGGGAAGAAATGCTTTTCCCTGGGGTAAGACCCGAGTGGAGTGGTGTGAGCATATCCGGGCCGGATGGAGTATGGAGATTACCTCGATCTTTGGTTCCCCACACTCTGTCTCCGTGACTGATGACTCTCCCACCAGGGTGTCTCGGTGACTGATAACTGTATTCCGTCTGCTTCCGTCTGCCTGCCTCTCTGGTATAGAGGTCCTCCTCCTCTGACCATCCTCTTTAGTGCCACTAGTAAGACGTGGCAGCTCCCACTGCCTCGTCTGGAACACATCAGCCCCTTCAGGAGCTCACACACACACACACACACACACACACACACACACACACACACACACATGGGGACTGGGACAGAGGGTAGGATGTAGGGAAGGTGATGCTGAGGATAGAAGGTTAAGAATGGAGGGATAGAAGATGGGGATGGAGAGAAACTGGTCAGGGACACGAAAGATGAAGAGAATGGATAGGAGAGGATAGATTGAAGGAGGAATTGATGTGAAGATGAGAAAGACAGAAGTGGGAAAGGGGCTTGATAAGGTATTGAGGTAAGGGAAAAGAAGAAAGGAGGAACAAGGGCGATGGAAGGGAGGTAGGAGTGAAAGAAAGAGGCTAGGGATGGAGGCGAAGGAAAGGAGGGATAGAAATGAAGGAATAAGGGCAGAGATGAAGGAAAGGAGGATGGATGGAAGAGGGGAGGAGGAAGTGATGAATAGCACGAAATAGGAATAAGTATAATGGGGCGTTAAGTGAGGGGGAGTATAAAGGATGGGAGAGGGAAACAGCGGCTCAGAGAGGGGAGGAATATTTAACATGGGGAGAGAGGAGAGGAGGAGACGAAGACAGTCCAGGGGAGAGAGGAGGTGACGAGGACAGGCTAGGGGAGAGAGGAGGTGACGAGGACAGGCCCGGGGAGAGGGGGAGGTGACGAGGACATGCCAGGGGAGAGAGAAGGTGACGAGGACAGGCCAGGGAAGAGAGAAGGTGACGAGGACAGGCCAGGGGAGAGAGGAGGTGACGAGGACAGGCCAGGGGAGAGAGGAGGTGACGAGGACAGACCAGGGGAGAGAGGAGGTGACGAGGACAGGCCAGGGGAGAGGAGGAGGTGACGAGGACAGGCCGGGGGAGAGTGGAGGTGACGAGGACAGGCCAGGGGAGAGAGAAGGTGACGAGGACAGACCAGGGGAGAGAGAAGGTGACGAGGATAGGCCAGGGGAGAGAGGAGGTGACGAGGACAGGCCAGGGGAGAGAGAAGGTGACGAGGACAAGCCTGTGGAGAGTGGAGGTGACGAGGACAGGCCAGGGGAGAGAGAAGGTGACGAGGACAGACCAGGGGAGAGAGAAGGTGACGAGGATAGGCCAGGGGAGAGAGGAGGTGACGAAGACAGGCCAGGGGAGAGAGAAGGTGACGAGGACAAGCCAGTGGAGAGTGGAGGTGACGAGGACAGGCCCGGGGAGAGGGGGAGGTGACGAGGACATGCCAGGGGAGAGAGAAGGTGACGAGGACAGGCCAGGAGAGAGGGGGAGGTGACTAGGACAGGCCAGGGGAGAGAGGAGGTGACGAGGACAGGCCAGGGGAGACAGGAGGTGACGAGGACAGGCCAGGGGAGAGAGGAGGTGACGAGGACAGGCTCGGGAAGAGAGAAGGTGACGAGGACTGGTCAGGGGAGAGACGATGACGACGATAGGCCTTGAGGGAGGAGTAGGAGCTGACGAGAAGAAGAAAAGGATGAAGGGGAGATGTAGGGAAGAAGAGACGGATGACGACCAGATGAGAGATATGGGAGAAGGAGGAAGAAGAGGAGAGAGAAAGAATGAAGAAAATATTGAAGACTCGCTAGAGTTGTTGAATGTAAGTTACCAGAGGACTAGATCAACCTGTCTTGCCATACGTCTATCCTATAGGAACCAATCCAACATTTGTCCTGTCCTTCCCTCCTCTCCATTGATCGAAGCTCCTTCGAAGGATAATGATCAGCTGACGACACTCTTTACCCGATGAACTCTGACCTCTGAACCCTGGAGCAGGAAGCCCCAGGCCCTAGCTAATTCCCTAGCTTTGGTCTTGTGTGTTGTGAGAGTAAAGGTCCCTGTTTACTGAATGGTGTCTGGGTAACTTATCTCAACGCCTCAGAAAACGGTACTGTAGAATTTTGTATTATTGTAATGTTTTACGATCGAAGCTGTGGTATCAAGAAGGACGTCAACGTGAATACAGGAAAAAGAAAAGAAATAGCTGCATAGTTGTTGTTTTTTCGTGGATCAAAGGAAATGCCCCCTGAGGAGCAAGAGTGTTGACTGAGAATCAAAGGAATATGGCTCGATTGTAGGTTTGGAAAGGGGGAGAGAGAGAGAGAGAGAGAGAGAGAGAGAGAGAGAGAGAGAGAGAGAGAGAGAGAGAGAGAGAGAAACTAATATCCCCTTCATGTTAGATGGAAACATAACAATGGGTCTTCCCTCTCCCTCTATGGTAGGGGCCCGGCTTTGGGGGGCGTAATATCATCTGGTATCATCAGGTCCAGCTGGTGTAGGTAGTGGCCCATCAGTTGGTGTCATTAGGTCCAGCTGGTGTAGGTGGTGTCCCATCAGCTGGTGTCAATAGATCCAGCTGGTGTAGGTGGTGGCCCATCGGCTGGTGTGAGTAGGTCCAGCTGGTGTGGGTGGTGGCCCATCAGCTGGTATCAGTAGATCCAACTGGTGTAGGTGGTGGCCCATCAGCTGGTGTCAATAGATCCAGCTGGTGTAGGTGGTGGCCCATCAGCTGGTGTCAATAGATCCAGCTGGTGTAGGTGGTGGCCCATCAGCTGGTGTTAGTAGGTCCAGCTGGTGTAAGTGGTGGCCCATCATTTGGTGTCAATAGGTCCAGCTGGTGTAGGTGGTGGCCCATCAGCTGGTGTCAGTGGTGTAGGTGGTGGCCCATCAGCTGGTGTCAGTGGTGTAGGTGGTGGCGCATCAGCTGGTGTCAGTGGTGTAAGTGGTATCCCTGACGTGCTCTGTCAGGGAATAGGCAAGGAAAGCTCTCACACACAGACTCATATGGATCATCACCTGCATATGTTTGCAGACGATGCAAAGGTCACGAGGAAAGGTGAAAAGCTTGGGGGACTGCATCCGCTTACAAGGGGACCTTGACACACTCCAAAGTTTGCCTGATACGTGGATGATGAAGGTTGAAGTAAGTAAACTTAAGGTAAGAAGCGTATGAAGGCCACGCTATTGATTATCATCCTATAGGGAATACGCTCCTGGACTCTGAATACGAGGAGGACTTGGCAGGCGACCATCGTCCTTAACCCTTCGCCAGGGGAGTGCCCTAAGGTTCAGAGATCTAGCCAGGTGATGATGGATCGTCCGTCTGTCTCCCAGGGGGAACGGCAGCGGGGTGGACGACAAAACAGATGTCATCGGGGGAAACTTTTTGACCCGTCTGACGGGAGGTGCGCGCGCGCGCGCGCGCGCGTGTGTGTGTGTGTGTGTGTGTGTGTGTGTGTGTGTGTGTGTGTGTGTGTGTGTGTGTGTGTGTGTAAAGCGTAGTGGTGGTGTAGTAACTTAGGTCGGAGGTGGTAGGTACAGGGGTGTAGAGGTGGTGACTAGGAGGGACGTAGATTCAAGGGCTGGTGTAGGGTCTAGCAATGGTATAGTGTCCAGGTCTGGCTGGCTTAGTGGAAGGTCCGTGGCTTGCAAGAGGCGTGTATACGAAGGACTGAAGACCTGATGGTCTGTGACGAGGTTCCTTGCTGGTGGAGTGTCGTAGTATTCTGAGCATCTTAATACCATCTGAGTTGGCATATCTTGCAGACAGAACCAGAATAGTAGAACAGAGGGACACTTCTCCACCCACCTCTCCCTCCGGCTCAACAGCCGGCGGGATGTAGTATGTATAACGTATACTACACTAGGAGTTTTATGGGAATGTGTGGATAGAAAACATCGCCAGACTAGATGCAGAGGAATACTTCAGAGAGGAGGCCCAGAATCTGACAGGCGTAAAAGATTGTAAGGGAGAAGGGGCGAGGAGGGAGTCGGAAGGCTTCGGAAGGAGGGCTGTGTGGAGGGAGCCGGGAGGGAGGAGGGACCAAACGGAGGGAAAAGAATGGTTGAGTGTCAGCCAGATGATGACGTCACTGCAGCAAAATGGTCTTGATTGCTTGTCTGGGTATTGACTTGGGCCTCTCACGGTGGCCACATGAAATATTGTCCCTCTGTCTGTCCCCTCTGTCTCTTTATATCTGTCTGTCTGTTCATCTATCCACCTGCCCATCCAAACACCCATCTGTCATTCTGTCCCTCAATCTCTTTGTCTCTCTGGTTCACCTAGGTAAATATATGGATAAAAGAAAGAGGACTCTTATATCAAAGGAAGACTTGGAATATGAAACCCCCCAGTGTTTCGGACAAGAAAAACAATCTCGCTTGGTAATCACATCAGCTCCGCCCAGATGACAAAAGACTCAAATTTGGCCACCAACGCTGACGTGGCCATTGTAAACTTTTACATTCCTCTCCACTCGTAATCTTGGAGGCGAGGAGCCTGGCAGTGTGGGGAGGGCCTTGGTGGTTTAGTTTGGAGTGTGGGGGAGGGCCTAGTGGTTTATCTGGGAGTGTGGGGAGGAGCCTAGGGGTTTAGTTTTGAGTGTGAGGAGGGCCCAAGGGTTTAGCTGGGGGTGTGGGGGGAGCTTAGGAGTTTAGTTTTGAGTGTGGGGAGGAGCCTACGGGTTTAATTGGGAGTGTGGGGAGGGTCTAAGGGTTTAGCTGGGAGTGTGGGGAGGAGCCTACAGGTTTAGCTGGGAGTGTGGAGAGGAGCCTACGGCTTTAGCTGAGACCTACTAACAAAAGTACGTTGAGGACGACGTATGTGTACCTTGGAACAGAATCATCGTAAGTCAACTTGTCTTCCCGTAACATCTCTTCCAGATACTCACACACGCTCACAGAATAACTCTGGGGTTTCCAGAAGAGTAAGAATAAAAAAGAAAAGACCCAGATATGATCTCCAAATATTTAAGGTCCTGATATAGCCTGGAGACATCGGCTTCACCTCCCCATCACTGTCATGGAGACTAACAATACACCTGAGAGAGTGATGCTCCTGAGCAACATATACTCCACCAACGCTCAAGGAATCAGACCAGAGACGACCAGGCAAACAGCACCAACACCACCAGCACAGTCTCAAGATCCAGCCATAACAGGAGGAAGCCAGTGGATCCTAGAAGCCATCTTGATATACGAATTTTCACCTACCTCTTAATGAGTAAGTGATCTCATGCATTACCCTTTGCGGCTAGCCAGTAGCTCCCAGTCGAGGATAGATGAGAGCGTGCGAGCCATATCTCACAGCCAATAAGACGTTATTCCTAGGGCGTGCTACTTTTGCGACCGCTCCAAACAACAGATTATATGGATTTTCAGGGGCGACGCGTGTCGATAGACAGACCCAGAGGACATAAAACAGTCAGGGTAAACCACGGAATGGTCTGTGCGATGAACGGGCCGCCAAAGGCGAAGGCCCGTGTCGCGCTGGATGTGCCACAGTCTCTTGAGTGTGGACGGTGGGCTTTGGTCTCGGTTCTTTACTCGTGACAGCTGGAGAGTGGATGTGAGCAAGTGGAGACGTTGTCTGTCTGTTCCTTGAGCTGCCTTCCTAAAGAGGGAAACGGAATAGGTATGAATATATATATATATATATATATATATATATATATATATGTATGTATGTATGTATATATAATCCTTTACTTGTATATGCCTCTTACTCACACACATACTATCATTCTTCGACTATTTCTATCACCTCCTTCTCTAATTTTGTTCCCTTTTTCTTTCCACAGAAGCAGACGAGGTAAGGCATCAGAATTTTGCTTCACTGAATCACTTTCGTCACCACTCTGAGCTGATGGCAGGCGTTACGGGGCGATTTAATGTGGTAGATGGTATGAGGAGGGGTGGCCATAACGTGGGTCAGACGGTCGGAGAAGGGAGGAGGGGGCCTTCGACGTGGACTAGTCGGGAAGGAGACGGTAGATAGCGATCATCCCTGTAGGCCAGACGGTAGAAAAGGAGATGGTGCCAGCAGCGCCCGGCCTGGTCGCTGGTGGAGTGCCATAGCTTCAGATTGGATCTCTCTTTAAGAGGGAGAGGCAGAGTCTGGGGGCATCTCCTCCTCCTCCAGCCCCAGCCCCAGCCCCATAAGGAGAGAGAAGTTAGTTAAACGTAAAGATGGAGTAAGAGAGACAGACAGAAAAGAGATGGAGAGAGAGAGAGAGAGAGAGAGAGAGAGAGAGAGAGAGAGAGAGAGAGAGAGAGAGAGAGAGAGAGAGAGAGAGAGGAGGTGGAAAGGACATGATTTACCAATACATTTTATCAGATTCAGCGGCGTCAGCACTGCAGGAGGAGAGTGAAGTGTTCTTACAACCCAATAGTGAGTGGGGAAGTGTGGGTGAGGAGGAGAGGTGGTGACGGTGAGAGTGTATGTGAGAGGTAAGGTCGTCTGAACCAGCGTTAGGAAACTGGTGTTACTTCACTCGTCTTCTTGTGTTGCTAGTGAGGATAGTGTAGTGTTACCAGTGAGGATAGTGTAGTGTTACTAGTGAGGATAGTGTAGTGTTACTAGTGAGGATAGTGTAGTGTTACCAGTGAGGATAGTGTAGTGTTACCCGTGAGGATAGTGTAGTGTTACCAGTGAGGACGGTGTAGTGCTACCAGTGAGGATAGTGTAGCGTTACCAGTGAGGACGGTGTAGTGCTAACAGTGAGGATAGTGTAGTGTTACCATCGAGGATAGTGTAGTGTTACCAGTGAGGATAGTGTAGTGTTACCAGTGAGGATAGTGTAGTGTTAACAGTGAGGACAGTGTAGTGTTAACAGTGAGGATAGTGTAGTGTTAACAGTGAGGATAGTGTAGTGTTACCATCGAGGATAGTGTAGTGTTACCAGTGAGGATAGTGTAGTGTTACCAGTGAGGATAGTGTAGTGTTAACAGTGAGGACAGTGTAGTGTTAACAGTGAGGATAGTGTAGTGTTAACAGTGAGGATAGTGTAGTTTTAACAGTGAGGATAGTGTAGTGTTACCAGTGAGGATAGTGTATGGTTACCAATGAGGACGGTGTAGTGTTACCAGTGAGGATAGTGTAGTGTTACCAGTGAGGACAGTGTAGTGTTACCAGCGAGGATAGTGTTACCAGTGAGGACGGTGTAGTGTTATCAGTGAGGATGATGTGGCGTTACTAGTGAGGATACTATAGTGTTACCAGTGAGGATAGTGGCGTTACATGCGTTATCTGTAATTTATGAAATCATAATTTGATGAGGTGAATTTCGTAATTACATTAGAGTATGCGTCAAATGATCCCAATGGCGATTATGACCATTATCTATTCTTTTCATCTCCTGATCACATTTGGTTAATGAGATCAGGCGTGTCGTACTGGCTAGGCTTGGAGGTTACCCTGGACATGGAGGTCGTAAGATAGCAGTACTATCCAGGTCGTCTCATCTACTCACGGCAGGTCGCTGTGCCCCCTTAAGGAAGGGGTGGACGACGGGTCGTTCTCCTGGCGAGGTGGGTCGTTTCACTCATGCTCCCCAGGTCGTCTTATAACTCCCAGCTCTGGGCCATTACCTTGCTCTAATAACTCCCATCTTTGAGCTTTTATCAGTAGCGCATTTTCTTTAAATATTTCGCGAGGTGTGTGTGTGAGTGTGTGTGTGTGTGTGTGTGTGTGTGTGTGTGTGTGTGTGTGTGTGCTTTCGGGGAAGAAGTTATATACTCGTGTTACCCTGTCTCTTAAAACCTTGTATATATATACATATGTACCATGTCTTCGCTCCTGCACACACACACACACACACACACACACACACACACACACACACACACACACACACACAGAGCTCGCCAAGAGACGGAGGGCGCTTTGGGGAGGGGTTGGGGGGTCATGTGAGCCGTGAATATAGAGTTTAGCTTCCTCAGCTAAAGTGATAAAAAGGATTCAGAAACTTATCAGAAATTTTGGCACACAGGAAATCCATTAAAACTTGTGGTGGAGACCGTAGTAGCCTACCACCCTGGGTTTTTGTTCCCCTCACCGTGGGTTTTGTTCACAGCAACGTGGTTTTTTGTTCCCTTCCCAGTGGTTTAGTACCCTTTCCAGTGGTTTAGTACCCTTCCCCGTGGTTTAGTACCCTTCCCAGTCGTTTATTTCCTTTCCCAGTGGTTTAATTCCCTTTCCAGTGTTTTAGTTCCCAGTGGTTTTGTTCCCTTCCCAGTGGTTTAATACCCTTCCCCGTGGTTTAGTTCCCTTCTCATTGGTTTACTTCCCTTCCCAGTGGTTTTGTTCCCTTCCCAGTGGTTTAATACCCTTCCCCGTGGTTTAGTTCCCCTTTCCTAGTGGTTTAGCTCTTCCAGTGGTTTTGTTCCCTACCCAGTGGTTCAGTCCCCTTCCCAGTGGTTTAGTTTCCTTTTCCCAGTGGTTTTTGATGATAAAACCTCTGGGTTTCGTTCAATAAAGGGGACCATCCGGCCTGAAAACTTTCCCCATAACTTTTTTTCTTATTACTAATTTGTTCTATTTTTTTCATCATTTTATTTGTCGTTTGGTCATTAATTTATCAATTTGTTTAGTTACATATTTTTAGGAGTTTCATAATGGATGCAATACGTGGCTGTGGTCCACAGGTACAGGAATGATTACAGCGAGTGTTTTGTAAGATTCTGCGCTCGGCCGTCTGTCTGTCTGGCTGTCTGTCTGTCTAGCTGGTTGGCTGTCTCTCTGGCTGTCTGTCTGTCTGTCTGTGTGGCTTGCTGGCTGGCTGGGCTGTCTTTCTGATAGCTGGCTTGCTGTCTGTCTGTCTGTCTGTCTGGCTGTCTGTCTGTCTGGTTGGCTCGCTGTTTCTTTGTCTGTCTGGCTGGCTGGCTGTCTCTCTGTCTGTCTATATATATATATATATATATATATATATATATATATATATATATATATATATATATATATATATATATATATATATATATACATACATATATATATATATATATATATATATATATATATATATATATATATATATATATATATATATATACATTATTATTTATTTTATTATACTTTGTCGCTGTCTCCCGCGTTTGCGAGGTAGCGCAAGGAAACAGACGAAAGAAATGGCCCAACCCCCCCCCCCCCCCCATACACATGTATATACATACGTCCACACACGCAAATATACATACCTACACAGCTTTCCATGGTTTACCCCAGACGCTTCACATGCCTTGATTCAATCCACTGACAGCACGTCAACCCCGGTATACCACATCGCTCCAATTCACTCTATTCCTTGCCCTCCTTTCACCCTCCTGCATGTTCAGGCCCCGATCACACAAAATCTTTTTCACTCCATCTTTCCACCTCCAATTTGGTCTCCCTCTTCTCCTCGTTCCCTCCACCTCCGACACATATATCCTCTTGGTCAATCTTTCCTCACTCATTCTCTCCATGTGCCCAAACCACTTCAAAACACCCTCTTCTGCTCTCTCAACCACGCTCTATTTATTTCCACACATCTCTCTTACCCTTACGTTACTTACTCGATCAAACCACCTCACACCACACATTGTCCTCAAACATCTCATTTCCAGCACATCCATCCTCCTGCACACAACTCTATCCATAGCCCACGCCTCGCAACCATACAACATTGTTGGAACCACTATTCCCTCAAACATACCCATTTTTGCTTTCCGAGATAATGTTCTCGACTTCCACACATTCTTCAAGGCCCCCAGAATTTTCGCCCCCTCCCCCACCCTATGATCCACTTCCGCTTCCATGGTTCCATCCGCTGCCAGATCCACTCCCAGATATCTAAAACTCTTCACTTCCTCCAGTTTTTCTCCATTGAAACTCACCTCCCACTTGACTTATATACATATATATACATATATATACATATATATATATATATATATATATATATATATATATATATATATATATATATATATATATATATATACATATATAAGCAAAAATGGGTATGTTTGAAGGAATAGTAGTTCCAACAATGTTGTATGGTTGCGAGGCGTGGGCTATGGATAGAGTTGTGCGCAGGAGGATGGATGTGCTGGAAATGAGATGTTTGAGGATAATGTGTGGTGTGAGGTGGTTTGATCGAGTAAGTAACGTAAGGGTAAGAGAGATGTGTGGAAATAAAAAGAGCGTGGTTGAGAGAGCAGAAGAGGGTGTTTTAAAATGGTTTGGGCACATGGAGAGAATGAGTGAGGAAAGATTGACCAAGAGGATATATGTGTCGGAGGTGGAGGGAACGAGGAGAAGAGGGAGACCAAATTGGAGGTGGAAAGATGGAGTGAAAAAGATTTTGTGTGATCGGGGCCTGAACATGCAGGAGGGTGAAAGGAGGGCAAGGAATAGAGTGAATTGGAGCGATGTGGTATACAGGGGTTGACGTGCTGTCAGTGGATTGAATCAAGGCATGTGAAGCGTCCGGGGTAAACCATGGAAAGCTGTGTAGGTATGTATATTTGTGTGTGTGGACGTGTGTATGTACATGTGTATGGGGGGGGTTGGGCCATTTCTTTCGTCTGTTTCCTTGCGCTACCTCGCAAACGCGGGAGACAGCGACAAAGTATAAAAAAAAAAAAATATATATATATATATATATATATATATATATATATATATATATATATATATATATATATATATATATATATATATATATACACACACACACATTCAGGTGGCACCAACGCAAACAATTTCCTTACACTTCAGTTCAATGATGCAGTTCGTGGTATTCAAGGATCACTCAAATGGCCAACCCCGAGCGAAAGAACCCCCATTCCCCAACCCAGCATGTGTCCAAGGTATGTTGTATTCATACACGGGATTGTATCCATGTATGAATACGAATACAATACTCATACACCTTCCCAAAATGTATACATGGTAATTATATTCTCAAATCCCCCAATATTCCTCTTGGGCATACGCCTCCAGTCGGACATGGCCTAATGCTAACAAGTGGTTCGCGGTAATTACGTGAGGCTCGCGGCCACACCTCCTTCCAACGACCCAATTTGCGAGGCAGGCGACGTCATGGATCAAGAGGTCCAGGATTGTCTTTAACGAGGCCATTTGGGAACGGCAAGTGGCCGTTAGACGGCGGCCGGGGCCAGGGAAGTAGGCGAGTAGCGGGATGGGACGTGGGAGGGATGGGACGTGGGAGGGATGGGACGTTAGGGGGGGATGGGACGTTAGGGGGGGATGGGACGTGGGGGGAATGGGATGTGAGGGGGATGGGACGTGGGAGGGATGGGACATGAGGGGGGATGGGACGTGGGAGGGATGGGACGTGGGGGGATGGGACGTGTGGGTATGGGACGTGGGGGGGATGGGACGTGGGGGGGATAGGACGTGGGAGGGATGGGACGTGGGAGGGATGGGACGTGGGAGGGATGGGACGTTAGGGGGGGATGGGACGTGGGGGAATGGGATGTGTTGGTATGGGACGTAGGGGTATGGGGTGATGTACGATTGACGACCCGCCCAGGTACTGACACTAGCAACAAGAGTCTTCTCCCTCCTGCTGGTGGGATAGATGGATGGAGAGACGCCCTTGGGAGAGGGTGGGATGTCAACGTTACGCACAGAGGCTTAAGGGAGAGGAAGGGGAGCCAGTGGAGGAAGGGCGCAAGGGAGACTGGAAGTATAGAGGAGTAGATGGGAGGAAGGCATGAGAGGTAGAATGTAAGACTTTCTTGTAGATAATGATAACGTAGATGAGGCAAGTAGGAGACGTCACCCGCGAATGGTGGCCAACATCATCTTGCCCATGGTGGCCAACATCTTCTTGCCCATGGTGGCCAACATCTTCTTGCCCATGGTGGCCAACATCTTCTTGCCCATGGTGGCCAACATCTTCTTGCCCATGGTGGCCAACATCTTCTTGCCCATGGTGGCCAGTATCTTCTTGCCCATGTTGGCCAACATCTTGCCCATGTTGGCCAACATCTTCTTGCTCATGATGGCCAACATCTTGCCCATGGTGGCCAACATCTTCTTTTTCAATTGTTATTTCGTACCGTCGTAATATAAAAGCAACACACACACACACACACACACACACACACACACACACACACACACACACACACACACACACACCTATGCCTCATATTTACTGCAGAATTGAAGGCAGGAATATATAAGGCTATTTAACACTGTGTTAAAATATTGCACACACATAACTTGGACTCCCAGAGTATATTTATGTGGGCTCTCAATTTAGCTGTGTGTTCCGTGCATGTGGCATATAGCAACAGTATGACTTATCACGCCCGAGCGTAGTGGGATGATAGTGCCTTTCCCAGAAATATAAGGCCTGAACAGGAAGGTCGAAAAGCATATTTGAAGCGTGTATGAATGTTTTCGTACGTGTCGTATTAAAGGTATAAGAATATTCCATTCCTGGTGCCTTTTCATGATTACGAGATCAGAACAGTGTTCATGTTCGTGTACGTTAGGATGTACGTGTACACGAAAGTGTTCATGTAGTGTCCGTTTTCTTTTTCAAGTTTTGTATTGTGTTATGAACAGTAAGATGGTTTTTAGGGGGAAATCTACTTTTGCTCTTTGAGGTTGAATATTCCCCATTAGTCTACCCTCGTTAATGGACCAGCCATATAGAGCCGCTGGGGGAAGTGTAAAGGAATACAAGAGGAAGAAGGGTACCAGACGTGAATGAGATGACGAAGGGAGGAGGTGAGCCTCCAACCTGCCTCAGAAATGGAGGAAAATATAGCTACAGGAGGTATGGTAATTATGTTTATAGATTCTTAAGAAACCATGACAACATTAACATAGAACAGCTCTTTGATGTTAGACCAAGGTTAGCACAACTGGACTTTGGGCAAGACACGTGTACGGAGGGGTTGTGAATGAGCATCCGTCCAGCAACGGAGGTGTTGGCCTTGTGGAAGAAGCCAAGCAAAGTGTGAGTGTGAGGAGAGGAATGGGAAGGGTGTGTGATAGAAATACATGGGTGAGGGATGAGGCTGCATGAGTGTAAGTCTCCATCTCTGTAGGGAAAAGCACACACACACACACACACACACACACACACTTTTACACGTACGCACTCACGCACACTTTCTCCATGCCTGTGGTCCCCTCTTTCAGCTCAGGCCCGGAACACAGTCTCCCCTCGCCGGCGTGTCCTGGGACGGTATGCGTGCGTGCGTGTGTTGGGTAAGCGGGAGTGGCGAGGGTTGAGCGAGGGAGGCGCCAGCAGCACACTAGTCCAGCAACAGTGTGCGTCGGGCCGTGTTGAGCCACGGACCAACCTTACCAGCGCCCGCAGTACTGACTGACGCTCGCTACTGCAACCACTCGACCTCCCCCTCTTCCTCCTGCTGCTGCTGCGACTCAGGTCATCACTAACCCCCCTTACCCCCCACGTACTGCCTGTGTTCCCTCCCCCCACTGCCGTACCGTCAGAAGTGTCCCCCTTCCCCTCCTTCAGGTGGTTCCTCGCACAATCTGCGGCGCTCGCGGAGACCAGGCCGCCAGTAGCGATAGTTTGATGCAACACTTGAGACTTGGGATGAAAAAGTGAAAGACACGCAATTGCTCCTGACGAAGGTCCAGAACCTTAGGGTTGTATGGCTAAGGTAAGTACACGATTGGTTGTTCTGTCTGTGTGTGTGTTTTTTTCACTGCGTCGTTCACTGTAGTTTCCCCTCTCTTGACCTTGTGCTGGGAAGGACCTTTCTCCCTGCTGGGAAGGACCTCTCCCTGCTGGGAAGGACCTTTCTCCCTGCTGGGAAGGACCTCTCCCTGCTGGGAAGGACCTCTCCCTTCTGGGTAGGACCTCTCCCTGGCCAGGGTCAGGATAATATCGTAAGGGAACACACGTCACCAGGAGTTATGATGGGACGATCCCGGGGGAGGGAGTTGACACCACATAAGGTTTTAGTGTCCTCCAGTGTGGATGGTGACGGGTTGAGGCGTGATGGTGACGGGTGCGGGTGGCGATTAGGAGGTGTGTGAGGTGGTGGTGGTGGTGATAGTGATTATGATGGTGATGGTCGTGATGGTGATGATGACTGGGAGGCCCTCTCCTGGCCAGCCAGCCCCAGGCCTGTCCCCCTAACCCTTATCAAGAACCGTATCTCCAGCGATCACCCGCAATATCGTAATGTACCCTCTCTTATCTCAGGAGGAGCCTGAGGGTGTCATATGCAGTGCTCGGAAGGAAGACATGCACGTGGGCTACAGAGGAGAGTCCCGCCCTTAATGAAATGTCTTTATTAAGATGCTGTTGCAGAAGAGGCTACGTTGTTTGTCCTTAAAATGTTTCTATACAAATTCTTGTTTTTCCACAAGATTCATAGACTGTTCTCGGCTCTAGGAAGTAGAACTAGAAGAGCAGCTAAACCGTTTATAAGTATAGGACAGTGAGGGAGGATAAGTACATTAGAGGAATGTAAGGATGATGTAAGGGACGTGCAGATGTGTGTGTGTGTGTGTGTGTGTGTGTGTGTGTGTGTGTGTGTGTGTATGGTGTGTGTGTGTGTGCGTGTGGCGCAGGGGTGTCAGGTTCGCTCCCACAAGGGTAGCTATCTTCCTCACTCATTCCCTTACAAACATTCTCCCTGGTGTGGTGTGGGACATGGATCAGCCTCAGTGGTATGGTGATATCCCGTCTCTCGTGTGGTAGGGAGATCATCCTCACATATACCACGGTGTACCTGACCGTCGTGTGGTCGGGACGTGGACCAGCCCCTCACCGGTACAATGACGGACCACGGTACAAGACACACGGTACACTTGAGGATACGGAAATCACCCCGTGGTGTGGAGTCACGAATCCTCCCGCCTAGTTATCTGCCATGGACACCAGGAAAATGTTCTGCGTCTCTGCTTACGAGGAAGTTATTGCTACAGGGCGGGGGGCGCTGGGGCTGGGTGGCGAGCAGTGCAGGGAGATCTAGAGTTACGAAGAACGAGTCTTGTGAGCTACGTAGAGTCAGGTGTTGGTCATGTGTGTGAGACAGGGAGACCGTACGTTTGTGGGTTGCATTGCCAGCTGCCCACGTGTGTGTGGTGTAGGGGGTTGGGGTGAGGCAGAATGAAACGACAGCAACCTTGGGGCAGATGAGTGAGACTCGACAGCTACTAAAGTGCTGGTTCAGAGCGTCGCTGTTACTTCACTAATCCTCCCGACTACCCAGGTGGGGTAGTCCCTGTACTTTACCTCCCTGCTCGGTGGCTGCCTACCACCTGCGATCTACCAGAGAGGAAAAGGATAATGACATTCCTGGTCATGCGCCTCATCAATGGCTGGGAATATTAAGAGGAAATCATGCAAAAAAATGTTGACCACACAGCTGAGGGTTGAAATAACGCATTAGGGAATGTTAATCATGTGTAGTAATGTTAGATTAGGGAATGTTAATTATGTGTAGTAGTGTTAGATTAGGGAATGTTAAACGTGTGTAGTAATGTTAGATTAGGGAATGTTAAACGTGTGTAGTAATGTTAGGTGTGTAGAACCAGTTCCATACTCTGGTCATATCTACTCTAGATCAGATGACACCAGCTAGGTCATCATATGTGTTGTGATGATCATCTTGATTCCCTCTGTATGACTTTACCTTCCTCTTTCCCTCTATGTGACCTTACCTTCCTCTTTCCCTCTATGTGACCTTACCCTCCTGTTTCCCTATACGTGACCTTACCTTTCTCTTTCCCTCTATGTGACCTTACCTTCTTCTTTCCCTCTGTGTGACCCTACCTTCCTCTTTCCCTCTATGTCACCTCACCTGTCTCTTTCATTCTGTGATCTTACCTTCCTCTTTCCCTCTACATGACTGTATCTTCTTCCTGCCCTCTATGTGACCTTTACATCTACCATCTGAACTTCCTCCCTCCCTTCATGTGACCTTCACTCCTTTCATCTGACCTTACCCCCTCCACTAGACCTTAGTCTGTCCATCTGACCTTACGTCTCTCCCTCTACCTGACCTCTGCTATCATCTGACCTTTCCTCCAGCCACCTGACCTTGGGCCCGCAGAATTCGACCTTCCCTCCAACCACCTGACCTTGGCAATCCCTCGTCTTCGGGACAGTCTTTGAAGGGAGCCTTCTAAAACCTTCAGAGTGACCATGTTTTTTTGTTTGTTTGGATATAGTCTCACGTCTCTTGAGGGTTTACAGTCTCTTTGTCCTAGATGAAAGCTTCGGCATCTCTCTATCTCTCTTCTGCACACACACACACACACACACACACACACTCTCTCTCTCTCTCTCTCTCTTCTCTCTCTCTCTCTCTCTCTCTCTCTCTCTCTCTCTCTCTCTCTCTCTCTCTCTCTCTCTCTCTCTCTCTCTCTCTCTCTCTCTCTTCCTGGGTGACGATAGACGCAAGGAATCGTTGACATCTATAATGTATTTATAGGTTTCAAGTAGACTAATCTCCCTGATTGATTCTCTTTTTTTTCTATCACAATCAAAAAAAGGAAATCAGTGGTCAAATAACAGATGCAAATGTTATTCATCAGGTCTTGAGTGTTCAAAGCACAGCACAGAATACAGTATCGTAACTGTGTTTTAACAAAAATGTTCTTTAGAGTCAACATCTGTGTTGTTCTGTGAACCTGGATAAGGCTATATATATATATATATATATATATATATATATATATATATATATATATATATATATATATGTATGTAAACCACGTCCAGGTTCAGCGCTGACCACACACATATAGTTATACACCTTTCATCTTGGTTACTTGCTGGTAGATTCTCGTTTTCTGTTGATTTCTCTCAGGTCAGAGGTGACCTTTAGATTAGAATTATCTGTTTCATGTCTTACTGAGCCACAGGCGTCACACAGTACACGGTACACGACAGTAGGGAAAATCGTGTCATATTTAGCAATCTTATGTACTTGGTCGTTTTGTTGACGTATGACAGATGTTATCTCTCTCTCTCTCTCTCTCTCTCTCTCTCTCTCTCTCTCTCTCTCTCTCTCTCTCTCTCTCTCTCTCTCTCTCTCTCTCTCTCTCTCTCTCTCTCTCACCAGCCCGGTTTGCCGACTCTACTTCCTTGACATGGACTCTACTGATGGCTATCCTGGGCTGGAACATTGAAGAACCTGTTCCACTAATGGCCAGTTGTACTGGGAGAGTCAGGAACCCATTACACTAATGGCCAGTTGTACTGGGAGAGTCAGGAACCCATTACACTCATGGCCACCTGGACTGGGAGAGTCAGGAACCCATTACACTAATGGCCACCTGGACTGGGAGAGTCAGGAACCTGCTCCACTAATGGCCATCATTACCACATGGGACAACAAGTAGCATTCCCGGTTTCCTTTACGTAGGCCACGAACCAAAGTCGAATAAGACTTTCTGAAGACAGGTTTAAGGGGCACCACCTTCCCCCTGACCTCACTGGGGCTTGGCCAGGTGCCACCAGCAGGGGCCTGAGAGGATTTATCTCTTCGTACAGAGACCCTCGTCGTCTCGGCGAAGTCAGTCTCTTTTACGAACTGGTTCGAAGCCGAGATTGCTCTTCGCCCGGTCAAAGGAAAGATCCAAGGATCTGTCCCTATGATGACGTTGTGAGCACTAGGACTCAAATTTATAGCCTCATGTATATATGTATATATGTATTGCCACTAGATAGATAGATAAATAGATAGATAGATTAAAGTACCGAAAAGGGGTACACAAAACAGAAGCATAGATACAGTAGCATAAGATATAATGCAGAGCGAAAGGACTTTCAAACATCTGTTTACAAAATGAATAAGTATTAAGCCAAGGAGACTTTGTAAGAGTATTGATAGTTCCCGGGAATTCCAAGGTTTCCCTCCATCAATTACTGTTCCCTGATGAATAGTAAGGTAATCACGTTTGGCCTTGGAGACTGCGACATAGGGAGGAACCATCATACGACCATAGCCCACTCCTGACGGTGGCTTGGCTCAATGAAAGACGACGCTGCCTGAACACCTTACTCGTTAGGGTGTTTTCTTTCCTCCTTCAGCGCCCCTGGCTGGCAGGCAGGCAGGCAGGCGTGCCACCACACTTAAACCCAAATAGATTTAATTTCTAGCATAAACGGTGACCACAGAAGCCTCTTACCTAGCTATTATGGCGTGTGTGTGTGTGGGTGTGGGTGCAGGGGTTGGTGTTTAGTATGGAAACCACACACACGACCTCAAACGAACGCCGGGGGCGCGCTCTCTCGACGCGTTCTATTAACTGGGATGTAAAGTGATGAGCGGAGGAGAGGATGCCACGCTGACACCAGAGGGTTCACCAGTGACCTTGGCCGGTGCCAGAGAAGCAGTGTCCTGAGGGAAGCGCCATTGAAGCCCAGGGGGAGGGGACGTCCAAGTTGCGACATCTACCACCCGCCTGACTTGTGAAATGGGGGGGAATTGATCTCTCTCTCTCTCTCTCTCTCTCTCTCTCTCTCTCTCTCTCTCTCTCTCTCTCTCTCTCTCTCTCTCTCTCTCTCTCTCTCTCTCTCTCTCCTTAGGGTGGCTAGAAGAGAGGAAGAGGAGGCTCGGTAGGGGAAAGGGATAGATGGAAATGGTACAGACGATTGAAGTGTGTATGAGTGTATGGCGTAAGCTTATTGGTGCGTGCGGGTGATTTTCTGATTTTTTAGAAACGTATGTTTGATATGTATATATATATATATATATATTTTTTTTTTTTTGCTTTGTCGCTGTCTCCCGCGTTTGCGAGGTAGCGCAAGGAAACAGACGAAAGAAATGGCCCAAACCACCCCCATACACACGCAAATATACATACCTACACAGCTTTCCATGGTTTACCCCAGACGCTTCACATGCCCTGATTCAATCCACTGACAGCACGTCAACCCCGGTATACCACATCGATCCAATTCACTCTATTCCTTGCCCTCCTTTCACCCTCCTGCATGTTCAGGCCCCGATCACACAAAATCTTTTTCACTCCATCTTTCCACCTCCAATTTGGTCTCCCACTTCTCCTCGTTCCCTCCACCTTCGACACATATATCCTCTTGGTCAATCTTTCCTCTCTCATTCTATCCATGTGCCCAAACCATTTCAAAACACCCTCTTCTGCTCTTTCAACCACGCTCTTTTTATTTCCACACATCTCTCTTACCCTTACGTTACTTACTCGATCAAACCACCTCACACCACACATTGTCCCCAAACATCTCATTTCCAGCACATCCATCCTCCTGAGCACAACTCTATCCATAGCCCACGCCTCGCAACCATACAACATTGTTGGAACCACTGTTCCTTCAAACATACCCATTTCTGCTTTCCGAGATAATGTTCTCGACTTCCACACCTTCTTCAAGGCTCCCAGAATTTTCGCCCCCTCCCCCACCCTATGATCCACTTCCGCTTCCATGGGTCCATCCGTTGCCAGATCTACTCCCAGATATCTAAAACACTTTACTTACTCCAGTTTTTCTCCATTCAAACTTACCTCCCAATTGACTTGACCCTCAACCCTACTGTACCTAATAACCTTGCTCTTATTCACATTTACTCTTAACTTTCTCCTTTCACACACTTTACCAAACTCAGTCACCAGCTTCTGCAGTTTCTCACATGAATCAGCCACCAGCGCTGTATCATCAGCGAACAACAACTGACTCACTTCCCAAGCTCTCTCATCCACAACAGACTTCATACTTGCCCCTCTTTCCAAAATTCTTGCATTCACCTCCCTAACAACCCCATCCATAAACAAATTAAACAACCATGGAGACATCACACACCCCTGCCGCAAACCTACATTCACTGAGAACCAATCACTTTCCTCTCTTCCTACACGTACACATGCCTTACATCCTCGATAAAAACTTTTCACTGCTTCTAACAGCTTGCCTCCCACACCATATATTCTTAATACCTTCCACAGAGCATCTCTATCAACTCTATCATATGCCTTCTCCAGATCCATAAATGCTACATACAAATCCATTTGCTTTTCTAAATATTTCTCACATACATTCTTCAAAGCAAACACCTGATCCACACATCCTCTACCACTTCTGAAACCACACTGCTCTTCCCCAATCTGATGCTCTGTACATGCCTTCACCCTCTCAATCAATACCCTCCCATATAATTTGCCAGGAATACTCAACAAACTTATACCTCTGTAATTTGAGCACTCACTCTTATCCCCTTTGCCTTTGTACAATGGCACTATGCACGCATTCCGCCAATCCTCAGGCACCTCACCATGAGTCATACATACATTGAATAACCTTACCAACCAGTCAATAATACAGTCACCCCCTTTTTTAATAAATTCCACTGCAATACCATACATACATATATTTTTTTTTTTTTTTTTTTTTTTTTTTTTTTTTTTTTTTCGCTGTCTCCCGCGTTTGCGAGGTAGCGCAAGGAAACAGACGAAAGAAATGGCCCAACCCCCCCCCCCCCATACACATGTACATACACACGTCCACACACGCAAATATACATACCTACACAGCTTTCCATGGTTTACCCCAGACGCTTCACATGCCTTGATTCAATCCACTGACAGCACGTCAACCCCTGTATACCACATGGCTCCAATTCACTCTATTCCTTGCCCTCCTTTCACCCTCCTGCATGTTCAGGCCCCGATCACACAAAATCTTTTTCACTCCATCTTTCCACCTCCAATTTGGTCTCCCTCTTCTCCTCGTTCCCTCCACCTCCCCTCCTTGTATTAACTTTCTAAAATGGGAAACATACATATATATATGTATATATATATATATATATATATATATATATATATATATATATATATATATATATATATGTATATATATATATATATATATATATATATATATATATATATATATATATATATGTATATATATATATATATATATATATATGTATTCCTATGAGTCCACGGGGAAGTGAAACACGATAAGTTCCCAAGTGCACTTTCGTGTAATTATCATACCATCATGGGAGGTACAAGAAAAGGAAAATAGTAGTCAGTTGATATAAAACGAAGAAACGTAGCTAGGATGCCATTTGGTAAACAAATAGGGTCCGAGCTACGTCTCTTTGTTGTACATCAACTGCTGGGGGTAGGCCTAGACGTACTCCCCAGCATGATTGATGGTTGACTCTCCATGCACGTGGCTTGTTCCTCCTCCAATCAGCTCTCCCGGTATGCACCGCTTGGCTCCCCATGCGTGTGATTGGCTCCAGTCAGCCAGTCACAACAAGCAGGGGAGATGTGTGTACGCTCCCACTTTAACTGTAGTGGACTGTGAGCTGGCAGACTCGCGATGTCTATACTTTACCCCGTACAATACTTCCGTTGCACGAATCGTCGTATTTCGTTGTACGCATTGAGGAACGTAATTCCCATGCGTGATGATCCGTCAGAGGTCGCATGTATGTCGGCTGTCTGCGACAGTCATCGCAGTGCAGACGCACCGTCAACCCCCCCTCAGCATAGGAGAGACGATGTGACACTCATGTCCATACACATGAAGGAAACACGAGTGCCCATGATCACTTGGCTCAGTTCATCGACATTATACAACACCAGGTAAGGAGCTCCTGGTGGTAGTGGTGGTGGTGTTGTATTGTTATGATATAAGGTTATAGTACCGTACGGGGTTTGTTATGACTTCGTCTCACGTCATTCACAAGGCATTAGACATGTAATCACACGCAGAGAGAGAGTTATCGTGGTGGTAGTGTGGGTGAGGGGTATATGGCTTGGGGTAGGTGGAGTGTCAGCAGTCAGTGACTACAGGAGGATGAGAGGTGAGGCCCAGGGCCCACAGAGGTTCCTCGCCTCGTCGGGAAAGGGTGATCAGTGTTAAAGACTTCGTGTGATAATGCATAGGGGGCAGGGTAGCCTTGAAATGATAGAGAGTAAAAATACATCATACGGAAGGTATTCAACTTACAAACTATACTGGCACTGATGACGAATACAGGAGAGGTACAAAGGGGCATCCTCATACATGGTGTATAGATTACAGGATACAGAATGACTTCGACGGGTTTCATAAGACAAAGAACATGATGCAGGGTAAGGCTAAGGGCATCGCAGACTTGGGGTATGGTAAGAGGGTATCTTCGAGAGCATCAGTATCAGTGAAGTGATCACAGAGTTCTCATTATACCGCGGAACCTGAAGCCCGACGTCACTGATTTTCTCAATATACCACGGAACCTGAGGCCTGACGTCACTGATTTTCTCAATATACCACGGAACCTGAAGCCCGACGTCACTGATTTTCTCAATATACCGCGGAACCTGAAGCCCGATGTCACTGATTTTCTCAATATGCCGCGGAACCTGAGGCCCGACGTCACTGATTTTCTCAATATACCGCGGAACTTGAGGCCCGACGTCACTGATTTTCTCAATATACCGCGGAACCTGAGGCCCGACGTCACTGATTTTCTCAATATACCGCGGAACCTGAAGCCCGACGTCACTGATTTTGAATGATACAGTGTTCGAAGGCTACTGAAGCCCACTGGTACCCTATGGGTACCGAAGAGAAGAAGAGGAAAGGAAGGAGAAAGAGAGGATCAAGAAGGATGTAGGAAAGAGGAGGCAACACGCGTCAATAACTATCAAAACCGAAAACGAAATTTAACAAATTTATTGTTATATCGTAAACCCAGGATGGCCTTGTTGATTATTGACGATTCAAGCATATGAAGCAGTTTCTTTGTAATTGTATGATTCCATTAATCCCTTGAGCGCATGATGGTTCGATCCTTGAGCACGAAACATCGACCCCTGAGCACGAAGCTCCGACCCCTAAACACGATGGTTCGCCCCTTGAACACGATGGTTAGGTCACTGAGCACGAATGTTCGACCCTTAAGCACGATGGTTCGTTATCCCTGAGCACGAATGTTCAACCCTTTGGCATGCAAGACGGTTTGATCCTTGAGCAACGCAAGTCCGACCCTTGAGCATAATGGTACGATCATTGGGTGTCATGGCGTGACCTTTGGCCTGACCTTTAAGGCTCAGGTCACGCCATCGTGCCCAAAGCTCGTACCGTCGTGCTCAAGGGGTTAAACCAAGAAGCGTGAAGACCATCGTCATACGGGAGGTGATTATATGCTAATGAGATGCAATCTGATTACTAACAATGCAATCCGCTTTTCCTTCGTTATGCAGCAGGTGTGTGGTGCAGCAGGTGTGTGGTGAAGCTGGGATGTGGTGCGTGATGTCGCAGGTGTGTGGTGTATGGTATAGCAAGGTGTGGTGTGTAGTGGAGCTGGGATGTGGTGCGTGATGTCGCAGGTGTATGGTGTATGGTTTAGCAGGGTGTGGTGTGCAGTGGAGCTGGGATGCAATCCGCTTTTCCTTCGTTATGCAGCAGGTGTGTGGTGCATGTGTGGTGCAGCAGGTGTGTGGTGAAGCTGGGATGTGGTGCGTGGTGTCGCAGGTGTGTGGTGTATGGTATAGCAAGGTGTGGTATGTAGTGGAGCTGGGATGTGGCGTGTGGAGGAGCAGAGGTGCGGTGTGTATGGTGTAGTAGAGGTGTGGTGTGTGTGTGGTGGAGCAGAGGTGTGGTGTGTGTGGTGTAGTAGAGGTGTGGTATGTGTGGTGGAGCAGAGGTTTGGTGTGTGTGGTGGAGCAGAGGTGTGGTGTGTGTGGTGGCGCAGATGTGTGGTGGTGGTGGAGCAGAGGTGTGGTGTGTTTGTAGTAGAGGTGTGATGTGTGGTGTAGTAGAGGTGTGGTGTGTTCGTGGTGGAGCAGGTCTGTGGTGTGTGTGGTGGAGCAGGTGTGTGGTGTGTGTGGTGTAGCAGGTGTGTGGAGTGTGTGTGGTGGAGCAGATGTGTGTGGTGTGGTGGAGCAAGTGTGTGGCGTGTTCGTGGTGGAGCAGGTCTGTGGTGTGTGTGGTGGAGCAGGTGTGTGTGGTGTGTGTGTGTGGTGAAGCAAGTGTGTGTGTGGTGTGTGTGGTGGAGCAGGTGTGTGGTGCATGAGGGATTCAGGATCCGGATGGCTGGCCACCTCTATTGTCCTTGTGATGTCCTCATCAACGTTGTTTACCTCCTTTCAGAATGAAAATAAAGCTTAACACATTAAAAACAATTTAGTGAGATTACTCGCACGAGTTTGCGACAAAAGGATCGGGAGGAGATGTACAAAAACAAGCCTATGACTATAAGTATAAGTAATGAAAGAATTGTTCATAATTGTAAAGTAATATTGGGATTGGGAGTACTTAACATTATGCAAAGAAGGATTAGATTATGCAAAGAAGGATTAGAATGATGAGGTTTAGAATGATCATTCACTGGGTAGGATCGGTTGATAGAGAACTTGTCATGTCACCGATTTTCTGTGCCGGAAATCATCTAAGGATGAACATAAGGATGATCTAATCCTGTATCTTTCCTAGTCTTGCTTGCATGCCTTTGTTTCTTGGCAACTCTAGATTCCAGCCACGAGAGTGGGAATCATGAGGAGCACCAGATCCTATAATGAAAGAGTCATGAGGAGAAAAACAGTCATGAGGAGCGCTAGATCCTAAAATGAAACTGTCATGAGGAGCACCAGATCCTAAAACGAAACAGTGAGTCATGAGGAGCACCGGATCCTAAAATGGAACGAAAATACGTCCGCAACACCTGAAGGAAAGAATGAAAGAATTCTTTTAAGAGAAAATGGGGAACTGAGAGAAATGCCGAGGTTGGGTAAGGGGTTGGGGTTCTGGTAGGACGAACCGGGACGACGGTCGGGTGTTTTGGGGGTGCCTGGCTTGACGGGTGCCACCAGTAAACAATGTCTGCCTCACTCCTGTAATGGCTACACCCCCCTGGATGGGCCTGCCTGACTGCCCGCCTGACCGTGTTGCTCTGGTAGGAACCCACCCTCCCCCACACACACGACCTACCTCCCGCCGAGCGGTGGTGCGTGGTAGGGTGCCAGACACAGACGGTGGCGCCGCACACACCTCTCTGAGGGAGGGAGGGAGGAGGAGGAGGAAGAGGGAGGGAGGGAGAAAAAAAGAGAGAGAGGGGATGGTGCCGTCGCCGTGTTGCCGGCACCGTATGACGACCTGGGAGAAGTCATGGTACTAGTTCTCTCTCTCTCTCTCTCTCTCTCTCTCTCTCTCTCTCTCTCTCTCTCTCTCTCTCTCTCTCTCTCTCTCTCTCTCTCTCTCTCCAGCAGCATTGGCCACATCTACTTCTGCCTGTCTTAATTATCCCGGCCTTAGAGTGAGGGTTGGGTGGGGAGATTGGCATGTGGGAAGTGGAGAGGATGGTAGTGGTTGAGAATGGAGGGAGAGGAGTGACGGATGGGAAAGGGAGGGAAGCAAGGAGCTGAAGGAAGAGAAAGAGGCAGGGAATGAAAATGAGAAGGATGGAAAGTGAGTAGACAAGAAGAGAAGATAGGAAAGTAAGTTGGAAAGTGGAGAATGAAGCAATGGGAAAGTAGGAGGAGGAAGATAAGAAATGAACGTAAGGGAAAGGAATAACATGAATGGGTGGGGGAAAGAGAGAGAGGGGAGGAGAAAATAGGGGTGGTGAGAGAGAGAGAGAGAGAGAGAGAGAGAGAGAGAGAGAGAGAGAGAGAGAGAGAGAGAGAGAGAGAGAGAGAGAGAGAGATCACAAAGAGATCTGTGTTCCTGTATAGAGTGAGTTCTCGTGTGAGTTCCGCATATCTTTTTTTCTTATGTCGAAATTCCATGTCGACATCAATAGTCCTCATCAAGGCCAGGTATAAGGTGACCTTAGGTGTAGCACACAAATGGCTAAAAAGATAAGAGATGTAGAGAGACAAGATTAAAAGATACCCCGGCAGTTTTAAAGGAGGTGGAAAACCTGCCACTTGAAAAAAAAAAAATAAAAAAGGATCAGGTCGTAGATATTAAGGAGGACATGACACGGTAAAGAGTTCCAAAGCTCCTCCGTGTACGGGAGGAAGCAGATATCACAACCCTATCCTGGAATCACCATCGGCCACACGGTAATGTGACTTAGTGGCTTGTTGAGTAGTAAATGATCTCGCTAATGGTTTGTGGAAATTGAGAGGTCACCCCAATGTGGAGTTAGAGGGAGAAAGAAATGAAAAAAAAAAAAGAGTTAATTCGTCTCTGTGAGCGATAGCTAAAAGTACCGTCAGAATGGACATGTGATGGAAAGACAGCGCGAAGGAGGTTATTACAGAGACTTTTGGCTAAAGACCAGGATGACCCATCTGGTGGATGGGGAGGAGAGGCTGTCTGTCACGCCTCCTCTGCAAGAAAGGGTGACGCTTGGCCTCACGAACAGAAGAAAAGATGCTGCAAGTGATTTCAGGCGACGATGAAAGCTGGATGCGGGTCGGACGTCCGTTGTGGCAAGAGTCCCTCCTCACCCCGAACGGCCGCGGAACAGGAGTGGATTGGATCCCAGGCGGAAGGAGAGATAGTCCCCGGAGAAGGAGAGAGAGAGAGAGAGAGAGAGAGAGAGAGAGAGAGAGAGAGAGAGAGAGAGAGAGAGAGAGAGAGGATTATATATCTATATATGCCTCCATCCCCCGCAGCAATAGTAACCGCGCACCAGAAGTCTAAAGGCATCGCTGGCGGAGGAGGTGGCCGGCAGTCATCTCGAGGGAAGTCAGGAAAGAATTTTCTTGGGAGTTAGCTCAGTCGTCGCTATTAAAGTGTCAATATTGACGTTTAGAGAGGGCGACCGGGGGCTGGAGGAAGGGTTAGTAAGGAGACATTTAACATCAGTATCCTATTTTCTCTTCCAGTTCACAAGAATTATAATATACATTTTTCTTTTATGTTCCCAACTACAGGAAATCGCCAAGTCCCATATCAAACCTCGTGATCGTTGAGAGATGTCGTCGGTGGCGATTATCTTCGTTGGTAGGAATAGACGCTGGTTAATATATATGTATCTGGGCGGACGTACATAAGACCAAAGATGAGAGGGCATCACGAACACCCAACAATGGTGGTAGGGGCGGGGATATGAGAAGTCGGGTCCGTGGTTGATGAGGCTCTGTGTCGTCGGCTTCTGTTTGGTTCATTTCCTTGACCTCTCTCTCTCTCTCTCTCTCTCTCTCTCTCTCTCTCTCTCTCTCTCTCTCTCTCTCTCTCTCTCTCTCTCTCTCTCTCTCTCTTGCGTCTCTGCCTTGTTTATCATTTTTCTGACCAGTTGATATGACGTCAGTCACTTGGTCTCACCCCCTCCCCCCCGTCAGCGTAGACCCGATATTCTCCCCCTCTCCCCTTCTTCTCCTCCCCTTCCCCCCTCTCTCTCTCTCTCTCCTCCCCGTCACATTCCTGGGGTGAGTTACCTGATGCCTCTCCCTCACCCTTATAGAAGCTGCCTCTCATTCTTCACCCAACCTCTTTTCCCATCGGTTACTTTCACCCCTCACCCGTCACCCTTCTCCCGTCAGTCCTCGCCTCACCCGTCACCCTTCTCCCGTCAGTCCTCGCCTCTACTGTCCAGGCATAACCGTCCCCCTGATCACTGTCCACTTCGTTATCTCGTCACTCACCACCCCTCACACTTAACTCACCCTCCCTCACCACGCGTCATCCGTCACGTTATCCGTCCCTCTCCACTTCTTCCCACCTCATCCGCCGCTTCACCCGCCATGCGTCACCCGTCACGAAGCAGCGTCTCAGACGTCGAAAATGGATTGCACATCTTGTTGAAACCCACCCACCACCACCACCCACCACCACCCACCACCCACCACCAGCAGGAACACCTCCTGCTGAAGACGCTTGTTTTCCCCTGGCGGTACGTGCCTGGGTGTGTGTACACAATGGACACTGTGGATGTCCTCCTGTCCCACACTTGATGCCATGGAGACGCTGTCTTGGAGACTTGATGCCATGGAGACGATGTCTTGGAGACTTGATGCCATGGAGACGATGTCATGGAGACCTGATGTCTTGGAGACTTGATGCCATGGAGACGATGTCTTGGAGATTTGATGCCATGGAGACGATGTCTTGGAGACTTGATGCCATGGAGACGATGTCTTGGAGACTTGATGCCAAGGAGACGATGTCATGGAGACGATGTCATGGAGACGACGTCATGGAGACCTGATGCCATGGAGACGACGTCATGGAGACCTGATGCCATGGCACGGCGTCAGTGGCGAGCATGATATGAAACAATAAGACTGGAAGTCAGCAATGAAGTCAGACTTACTCTGCTGTTTCTGATGGATAAGACTTGCTCTGCTGTCTCTCTTCAATCAGACTTACTCTGTAGCCTCTAATAGATCAGACTTGCTCTGCTGTCTGTGATGCAGTCAGACTTGCTCTGCAGCTTCTCATAAATCAGACTGTTTCTGCAGCCTCGAATGAAATCAGACTTGCTCTACAACCTCACATAAAATCAGACATGCTCTGCTGTCTCTCAGAAATCAGACTTACACTACAACCTCTGATGTAATCAGACTTGCTCTCTGATAAGACCTTATTACCTAAACGTTTCAAAGAATAGTTAAATGTCGTCTGAGTTTGATGGAATATATATATATATATATATATATATATATATATATATATATATATATATATATATATATATATATATATATATATATATGTATATATATATATATATATATATATATATATATATATATATATATATATATATATATATATATATATATACTATTATCATTTCCCGTTGGGTGGGTATTAGGTCACACCTGGACCCGTGTGTTGGGTGTTGAAGCCACCACAGTACTGCCCTGGCTGTCTTCGGAGTGTTCACCTTCAGTATACGAATATATCACCTTCTCCTCACGCCACACTCCGAGTGCATCTCTCTCTCTCTCTCTCTCTCTCTCTCTCTCTCTCTCTCTCTCTCTCTCTCTCTCTCTCTCTCTCTCTCTCTCTCTCTCTCTCTCTTATTTGAACCGCATTCCCTCGCACCCGATTCGTCCTATATTTCTGTCCTTTTATCTGTCACACACACACACACACACACACACACACACACACACACACACACACATATGTAGGTGTTCCTGGATTGTGCCTGCAGGTGGTGTAAAACCGAGAGTGGGCAGTTCTCCTTCGATTAAGCAGTGGAAGGAAAGACGTTGAGAACTTTCGATGACGTTACTTCCCCCAGTGGAATCCAATTTTCCCTCCAACTGCGCGAAGCGAAGCCTTGACGCTATAAGAACCCTGTATATATATATATATATATATATATATATATATATATATATATATATATTTATCATACTTGATCGCCGTTTCCTGCGTCAGCGAGGTAGCGCCAGAAAACAGACCCATCCACTCATATACATTCATATACATACATATACACAACATATAGTCACATGTACATATTCATACTTGCTTGCCTTCATCCATTCTCGACGCCACCCCCCTCCCGTACAGGGAACAGCATCGCCACCCTCTGCGTCAGCGAGGTAGCGCCAGGAAAACAGACAGTACGAACAATAGATCCTTGCGAGGGTCTGAGGTGTGTGGCGAGATGGCCTCCTCCCCTTGGTGGCGACCCAACCCTCCCCAAACACCTTTGAAGCCCAGACTTCAGAAAGACACCCGCAGCTCCGGCGCCGTATTGATGTACCCCGGCACCAGATACTCCGGTTGTTTTTATATATATTTTTTCTTTAAATTTCTTCCCCAGATTACCCAAAAATAAAGAAAAATATAATGAAAAACTTTCATTTACAAGACTCCGGGAAGTGTAACAAAAGATAGTGAGTCAGTATTTTTTCAGTCTCTGTCGAGTGCTGCTGTGGTGCTGGGTCGGTTATATATATATATATATATATATATATATATATATATATATATATATATATATATATATATTTATATATATATATATATATATATATATATATATATATATATATATATATATATATATATATATATATATATATATATAACTCATGAGTAAATGCTGTTCATGACTTATGAGTGGTCTACAAATGTTTCCTTCATATTTCTTCCCTGGTCGCGTCGACTGATCTGAATTCCAGTGATATTTTCTTTTATTCTTTTCTTTTTTTGTGATGTTGGAACTTCCTTTCCAGCGCAGGGGGGGAGGGGTCGTCGTATTTGAATACTGATGCGCCAGGTTTTTGCCTGGAGGCGGGAAAATGTCTTTATATACGTACAGTTGTCGAGGGAATGTATCATGTATAATACAGTTGGCCCTCACCCCTCGCGAGGATGTCTCGTGGAAGGTGCCTCTGGTATCACTATCTGTCGTCGAGGTTACAAAAGTATGATATTAATTTTATATATATATTTATATATATATATATATATATATATATATATATATATATATATATATATATATATATATATTATTTATTTTATACTTTGTTGGTGTCTCCCGCGTTAGTGAGGTAGCGCAAGAAAACAGATGAAAGAATGGCCCAACGCACCCACATACACATGTATATACATACATATCCACACACACACAAATACATACCTATACATCTCAACGTATATATATATATATATATATATATATATATATATATATATATATATATATATATATATATATATATATATATATATATATTTTTTTTTTCATACCATTCGCCATTTCCCGCGATAGCGAGGTAGCATCAAGAACAGAGGAACAGAGGACTGGGCCCCCGAGGGAACACCCCCACCCGGCCCCCCTCTCCGCTCCTTCCCTGGAAAATTAAAAAAAAAGAAAAAAAAAAAGAAATGAGAGGGGAGGATTTCCAGGGTCCTCATGTCAACCTTATTTTGCTTTTTCTTCTGAGCGATCTATATCAAGCAGGGCTCCATGGACGCCTCCTCAAAGATGGAGATGTTGTGGAGACTCGGGAAGGGCTTGCGGGTGTGGAGATTGTGGACACATGGAGCACTGCAGGTGTGGAGACAATGGAGGACACCTGTTGTCGAAGTTGAGGACACACTGAGAACCACAGGATCTTTGATGATTGTGGACACACGAAGTCCTGCTGGTATGAGAAGAGGCAAGACAAGGGACACTGGACGTAACGCCTCACTCCTCCTTGCAGGAAAGGGACAGGAAATATTTCTCAGGATTGAAATTCCATTATTCATGGTTGGGGCGAGTGAAGCAAGCTGTGCGTTCATCCCTGTGAACCTGGGTTGGTAGTGTTTCAGGGCGGGAGAACCGTTCTGTGGGACCTAGGACAGGAGAACCATTCAGTGGGACACAAGGCAGGAGAACCATTCAAGGGGACCTTAGGACGAGAGAGCCATTCAGTGGGACACAAGGCAGGAGAACCATTCAAGAGGACCTAGGACAAGAGAGCCATTCAGGGGGACCCAGGGCAGAAGATCCATACAGGGGGACTAGTGTACAAGTGTTTACATTCTCTGATATAATGTGGACGAGGGTAAGAGTCATGGAGAGGGATTACGGCGGCGTCAGCATGTCTCATGGTGGTTCATGACGCTTTACGATATCAACATGTCTCATGAAAGTTCATGAATACGTGAGAAGGACAGACAATAGGAAACCCGATGGTTCATGACGAGGTTATTCTGCTGGAGAACAGTTGGAATGTCCTGCGGTCCTAGTCTAATCTGAAGGACCACAGATGGTACCTCTCCACACAGACGGAGCAGCCAGCAGGAGAAACAAAAACCTAAGTTAAGAAGGAACACCGTGCACCAAGGACAGAGTATACTGCTGAGGAAATTTTCGAGGAAAGTTTGATCGGATATATGTCTCTGCTCTTATTGTTGTGGGAGGAAATGTGTCCTTCTTTCCTCTCTCTCTGTGAGCCAGTCTGCCGTGAGCTTTGACGAGTAATCCTTTATGTGATACTCTTGTCAAAAGTTTTATAAACACTCACGTATATAATATCTGACGATATTGTGAGATTTCTGGTATTTTATAAACATAGCTCACAAATTTGATCAGATGTGTTATATCTTTTTCTCGGAATTCATATTCGTAATCAGTAAAGTTTTTAACATTTTTCTCGGAACCAAAGTTAGGCTGATGAGACGATAGTTCGATGTGCATTTCCCATCTTCCTTTATTTATGAGAATTTGTGTTGTATTAGCAAGTTTCCAGTCTTTTGGCATTACCTCTTTTTGTAGCGATTTGCTGGATATTTTGATCGCTGGAAATGCTGTCTGGACTCGGGGGCGTCGTGAGCGTTAATCAACTTATTTCCTTCATGACAACTTATGGTGTCAACATGACTCTTGGGGGTTAAATGAGTGGTAGTTCATGACACCTTATGACGTTACTCTGCGGACTCTGATGCCTTGAGTGTTCACACTGACACACACACACACACACACACACACACACACACAGAGGGGCCCTCGTGCTGTCAGTCAATAAGTGTCACTTTGTTGTGTATTGATCAGTGTACCGTGAAGGGCCCACTTTAAATCTTCCGTGGTGCACTTGTACCGTTACGTACCCTCTTCCCGGTACACAGTGGGAGATGAGCCAGGTGATTTGGTGCCCTGTACCGTTATGTACCCTGTAGCCGGTACATCTTGGGAAAGTTGCAGGATACCATGGTACCCTGTACCGTTACGTACCTTGTAGCCGGTACACCTCGATAAGGGGCGCCAGGTGCCCCGTACCATTTCCTACCCTCTGGCCGGTACACCGTGGTAGGTGGCTGGGCGGTTAGCATACCAACAGCTCCTGTAAACATATCAGACCTTTAGTAGTTACGTAGGAAAACTAATTAATTAAAGGTAAGGGACAATATTTCCCTCACTTTGCTTCGGCGTGTGGCTGGCTGGTCCATTAGCCTGCCCTAGGCGACGACGTCCATGGGCCCTGAAGACCCCTCTCCTCCCGCCAAAGCTTAAAGAGACTTCGGATTATTATCTCGATCGAACCGGCTCCCCCTCACATCTGGGTCGAGTAGGGCAGTCGTCTGGTTGAAGTTCTCTCTCGCCCATGACGGCAACGTCGCGGCGCTGGGTTTCGATCGAGGGACGGACAACAATCGTGATCGGTTACTTTGTAGCAAAACAACCCCTCCCCCCCCCCCTTCCATGACCAAAGGTCCTTGCAGAGATTAGACGATGGTTATGATGGATAGATTGGTCCACCTGCTACTGTAAAGGGAGAGAGAGAGAGAGAGAGAGAGAGAGAGAGAGAGAGAGAGAGAGAGAGAGAGAGAGAGAGAGAGCTTTAGTACCAGATTACTATCGCCACTATCACGTTAATAAATATGCAGATTTAAGTCCCCATGTTTAGAATGGATCGGATCCCTTCCCTCTCCCAAATAAGCCAGAGTTCAGTGACCACGTCCCCAGCATTGTGACCTTCCCTAGCATTGTGACCTCCCCTAGCATCGTGACGTCCCCAGCATTGTGACCTCCCCTAGCATTGTGTCCTCCCCTAGCATCGTGACGTCCCCAGCATTGTGACCTCCCCTAGCATTGTGACCTCCCCTAGCATCGTGACGTCCCCAGCATTGTGACCTTCCCTAGCATTGTGACCTCTCCTAGCATCGTGACATTCCCAGCATCGTGATGTCTCCGGCGTCGTCAACCGTCAACACCTAGCGTCGTGACGTCACCAACATCTGACGTCATGCAGTATCGTGCATGGGAGCGTCGCTGGGACACCCTCAGATATTCCTAACCCTTGCAATTTGCTAGTCATTAGCATAACGCCTCCCGCTGACAAGGTCATAAAGGTGGGTGGGGGAGAAAAAGCAGCAGAATAAGAAAGCCGCTGGATAGTGTTATCTGTTCGATATCTGCTTTACCCCTTGTTGCCGGACGTATGATGTTGATAGCAGGCACCATATCTGCCTCGTTTCATGTTTCCGGACGTATGATGAAAGATGTTAGGCACTAGACTATGTTATTGTTATCATATCTGCCTCACCCCCTTCTCGCCAGGCGACTGTTGAGAGGTGGTGGTATATCGCTGGCCTATTTTCCTAAACCTGTTTGGGTCAGAAATGGGAGGAAATGCGGAGCATTTGAATTGGCAGCGAGGTGTGTTTGACAACCACGCGTCAGCGAGCGAGAGAGGATAGAGGCTATTTAACACCCAGTATATCTCGATAACTACGTATCAGTGAATTTTGTAAGCTTAAGATAAAAAGGATATATATATATATATATATATATATATATATATATATATACACACGGATGTACACATTCTTCTCGAATGCATCTCTTTTCAGAGTTTGGCCCATTGATCACACGTATGGGAAGGTCTCCTTCCGTCTTTCTGCTCGAAAGAGCTCAGTCAAAAGCCGTTCGCCTAATTAACTCGCCCCGCTCCCTCCTCTCTCATTTCTCATCTAGGTTCCCTTTCTCTTGGTCACAGTGTTGCTTCTTTGTTTCTCCTCCAGGGAGTATTTTGTTTTTTTTCGAGGGTTGGCGGCTTGCGGACCTTCTGTGGGAGTGTTGAGTGATTTGATGTTTGCTTTTGTAAAAACTCTGCATCTTCATGTTTTCCCGAACTCCTATAATGCGAGGCAGCTTTCATTAAGAGGCAGGCTGGAGTTCTCATTGCTTAAAGCAAGGGAGTGTTCTTGCACCTCCCTACCATTACGACCTTGATAAAGATATCATTGTACATGAGCGATGCCTTAAATCAGAAATAAAGGTCTAGGTATGTTGCCAGCGTACGATATTCTACTGTGAAAAAGATATCTGCCTCATCTCTTGCTGCCACACTAATTGTGCTCTGTAGCAGCTGATGGTGCGTACGATATGGTGCTGTTGCAGAACTGTCTGCTTCATCCCTCGTTGCCAGACGAATGATACCGAGATCCGGTCTCTGGCGACTATACCTACTTCATCTCTCTTTGCCGGAATATGATACTGCATTTGACACCGATAATTACCTCATATCTCGTTGCCAGATTGATGATGCATACGATACTATGCTGTGGCAACGATAGCAGCCTTTATCCCTCCTTGCCAGACGTACAGTAATCGCCAGACGCCATCATCCTGGTGTCCAGAGGTTTCACTGTGAAGTTATTACCGTGGTTTGGTCGGTGACAGGAGTGATGATGGTGGCGGCTCCCCAGTCACACCCGCCGCCGCTATGTCGCTCCCATGGCACCATTAGTCCAAAATCAGTCACTCGCACCGCGTGCGTCAGGTGGCGCTGAGCGATCGGGGTTGGGGCGCTGTGACTTTAACCTATTAAGTACGACAGCGCGACCTTCGGGTATCGTGGCGTAACCATTGATTTCATACTTGTGGGTCGTACCGTCATGCTTAAAGGTCATACCGTCGTGTACAAAGTCGTATTAAAGCGCTTAAGGGTTGGGTCGTATTACTGTGCTCAAAGGTCGTAACATCGTGCCTTAAAGTCGTATCGATGTGCCCAAGAGGTCAAGAATTGGAATTATGTATTAAAACTAAGCTTAAGAAGATATATGAAATGGCTTTTGACATCAATATCTCTGGTAGTTACCGAGCGAAAACAATATACGTCCCAGTTAAATGAAAATATTCGAAGGGAAGAAAAGTTTCACAGTAAAGAAGAAAAAACTTTTAAGATCACGAGCCAAGAGAAAGTATTATCTGTTCTATGGTTGCCAGGTCGCTCCAAAGGGGGAAATTGGCTCCATCTAGACTGTCTGTTTTACTCTTCATCATTCCCGAAAAAGTCGCGAGACACAACAGAAACATTCTTTTTTCTTTATTTTCAAAAAGTCTTTGACTGTCCTATATAGACTCAAATCGCCTGAGGCTCTCTCAACGTTTAAGCTTCAACAATAACATAATCCTTGAAAAGACTTGGTCCTCTGAAGGCTCGATGGGTAGGTTGAGATAAACAATAACAAACGTTGTCATCGATAAACTCGTTTGATCTTCAACTAGCACAGACACAAGGACTCTTCTCTCTAAAGCCTTACTAGCTGAACAAGAACAGAAACAAACAGGGTCCCACGCGATCTCCACTACATTTGGTCTGGACGGAAACAGCTTTACGATAGGAAACATTTATTGGTGGAAAAGCCGTCGGTGTTTGCGGCTTACGTAAAGCCTAGCCAGCACGGCTGAGAGGTTTATCTTGTTGCTGAAATTGAATTGTGTTCAGTGTTAGGGCGGCACACGTGTGTTGTGGCGCAGGCTGGGGGTAAAGCTCTCATACTACGTTCATATTGGATGAACTCGCTAGTTCCTACAAATTTTCATATGCCTCAGTTATGACCATACATCCCTATGACTGTTGGACAAGATCTTGTCGCTCCGAAAGATCCTTCGTCACTTCATAGAGCGCCAGTGATTTATTCAACGATTTGTCGATCGTTGCATTTAGTCCAGTTTTTAAGAATTGTTTTAAAGTACTCACATTATGACAAACTTTAGGATACGACGAAGGAGTTGCGGGATGATTGTAAGTCTCGAATCCCCGCTGGTCGAATGCTTACCTGATTCCTTCCTACTGATCTCTTAAAACGTATCCAGTATTATGGCCACATTTTTCTGAATCGTTTGTAAAGATTTTCATAGTTGTAGATTTTCTGTGGTCTTTTGTTTTCAGTTAGGTTCTTGTTGGGATGACGTTATAGAAGTGTTAGAACTGTTGGTCGCTCACGGAAAATAAAGCTATCTTTGTCAGGGTGAAGTTTGGAGTTTGTCAACGTCCTTTTGCACCGAGGGCGCAACTGTTGAGGTTCGACAACACTAAAATAGAGATCGAGGACGGTAGGGATTTAAGATTATTCTTGTATCAGACATGAGCCTTCTCCAGGTGTGTGTGTGAGATAATCCTCCTTCATCACACTGCCGAGTGAAACGAGGCTTCAAGGTAAATTAATGTTCGATGCGGCGTCTTCATGGTGTCCTGATGTATACATTCGCTCGCCTCTCGACATCACCACCATCATTAGCACCACCACGATCACACCTCCACCACCAGTACCTCCCGCCACCCACCATTGTTACAGCCGCCACCATCCCGAGATGAGCCAATACGGAGGCACCGTTGTAAGACAATGCGTGAGTTAGTTCGGGTGAAGGATGGGTTTACATGATCTATTGATTCAAATCATGTCATCACCAGTTCACTTGAACTACGGAAAGCCTGTAGGCGGTGGTTGACAACGCGTGTAAGGAATGTTCCTCTGATATATTAGTGTTCATATATGCATTTCATAACTCGTTCATAATGGATACGACATACAGTGAGAACAGTGAAAGGAGAAAGACAGAGAAGAGAGAGAAATAGTGTTTATTTCCGACACCCAGATGCCTTCGATCACGTTCCCAAGATGGTGTTCAGTAAGTGGATGCACTGCTGAAATCCCATGAGCTTCCAAAACCCTGAAACATCCCTGAACCATCAGGACAGCGTCTCCAGCTTACGAGGTCGTAATGGTGTATACTTCAGTACTTTCTCGTCACTGATTACTGGTACGATATCTGCCTCACCCTTTGTTGCCAGGCGGATGGTGAATGTTAGAAATTTCTGGACAGTGATATTAGTACGATATCTACTTCGTCCCGTATTTAACGGTGGTATATGTTCTGGATGCAGTTATTGGGACGAAATTTGCTTTACCCCGTGTTGCCAGGCAGTGGAAAGTACCAGCCACACTTTACATAGGGTAAAATGTTGCCTCATGAAAGAACTGTGGTTGTACGTAGCCTCACAATACCTCAGTAATTGTTCATAATAAAGATTGAAACCATAGTTATAAAAGAGATACTCCCATCACATTGTATCATTAGACTTTTCATCCACTTTCAAAGTCACTGGAAAAAGATTGAATCAGTTAAAAGCTGGAGAAAAAGGCGGTCATTCTTTTATCTACATTTCGAGCATTAAAGTGATGATTCAGTGTCAGGTTCTGATAGATATATTATTGTTAACCTTCCACTGATTCTCTGAACCTATGAGAGGGAGGTCAGTGATGAACTGCACCTCTACACAATGCTATCTCCTTTGGTTACATTTTAAAGTCCTTCAGTCTATTGTCCATCAATACATTTTTAGTCCATCAATACCTCAAGTCCATCAATAAATGCCTTGATGATACAGCTGCATCGGTACATCAATACTCTAAGGGCATCAATGATAGTCGCATCACTACATCATCAATACTCCAAGTGCATCAATACTACAAGTGGATCAGCACTTCAATCGGATCAATGCTTCAAGTGCAAGCGGTTTTTCAACTCCTGGTTCGAACCTTTGCCCTTGTGACTGTGCCTTAGGATACATTGCTGTGATCTTTTGTGGGACACAGTCAATTGGCTGCCGGGACCTGAGAACTTATCTCTGTTGTCAATTCAAGATTGGTTTAGCGGCCTTACTCTGCCGAGGGGGGGGCGGCCTCGCCAGCCATGACCCAGTGCAGTGTTCAAGGGCAGGAGTCTCGATTAACATTATCTCATTGAAGGATTCAGGTCATAGTATGAGCTTCCGTAGTGAAGAAGTTAGCGTCGCTGACGAATCATGCATACGCCCGCCAAGGGTTCGAATCTTAGATGGGGCGTTTGGCAAACAACTAAGGCATTGCGTCTCCTTCCTTCTGTGCTTGTCGATATATGGCCTTTATTTGGGCATATAGTAGTTCGTGCAATTCAGTTATGATAACGATAACAGCCATTACAACGTCTGGAAAATATCTCTTCTGATATCTGGTGGAAGATGGTATAGTATCTTGATCCTACAGCAGTAAATAACATCTTCGTGCCCTATTTGTACATTATCTATTGTGGCTACGATATCCCCAGCAGCCAGGATCCTGGCTGTACGATACTGTATTGTAGCGACGCCAACTCCTTTACCTCCTGTTGCCAGACGCACGATGATGCTAATATGAGCCATCAACAACATCGTGAGAAGAACTGCATTGAAGCATAGAGCTGCTGGCGGGCATTATATCTCGAGCCATCGAGGGAATGAAATACACTAGCTCTCTTAAGATTCCCCCTCCTCCCCTCAGTCATGAAATGTGTCCACAAAAGTGAAGTAAAAGATGAATTTCTCCTTAATGGCCAAGTTGCCAAAAAGAGGAAATTGGCTTCTGTGCAGACCGCCTCCGTTGCTGAACATGGTCTCCCACCGGACGACACAATAAGAGACACGGTTGTTTTTCTGACGTTTTTTTTGTATAGACTCGCGTCGCCTGAGGCTCGTCGGACAGCACCACACAAGCAGTGGCAGTTGACTGGCTTCTGTCGAGCCTTGGTACGTGGACTTGTATCAACAAAAATCAAGATTTTATCGTTGGAATCTTATTCATTAAGATTTCTTTGTGTGTCACTTGTATTTCGCAGAATGTGTGGAGGTTTCCGAGAACAAGCATTTGTTGGTAGAAATTTGTGGGTGTTTGCGAAAGCCTAGTCTACACAGCTGAGAGGTATATTTTATTGCTAAAAACTGAATAGTATTTAGTGTCAAGACGGGATATGTGTGTTGTGGCCCAGGCTGGGTTTGTAAGGCTCTGATGCTGAGAACTAAACACGTAACACTGGACTCTCTCTCTCTCTCTCTCTCTCTCTCTCTCTCTCTCTCTCTCTCTCTCTCTCTCTCTCTCTCTCTCTCTCTCTGCACCGCCTAACCATAATGGCAGACCAATCCCAGCTTGGCCGAGTACTTCCCACCTCAGGCCCAGCTTACCTCTTGTGACTCTGTGGGCCTCCGCGCGCCGTTGCTCTCCGTCATCAATCGTAAGCCTGTGGGGGACACGGGACAAGTTGTTTACGTTCGCCATTTACGGTGGTTTACACTGCCGCTCCTGTCTTACATTTTGTATGTCTGTTGGTGTGTCCTTGGGGGTTGGATTTTCCTGCATGGAAGACGGAGAGGTCTCTTGTTGTCCATGGTTACAGGTAGTGTTAACCAGCCTCTGATCATAAAGGGAGAGCAACTACTTACAAGCACTTCAGACGATAAATTGCCCAAACTCATGATGGATTGTGGGCTCATAGCGCTTCCCCGGGGTGAGTGAGGAGGCGGGTGCTGGGGACGAACCAGCAAGTGGCACTGGGGGAGGGCGGAGTGACTGGTGGTGGCCTTGACAGGCACTTGACCCTGGTCTACTGTTATATTACTCTTTGATGATGGCACGGTTCCTGCTGCTCAGCTTCTGTTGCCGCTGCTGTTGGTACATTACTCAGCTGCTGCTGTTGTTGTTTGTTGCTAGCGAGTATTATTGTCAGAGAAGCCGCTAATGGGTGACACTTTCGACGATGTAGTTCCATCATCCTTCTCCGTTGATCCGTTGATTACCGTGTGAGAGTGCTTGTTGATGTCACCGTCGACAACTGTTGATGTAAAAAGAAAAAAAAAAAGCGTATGACGATGGCGTAGTACTAAGGCGTATTGGTTACCACGTCTTGAGAAGTCATTGTGAGGTTCTTAGTCTACTTGTACCTCTCTTGCTGTCACCCATAACAGTGTGTCATTTAGCGGAGGGCAGACACCTCGGCAACTGCGTTGCTCCTCTGTACCAACCTATTTACTAACATCATTACCCCCTTGTACCATCCTCTGTTACTACGGGACACCTCTCTACTATCCTCCGTTACTTCAGAACACCCCCAGTAACAGCCTCGTTACTGTGTTACTCTCTGTAACCAACTCCTCTCAGGATCTCAACAGCAGTATTATACATCGATCTGTCGTAGAGGAACAACAGAAATCTAAACCCTCACTTCTGTAGCAACATGTACAGTCGAGGGAGCGAAACACGGAGCGTTCTTACGTCACTCGTACTACCGCCGCTGCAGTGTTCCCCCTCGCGACCCACTGACTACGATAGGCTACTACATCATCCGGTTGTAGGCGTCGGAGACTATATTTCACAGAGGAGGTTATAACTACAGCAGTGACGCCGTGGCCTGAATACCCACATGTGTAACCTACATACGCCGACACCCTCACTCCTCGTCGCTCCTCCTCCTCCCCCCCTTGCGTGCCTCCTCAGTTGCTGCTACAGACGCGCCCTCCCCTCGCACCCCCGGCCTGAGACACTCACCCTACATGACGCAACGCCTTCCGGCAACGCGCGCTTTCCCGGGCTTCTTGAATTACATGCTGCATTGTCCTCATTACCAAGGATTAGACTCTACCTATCAATACAGTCTATCTTGACTGCATTCTGTCTTTTCTGTCAGTCTCATTGCGTTAGAGAGATTTTACTGCAGATAGGGAGGTGTATAAAGGCTCCTGAGATCCCGCTGGATTGAATGTGATGACGGTATGGCGACGTAGTTCCTGCCAGATGTCTCTCCTCACCATCCCCACTGTCAGGATCTCTTGTTCGTAGGCCCCATACATCTCTTAACCTGTCAACTGTAGCGGTCCTCATAACCCTGACTTATCGCCTCGTCTCATTCTTTTGTCCATACAAGATGTTCTGTCCTCATTCTCAAAACCCAGTGTACTCTCCTACCAACGATGCCACTCGACTACATTCCTCTGCACACTTTTTCCTCCCCTCCTCAGTGTGATACTCGTTCCTCTTCTCATACTGAGCGTATTGTCGTCACATTTGTGCAGCATGTCTGAGTAGCGAGGCAGTAATATGGTCAAATTCAGTGTTTACCTCGCTATCCATCTAAGTCCTCATTCGTTTCTTTATCTTGTCTCCTAGTATAAGATTTCAAAACAGTCCAATTCATCCCCGAAGTAATGTGCCATGTCGACCACTATATATATATATATATATATATATATATATATATATATATATATATATATATATATATATATATTTATATATATATATATATATATATATATATATATATATATATATATATATATATATATATATATATATATATATATATATATGTTACTTGTCGGACCCCCTAATGCTGAGCCAGCGCTGGGTCAGCAGACAAGGCTCATTGACTTTTAATAACGTTTCAGCAAAACACACAGAGATGCCAGTGATAACAAGAAAACTATGGTCTACACAGCGTCTGGGTATACGTGATTCCGAGTGGTATACTTCCAATATGTGTGTGTAAACCATTCAGGCGCAGGTGGAGTAACAGTATGTAGACTCACTTTGACATACTGGGGATGATGTTGAAGGATCCCTGTCATATTGGTTTACAAGCAATGCTTGGGGTCACTACCCCGTCCTTTCCCAGAGTAAACTGGTGGAGGTACCCGTATTGCCGCAGTCGCCCCGACACACACACACACACACACACACACACACACACACACACACACACACACACACACACAGGCCCCCTTCACCCGACCCCAACCCCCAGCAGGACAGGCCTTGCTCCTGACACAGGATATACCCCATGAGTTATGGCCTAGAGGAGATGTGTGTGTGTGTGTGTTGTGTGTGTGTGTGTGTGTGTGTGTGTGTGTGTGTGTGTGTGTGTGTGTGTGTGTGGCATACAGGGCGAACGTGTGTGTCTGTGAAGTGTACAGGGTGCGTATGTGTCTCTGTCCAGGGAAGGATATGCGGTGCCACGAGCCTTATGCGAGCGTCGGCCCTGGCAGCAGGGACACAGTGAGGAGGGAAGTGTGGTACGTCTTGGGGAGGGAAGTGAGGAGGCGAGGGAGTTTTTAAGTGAGGGGTTCGTGGCTGGGCGGAGCGTCTCTGAAGCCTCGCAAGGTAAGTCGTTGTGGGTGAGGGTGCAACAATGGGAGGCAGAGAACCCAGAGTGGGAGACCCATTCCTCAAGTAGGAGAAGTGTCCCCCCCCTGAGGGGAGGCGATGAGGACTCGGTGGTGAGTGAGGGTTCACAGGAGGAGGACAGACAAGCAACAGTTACGGGGTGGAGGGACTCGGGTGCCTAGATGCTTCTCTTCCAGAGGCCAGGGTTGTTCGGAGTTGCAGGGAAGGTGGTGTGTTACGGTGCAGGAATGTTGTAGAGGCAGTAGAGTGCAAGATTAGTGTTGCTGACGGGCAGACATGGTTGAAAATCGTCTTTTTTTATAACAGAGGTTCTGGTTTATTTGTTTGTTTTTTGTGTTCTTCATTCTTCAGCTGTTAGCCTCATGTGTGGTTGCTCTGTGGCAGGGGAAGGAGAGAGGTTGTCTGGCTGATGGTGGATTGGTTTCAGGTTCGTCCGATCCCTCTGCTTTCCAGCGGCTGCTGTAAGTACAGTACATTTGGCTTTTGAGGAGGAACATTACCAGAGTCCATTAAATGCATTCATGTTGCCTGTTCCACGTCCGGGATTTAAACGTGAGGGGGTCTGAGGGCTAGGTGGTGGCGGAGGGCCTGGGCAAGGGCTGAGGGCTGGTAGTTCACACACACACACACACATACACACCTCTGTGTCGGTCAGAGAATTTCAAAACTTCAAGAATTTTTGTGCTTCCGTCATCAGAGTTGAGGGTGCTTGACCACTTGTAGATAAGGGACTCCACTTCCCTTGACCTTGGTGGGAGCTGAGCGCCTCACGTCCAGTCCAGAAACACGTCTTGTCGTTGAACGACGTGCGGATGACGTCTGGCAACACAGCACTGTAAGTGTGGCAATATATATACGTTTGTATAGCTGATATTAGCTGGCAAACAGGGCATTCTGAGGTGGAGGGAGGAGTGTAGTATCTTCCTCATATCTTCCTCTGTCTAGTGCCCTGGGTGCTGAGGCTGGGAAGCACTTCTGTAGGTCTTTGTTACGAAGATATGTACGTACGTGAAGGCACATGTGTAGGAAGGGAGTGATGGGGAGTGACTAGGATTTAAACTGAATGGGATTAGTAGAAGTAGGGAAGTAGACGACTTAGAGAGAAACAAAATAAGACAAAAGTGAGAGAATGCTTTTGTATCATTGTATTCTGTGCGGGTGCGTGCCAGCCAACAGGTCTAAAGTGGTTATATCGGCAGCGAGATTGAGCGTCAGGAAGATGGAACGCCAGTGGGGTGGAACGTCAGTTAGATGGAGCGTCATTTAGATGGAGCGTTAATGGGACTGTAGTCGGTGAGATGAAGCGTCAGTAAGGTGAAGCGCTTGTGAAGTGGAGCGCTACTGGGGTTGCCCATCAGTAAGGTGGAGCGTCGATGGGGGTTAGTCATCAGTGAGATGGAGCGCCAGTGGGGATTGCCTCCAGTGAGATGGAGCGTCAGTAGCTACAGGGTTACGTCTCTATAACAGAATCATTAAAGTGAATATTGAGGAGGAAGATAATCTTTAAAGGCCACTTGTTACCTCGTCATTTAGATATAAACTGTTCAAAAACTTTCTCTTTCAAACTTATCAAAGAAGCTACTGAAAAAAAACATTCGCCAGAAACGTAAAACTGCCAAGTTATGATGTCAAGGATTTCTAAGTCTACAGAAAACAGATAAATTTGGGTGGAAATAAACTATAAAATGTTGGGAACGTCTTAGAATCGTTAAGAACATCATAAGAATAGCAACAAACGGTACGACGTGTTTTGCAACGGGGAACGGACGCGAAGCACCGGATACCAGTTGTCCGACAACGGAGGGCTTTTCGCTAACAAGGGGCGCCGCCCTTGTCTAACAACTGGCGAACAACGTCTGGAAACTGTCCGATAACGCTTGCCATTTGTCTAGCAACGCATGAGGGTCGTCTGAGAGCTTATAGCAATTGTCTAACAGCGTCCAACTTACCTAACAACTAAAAACGATTGCCTAACAACGCACACGGTACATATATACATAGGGTTAAGAGACGAGGTAACGCGCGTGTACAACTCTCTCCCTGTAATACAGTAACCACAGGTAAAAGTCATAAAACAGAGGGAGCTAAGAGAGAGGTAAACAGTGTACGATAATATATGGCTCCGTCGTACGAAGGTCTCTCGTGGTCACGCATGTCATCATCTGGCAAAATCTATTTCACCGACACTTGAATATTATCTTGTTCATTAGGGCTGGAGGTCTGTGCCAGGGACGACGTTTTCTTACGTGGGGAAATCTACTTAATAGTCACTGTTACGAGTGGTTGGCTTGTTTGGCTGATCGTCTTGGTGATTCGTGACAATTATGGTGACTTGTCCAGTAAAGATTTGTTGTATCTTAAACAGAAGACTTAGTGAAGGCGCTTCTACTCATAAAATCATCTGACATGAAGAGATAATTTTTAAGATGTTTGACGACATAAGTTAATGATTTCAATAAGTCATTATATGAAACTGTTTCCTATAATACAAGATAGAAATGTTCATCTATCAAACGAATGTGCAATATTAAGACAGTAAGATTGTAAAACATGCAAGGTATTAATCATCCTCTTTGATTTGTTTAGTTCGAATCTCAACACCGATACAGTTAAATGCACCAATAGATATCTGTTATCGATCTCGACGATAGACAACATGTTCAGCTAAGTGTGACGGAAGGTACACCTTGAGAATAGCTTTCTAAGTACTCGTAATTGCTGTTAAGTGTCATGGGCAGAGATTCTCTTGAGGGCGTCAATCAAGGATGAGCGCTGGTAACTTGACCAGCCGTTTATCATTCGCCAGCGTCCTGTGCCTCCGGATGTGTGTTGTTAGCGCATACCGCCTCAGCCTCTAACAGCTGTACCTCCACAGTTGCACGCAGGCTATGCCACTCATTGGATATACCTACGCTCTCACTTTCAGAGTTCATAGTCGTGATTTTGAGGCGCCATAAGTCAGGGGATCCTCATGATTCTCTGCCCATATCAATCAGTTGATCTGGTGGTGTGAATTATTAGATTCGATAATCACAGAATATGGTCTTTGTCCCTAATCTCCTCTCTTCATGGGCATTATTATCATTGTCTATGTTATTATTATTATTATTATTATTATCATTATTATTATTATTATTATTATTATCATTATTATTATTATTATTATTATTATCATTTTTATATTTACCTACAGACATATTGTTCTGTATTTGTTTATTCATACAATGTAACATATGCAGTTATTACACAGTATTTCTTCAGTGTAGAGTATGAACAGACCAGCATGACCAACAATTGTGGCTCAGAAGCTAGACAGCAACATAGCCCGTTGGTGATCGCAACGCAATATCGTACATTGGAGAAGAATTGATTAACTTGACGGATTATGTCGAAGGCTTTCTTCATGGGGAAATCTAGGTTAAGGGACTTTAGGAGAGGCTTTCGGCTTGTAATTGATTAAAGGAATTTAGGGTTTATACATATTCTACCAGATCTACCACATATATCTACTTATTCGTCACCATGAGAGAAAGATGGGTTGTTGCTTGCAAATGTCAGATACATTCACTTGTTTATCTCGCCATCTTGCCTTGAAGGAGGTCAAGTAGAAGTGAGTCATGGAATAACTGGGAAGATTGACATTGTCGAGGTGTATGCAACTGTGTGTCAAATCATGGTTCTTGTAGTGAAGTGAACGTGCTAATTCCCGCAGAGTTATATGGAATGAATGAGCAATTCTGACTGAGTAGAATCCGAACGTGGGCCTGAGTCGACTGGAATTGAAAGTATGTGTTAGGTTACATCGGAGAAAAAAGTTTTGTGTTTGTGTGTGTGTGTGTGTGTGTGTGTGTGTGTGTGTGTGTGTGTGTGTGTGATCGCTTTAAGGTGTTTGTAAGGGTTTTTTTCATAGTGTATCTATTAATTGTTTTCCCTGGGGATAGGAGAATAATAATACTGCCCACGTATTCCCTGCGTATCGTGGAAGGCGACTAAGAGGAGTGGGTGGCTGGAAATCCTCCCTTCCAGTATCAATTTTCAAAGGAAACAACAGAGCAAGGAGCCAAGTGAGGATTTTTTCCCTTAAGGCTCAGTCATCTCTTGACGCTACCTCGCTCACGCAGGAAGAGGCGTGCATGTATGAAAAAAAAATGTTTTTGCGACAAAATAATCCGTATTGAGATATCATAATGATCCTCATTGTGAGCGATGCGCAAGGAAACAACTGGTCAATTGGTCTTCAGTGTGGTGAAGTAGGTAGGACCGCAGGTGGCGTCAGGACCCTCCAGCGTGTAGCTGAAGGAGATACGGGACGGGATAAACAGAGGAAACCGGAGCTGGCATGCTGCATGGCCTTCTGCAGTGTACAGCTGGAGGAGGAGGAGGGGAGGAGGTGTTGTCAAGCAACGGACACCCTGGTCTAGTGTTTGATGACACGCTCCTCTTCATTAATTTCAACCTTTTTTTTTTTTTATTCCTGTTTTGCATTATTCTTCATTTCTTTTCCCATCCATCCCTCTTGTTTCCATTGACTAGGATCAACAGCTCGGGTGAAGGAAGGAGGTGAGGGTTGGGTGTTAGGCGGAGGGAGTGATGGAGGAGGGGAGGGAGAGGGAGCCCAATATGTCCTCGCCAGCCCTAATTGTCAGCTGTGGTGAGCGGTGCCTTGATGCCTGTGGTGGAGGGCCAGGTGTGGCTCCCTCAACTCCCTGGCCACTACTGACCCATGGCCCTACCCAACGGCCCTGAGGATGAATCCCCTCCTGCTGGGGCGTATGACAACACAGCTGACCTCTTCCTCCTGTTGGAGCGTATGACAACACAGCTGACCTCTTCCTCCTGCCGGAGCGTATGGCAACATAGCTGACCTCTTCCTCCTGCCGGAGCGTATGGCAACACAGCTAACCTCTTCCTCCTGCCGGAGCGTATGGCAACATAGCTGACCTCTTCCTCCTGCCGGGACGTATGGCAACATAGCTGACCTCTTCCTCCTGCCGGAGCGTATGGCAACATAGCTAACCTCTTCCTCCTGCCGGAGCGTATGGCAACACAGCTGACCTCTTCCTCCTGCTGGAGTGTATGGTTACATAGCTGACCTCTTCCTCCTGCCGAAGCGTATGGCAACACAGCTGACCTCTTCCTCCTGCCGGAGCGTATTGCAACACAGCTGACCTCTTCCTCCTGCCGGACCGTATGGCAACATAGCTGACCTCTTCCTCCTGCTGGAGTGTATGGTTACATAGCTGACCTCCTCCTGGCGCGTATGGTAACATAGCTGACCTCCTCCTGGCGCGTATGGTAACATAGCTGACCTCCTTCCCGCTAGAGGTAACCCTAGCTCGGGCTATGCTAGAGTAGGGCGGCTGTGTTGCCGTGACCCACAACTCCTGTCCTCCCCCTTCCTCCTCACCCCATCCTATGCCTGAACTTTGACCTTTGTTGTGATGCTCATGTCCCCCCCCCACCCCCTACCCCAGAGGGTCATGGCCGCTTGGTGATATACTACGGAGTACTGACACACACACACACACACACACACACACACACACACACACACACACACACACAGTGAAGGTTGTGAAGGTTGTCATGGACGCCGAAGCTCTTATTTCGCTGTAGTTGTCATGGCGTATAATCTAACCCCCTGAGGTCAAGGCTACGAAGGAGCAGTATCATATACGCTCAGGTATCCCCCTTACCCTCTCTCTCTCTCTCTCTCTCTCTCTCTCTCTCTCTCTCTCTCTCTGGCGGTGAGCGCTACGAGCTAGCCCCGGCCCACATGCCAAGGATCACGTCATGGGTAGGTACGTAGGTATTCCTCCACACCTCTCACTCACCCTCCACCCCCTCATCACCTCATCACCAAGCCTCCGCCTTGATCAGCCCCCCACCCTAACCCCACACCCTTAACCCCCCAACCCCCAACCCCTACATCCAGGAGGCGTCCTCCTCCTTCTCCCTCCCCTTCCTCCTGTACAGGCCAGGATCAAGGGTCGGTATTTACCTCCCTCACTCACACGTCGTCCCTCGCCCGTTCGACCTTCTTTATTGACTCACTTGTTCACCCACCCAGTCTCCAAGTAGTCCTAGCAACCCCAGTCTCCTAGAAGTACCAGCAGCCCCAATTTCTCTGCAGTCCCAGCAACCCTAGTCTCCCCTAGTAAACTACCCATGTCTCTCAGCTCTCCCAGCAGCCGAAGTCTCCCAGCAGCCGAAATCTCCCAGCAGCTCCAGTCTCCCAGCAGTGCCTAAAACCCCAGTCTCATAGCAGTCCCAGCAGCCGCAGTCTCCCAGCAAACCCAGCTACCTAGCCATCCAACCTACCAACATCTGCTGTGGGCCTTCGCTTTGTACGTCATTTCAGGAGAGAGAGAGAGAGAGAGAGAGAGAGAGAGAGAGAGAGAGAGAGAGAGAGAGAGAGAGAGAGAGAGAGAGAGAGAGATCATCTGGAAGGCATTTGAAGGAAGATAGAACCCTGTGTCATTTAAAGTGAGGCGAAAGAAACAATTTAAACGCCCCTGACGTTAATTTCCCGACGGTGACGTAGACCATTACGTGACGGAGTATTAAGTGGTCTCGCTGATATATAAGGAAAGTGATTGGTTCTCAGTGAATGTAGGTTTGCGGCAGGGGTGTGTGATGTCTCCATGGTTGTTTAATTTGTTTATGGATGGGGTTGTTAGGGAGGTGAATGCAAGAGTTTTGGAAAGAGGGGCAAGTATGAAGTCTGTTGGGGATGAGAGAGCTTGGGAAGTGAGTCAGTTGTTGTTCGCTGATGATACAGCGCTGGTGGCTGATTCATGTGAGAAACTGCAGAAGCTGGTGACTGAGTTTGGTAAAGTGTGTGAAAGAAGAAAGTTAAGAGTAAATGTGAATAAGAGCAAGGTTATTAGGTACAGTAGGGTTGAGGGTCAAGTCAATTGGGAGGTAAGTTTGAATGGAGAAAAACTGGAGGAAGTAAAGTGTTTTAGATATCTGGGAGTGGATCTGGCAGCGGATGGAACCATGGAAGCGGAAGTGGATCATAGGGTGGGGGAGGGGGCGAAAATCCTGGGAGCCTTGAAGAATGTGTGGAAGTCGAGAACATTATCTCGAAAAGCAAAAATGGGTATGTTTGAAGGAATAGTGGTTCCAACAATGTTGTATGGTTGCGAGGCGTGGGCTATGGATAGAGTTGTGCGCAGGAGGATGGATGAGCTGGAAATGAGATGTTTGAGGACAATGTGTGGTGTGAGGTGGTTTGATCGAGTAAGTAACGTAAGGGTAAGAGAGATGTGTGGAAATAAAAAGAGCGTGGTTGAGAGAGCAGAAGAGGGTGTTTTGAAATGGTTTGGGCACATGGAGAGAATGAGTGAGGAAAGATTGACCAAGAGGATATATGTGTCGGAGGTGGAGGGAACGAGGAGAAGTGGGAGACCAAATTAGAGGTGGAAAGATGGAGTGAAAAAGATTTTGAGTGATCGGGGCCTGAACATGCAGGAGGGTGAAAGGAGGGCAAGAAATAGAGTGAATTGGATCGATGTGGTATACCGGGGTTGACGTGCTGTCAGTGGATTGAATCAGGGCATGTGAAGCGTCTGGGGTAAACCATGGAAAGCTGTGTAGGTATGTATATTTGCGTGTGTGGACGTATGTATATACATGTGTATGGGGGTGGTTTGGGCCATTTCTTTCGTCTGTGTCCTTGCGCTACCTCGCAAACGCGGGAGACAGCGACAAAGCAAAATATATATATATATATATATATATATATATATATATATATATATATATATATATATATATATCCCTGGGGAAAGGGGAGAAAGAATACTTCCCACGTATTCCTGCGTGTCGTAGAAGGCGACTAAAATGGAAGGGAGCGGGGGGCTGGAAATCCTCCCCTCTCGTTTTTAATTTTCAAAAAGAAGGAACAGAGAAGGGGACCAAGTGAGGATATTCCCTCAAAGGCTCAGTCCTCTGTTCTTAACGCTACCTCGCTAACGCGGGAAATGACGAATAGTATGAAAAAAAAGAAATATATATATATATATATATATATATATATATATATATATATATATATATATATATATATTTTTTCACACTATTCGCCATTTCCCGCGATAGCGAGGTAGCGTTAAGAACAGAGGACTGGGCCTTTGAGGGAATATCCTCACCTGGCCCTCTTCTCTGTTCCTTCTTTTGGAAAATTAAAAAAAAAAAAGAGAGGGGAGGATTATATATATATATATATATATATATATATATATATATATATATATATATATATATATATATATATATATATATATATATATATATAATATTGAAAACTACTTTATGATTACTGTTTACCGTTTATTGATGTTGCAGTTGATATAAACAGACCCAGCGATAGGACGGGATTACGAGACGCCTATGGCAAAATGGAAAAATAACAGAATCGAAACAGGAGTTGGTATATTAACGCCGGGGGAAACAAACAGGAGAGAGAAAGAGGCAATAAAAGTAAGAAGAGACCACTATAGATAATAAGCGGGGATAGAGAAGCAATAAAGTATCGAGAGCAATAAAGGTAGAGGCGAGGTGAAAAAAAAAAATAAATGATAATGTTATTAAATCAATCCTTCCATATCCCAGATTGGCTGCGAGGCCCGGGCGAGAAGGGCGTAAACAGCCAAGTGAACATTTTATACCGTGAGGCAATGGTGGGGGGGTGTGGAGGTTATGTTGACTGAGAGTATAGCATGGAAATATGTATATATATATATATATATATATATATATATATATATATATATATATATATATATTTTTTTTTTTTTTTTCAAACCATTCGCCATTTCCCGCGTTAGCGAGGTAGCGTTAAGAACAGAGGACTGGGCCTTTGAGGGAATATCCTCACCTGGCCCCCTTCTCTGTTCCTTCTTTTGGAAAATTAAAAAAAATTGAGAGGGGAGGATTTCCAGCCCCCCGCTCCCTCCCCTTTTAGTCGCCTTCTACGACACGCAGGGAATACGTGGGAAGTATTCTTTCTCCCCTATCCCTATATATATATGATATTCCTATGAGTCTATGGGGAAATGAAACACGTTAAGTTCCCAAGTGCACTTTCGTGTATTGATCACATGTGTGTGTGTGTGTGTGTGTGTGTGTGTGTGTGTGTGTGTGTGTGTGTGTGTGTGTGTGTGATAGCCTTCCTCCATCATCCATAACTGCCTTCCATCACTCATAGCCTCCCTTCCTTCTACCTTCTTCCAGCCCTTCCCATCCTTCCGTCCCACATTCTCCTTCCCTGTGTTCCACCTTCTCTTCCCTCCTTTCCTCACAATACTGTCTATTCTCTCTCTCTCTCTCTCTCTCTCTCTCTCTCTCTCTCTCTCTCTCTCTCTCTCTCTCTCTCTCTCTCTCTCTCTCTCTCTCTCACACACACACACAATTTTCTGCAAAAAAATTCATGTTGTCTTGCTCGCCACAACTTCCTCTCCATAACTTGCTTATACCGAACAGTTTCTCTAAGGGGGAGGGAGTGAGGGAGGGAGAAATTGTGTCCCTGGCTTCCAGAAGTTGGGTCAAGTCTTTTATATATATATATATATATATATATATATATATATATATATATATATATATATATATATATATATATATATATATATATACTTCCACGATAAATGTTTTGGTAGTATTTTGAGAAGAGAAATTGAGAGAAAGATACGAATGATAATGATAACAATGATAATGATAATATTATTATTATCATTATCATTATCATCATTATCATTATTAATGTGTTTATATGTGTGTGTGTGTGTGTGTGTGTGTGTGTGTGTGTGTGTGTGTGTCTTGAGCGCATCCCATCTTCTCTGGCCGTTCTCCCACCTCTGTCTCCGTTTTCTTAGCTACTATCCCCAGACCTCTCTCTCTCTCTCTCTCTCTCTCTCTCTCTCTCTCTCTCTCTCTCTCTCTCTCTCTCTCTCTCTCTCTCTCTCTCCATTCCTCGGGCAGGCGCGGGGAGAGTCGGTGCCCTTTAAGGCCGAGTGGAAAGAGACCCAGAGCGGATTAGAAACCCTGCTTGCATATCCTACCGCGTCCTGGGGGACGTGTGTGTCCTATTGCCGTGGGGGACCTGGGCGACACAGGGAAGGACCTCGCACCCTTCTCTTCCCCCTTCTTCAAGGACACGCGCGGGTCTCGTCGCCCCCCTCCTTCCCCTTCCTTTTCCTCCTCCTCCTCCTCCCCCTTCCTTCACTCTCATTTTCATCGCCGCCCTTATTTACTGGCCATCATCTTCCCTCACTTTCACTTTATCGTTGTCACTATCGTTCTCCCCTTGGCTTCAAATGCGTCCCTCACTTGCAGAATCGTCACTTTCATCAACTTATTATATTTCCCTCACCTTCCCATGCCTTGTCACTATCATAGCCTCCTTCACCCTTGTCTTTCACCGTCTCCCCCTCATATTCACCCCTGTCTCTCATCGTCTCTCCCTTATGTTCACCCTTGTCTCCCACCGTCTCACTTTCATGTTCACCACTCCCTCACCTTCTCCCTCATGTTCACCACTCCCTCACCTTCTCCCTCATGTTCACCACTCCCTCACCTTCTCCCTCATGTTCACCACTCCCTCACTCTCAGCCTCTGCATCAGCTCCATTCGGTCAAGCGCTATCATACTCACCTTACCAGGACACGACCTGGGTTCGTCGCCCGTGACCTGGGTTCACCTATGACCTCGGACCGGCCTTGACCTGGGTTCACCCGTGACCTAGAATCGATCTTGACTTAGGACTTGTCCGTGACCTGGGTTCACCCGTGACCTGAGGTCGTGTAGGCTGGTTGCCAGAGGTCACCGCGAGAGATGGACGACATTCGGGAGGAGGAGGAGGAGGAGGAGGCAGCATTCCTGGTACCGGTGCCACGCCGTCTTCAGGGCAGGAGCGATGATGGCTGCCGCCCCGCTGGCCAAGACGATAACAAATTGTTTGATTTTCTGCCCCAGATGAAGCAGTCGATCACACGTGGGACGAGTTACTAATAATTTCCAGTGGTATCTATGGCACGTGATAATTTCAGAGAGGAGGGAGGAGTGATTTGTCTGCGAGGGAGGGAGAGAGAGAGAGAAGGGGAGTGTGAGGCTTACAGGGGCGGAGGAGGAGGAGGAGGTGGTTGGTTGTTGTGGCTCTCCCTCAGGCTCTGGGTAGGGAGGAAGATGAGGGAGGGGGAAGTGGTTGGTTGGTGGTGCAGGGGAGGCCAGACTGGGGGAAATGGAGAGAGAGAGAGAGAGAGAGAGAGAGAGAGAGAGAGAGAGAGAGAGATGGGGGGGGGGGGGGAACGGCTACCTCCTACGGCCCGCCATGATTGTTTACACTGAGACTGTTGACCTCGTTGCTCGGTCAACTGGATGGAGGTCATCTGTTGATGGAAGGGTATGGGGCTGGGGGAAGGGGGGGATGATTATATGGACAGTAGTGGGTGGGACGGTGGTTTCGGCAGACGCTGGGTAGATGGACAGTGTCTAAATAGACAGTAGGTAGTTGGACAGAGTCTGTACAGACAGTAGGTGGTTGGACAGAGTCTGTACAGACAGTAAGTGGTTGGACAGAGTCTGTACAGACAGTAGGTGGTTGGACAGTATCTGGACAGACATTAGGTGGTTGGACAGAGTCTGTACAGACAGTAGGTGGTTGGACAGAGTCTGTACAGACAGTAGGTGGTTGGACAGTATCTGGACAGACAGTAGGTGGTTGGACAGTATCTGGACAGACAGTAGATGGTTGGACAGTATCAGGACAGACAGACGGTGTGTGCTGGGTGGACACTAAGGGAAGCTCCTGGACGCAGCAGTGCCACCTGCTGGAGTAACCCCACGATTCGGGCTCCTGACGAAAGAGTCAGTGATAGCGTCACCCCTCACCTCGAGGTTGTCTCTAAGTCCCTGTTCCTCCTGGTGTCGGGGCCCAGTGCCACTCATGAGGGGCCCGACCGGCCTTGTACTCCCTGCTGCCACTCATGAGGGGCCCCGCCCGGCCTTCTTTGTACTAACTGGTGTCACTAGTGAGGGCCCGACCCAGGGGCCCCTCAAACACCTGCGTCTGGTGATAGGGTAAGACTGACCCACGTTCTACAGCCGGATCTTGCTACCTCCTCCTTTGCAACACCCCTTTACTTCCCCCTTGACTACGTTCTTTACGTCTTCCCTTCCTCACTTTCCATATGCCCTTAGCTGCCCGCCTTCTGTAGCCCTTCTTGTGTCGGACCCAAATCCCCAACATCTCCATCCCCTTCGTCCAGTCCCCTCAGCCCCACTCGCAGGCCCCATCCCTCCCACTCGACCCTGGCCCTGACACCCCTCTCTAAAACGACCTTCTTCGCTTTCATCCTTGACCCTTCTCTCCCTCCTGCATCCTTCACTCTCTCCTGCCCTTACTCTCTAACATTCTTCCTCCAGGCCTCTCTCACCACTCCCCCTTAACGTCTTCACACTCTCCCAACCCACTTCCTCTCACCCTCCATCTCTCCCTCTCACTCTCTCCCTCCCTCTCCCTCCGCCCGTCTCACCAAGATCAGCTGAGCCTTGGCCATTAGCACGACGGCAAGTACAAGACCCCTCCAGCACCCAGCCCCCAGCAGCGTGGCTGGGCCCAGCAGCAAGCAGCGGGAACCGCCAACCCTCCAACGTTCCCTGGGAGCCACACACTCATCACCATCTCTGCTAAACCTCACCTCCTCCTCCTCCTCCTCCTCACCTTTTTTCTTTCCCAGACCTTCAACCAACCAGATTGCACACATCCCTTTTCCTTAAATCTACCATCAACCAATGACATCCTCCGTCGTGCTCTGTTATAAACCCTCCCGTTGGAGAAAGAGTGTTGATCTTGACCTAATTCAATAAGGTCATTACGTTATGTGATGACCCTTGTCTAAGATCTGCTCCCTCACGAGCCATTTAGATCACCGTTAAGATTAATCATCTGTGACGGACCCAGTTTCCATTTTCTATGCAATTTCCTTTTAACGAGAGGAATATTTGCTTGCCTCTCTCTCTCTCTCTCTCTCTCTCTCTCTCTCTCTCTCTCTCTCTCTCTCTCTCTCTCTCTCTCTCTCTCTCTCTCTCTCTCTCTCTCTCTCTCTCTCTCTCTCTCTCTATCTATCTATCTATCTATCTATCTATCTATATATATATATATATATATATATATATATATATATATATATATATATATATATATATATATATATATATATATATTTAAACTATTCGCCATTTCCCGCGTTAGCGAGGTAGCGTTAAGAACAGAGGACTGGGCCTTTGAGGGAATATCCTCACCTGGTCCCCTTCTCTGTTCCTTCTTTTGGAAAATCAAAAAAAAATAATGAGAAGGGAGGATTTCCAGCCCCCCGCTCCCTTCCCTTTTAGCCGCCTTCTACGACACACAGGGAATACGTGGGAAGTATTCTTTCTCCCCTATCCCCAGGGATAATATATATATATATATATATATATATATATATATATATATATATATATATATATATATATATATATATATATATATATATATTGTCTTCAGTATGAATAATAGGATCAACCGCCTGAATTTGGAATTCATTTTTAAGATGAAATTTTATATGCATATTGAATGTAATTTAAGACTTTTCTGACGATATATATATATATATATATATATATATATATATATATATATATATATATATATATGGGGCCTTTGTTGTCTTTTCCTTGCGCTACCTCGCACACATGAGGGGGAGGTGGTTGTTATTCTATGTGTGGCGAGGTGGCGATGTGAATGAATAAGGGCAGTCAGTATGAATTATGTACATGTGTATATATGTATATGTCTGTGTGTGTGTGTATATATATAGGTATACATTGAGATGTATAGGTATGCATATTTGCGTGAGAGGACGTGTATGTATATACATGTGTATGTGGGTGGGTTGGGCCGTTCTTTCGTCTGTTTCCTTGCGCTACCTCGCTAACGAGGGAGACAGCGACAAAGCAAAATATATATATCCCTGGGGATAGGGGATTAAGAATACTTCCCACGTATTCCCTGCGTGTCGTAGAAGGCGACTAAAAGGGGAGGGAGCGGGGGCTGGAAATCCTCCCCTCTCGTTTTTAATTTTCCAAAAGAAGGAACAGAGGGGGCCAGGTGAGGATATTCCAAAAAAGGCCCAGTCCTCTGTTCTTAACGCTACCTCGCTATCGCGGGAAATGGCGAATAGTTTAAAAGAAAAGATATATATATATATATATATATATATATATATATATATATATATATATATATATATATATATATATATATATATATATATATATGATAAGCTGGGTATGTAGAGCCGAGGAAGGGGAGCATTAGGAGCCGTCGGGAGGGTGAGGCGTCATGGGGCTGGAGCTTATGTTCGCCACTGTCCGCGACACAATAGTTTTTCGCGTACATGAGAGGTTTTACGCGGGCTCTGGCGCCAGCCTCTGGGCGGTGCGAGACGCCCCCGCCGACATTATGGATTCTCGCGGATTTAGAGTCAAATTCTCTCGTTTCTCAATACTTTTCCGAGATTTCAGATGACTCTGATTTTCATCTTCATTATCATAAACTTGGATCCTCGTCGTTTACTTTGTTTTGGTCGTTTTTGTGTGGTTTGAGGTTGATAATTGATGTCTTTTCTCTTTTTTTTTTTTACGTCTGGCAGACATGTATGTGGTGGCTGGTGTACGACAGTCTCGGTGATGGCGATTGTAACTTCTGCCTCAAGTGTTGCAAGACTTATATAATGTTTGATGGTGTCTGCCACCCAGACAAACCCTTATTTACTCCACTGATGATACTGACTCGTTTTCCCATACATTTCCAACTTTGTGATTCGTTAAAGGGAATCATACATTTCATTCGTGTATGACAAACGCTTTTATTATCTCTCCAATGGGTATATTAATCCCATTGTTTTCATTCAATTCTTCTTCACAATCTTTATATCCCAACGTCCTAAGTAATACATAATTGGGACTTAGTTCACAGTATATAAGCCTTGCGGAGGTTCAC
>NC_092246.1:19184028-19189028 GCF_036320965.1 Panulirus ornatus
GGGGCAAGTATGAAGTCTGTTGTGGATGAGAGAGCTTGGGAAGTGAGTCAGTTGTTGTTCGCTGATGATACAGCGCTGGTGGCGGATTCATGTGAGAAACTGCAGAAGCTGGTGACGGAGTTTGGTAAAGTGTGTGGAAGAAGAAAGTTAAGAGTAAATGTGAATAAGAGCAAGGTTATTAGGTACAGTAGGGTTGAGGGTCAAGTCAATTGGGAGGTGAGTTTAAATGGAGAAAAACTGGAGGAAGTGAAGTGTTTTAGATATCTGGGAGTGGATCTGTCAGCGGATGGAACCATGGAAGCAGAAGTGGATCATAGGGTGGGGGAGGGGGCGAAAATTTTGGGAGCCTTGAAAAATGTGTGGAAGTCGAGAACATTATCTCGAAAAGCAAAAATGGGTATGTTTGAAGGAATAGTGGTTCCAACAATGTTGTATGGTTGCGAGGCGTGGGCTATGGATAGAGTTGTGCGCAGGAGGGTGGATGTGCTGGAAATGAGATGTTTGAGGGCAATGTGTGGTGTGAGGTGGTTTGATCGAGTAAGTAACGTAAGGGTAAGAGAGATGTGTGGAAATAAAAAGAGCGTGGTTGAGAGAGCAGAAGAGGGTGTTTTGAAATGGTTTGGGCACATGGAGAGAATGAGTGAGGAAAGATTGACCAAGAGGATATATGTGTCGGAGGTGGAGGGAACGAGGAGAAGAGGGAGACCAAATTGGAGGTGGAAAGATGGAGTGAAAAGGATTTTGTGTGATCGGGGCCTGAACATGCAGGAGGGTGAAAGGAGGGCAAGGAATAGAGTGAATTGGAGCGATGTGGTATACAGGGGTTGACGTGCTGTCAGTGGATTGAATCAAGGCATGTGAAGCGTCCGGGGTAAACCATGGAAAGCTGTGTAGGTATGTATATTTGCGTGTGTGGACGTGTGTATGTACATGTGTATGGGGGGGGGGGTTGGGCCATTTCTTTCGTCTGTTTCCTTGCGCTACCTCGCAACCGCGGGAGACAGCGACGAGGTATAAAAAAAAAAAAAGAAAAAAAAAAAAAAATATATATATATATATATATATATATATGTGTGTGTGTGTGTGTGTGTGTGTGTGTGTGTGTGTGTGTGTGTGTGTGTTTGGTCATTATCCTATATACGTCACTTTCATTTTAAGTGCCTCATTCAGCGAGCGCCACACGTGCCCTGATGCAACGGTGCCTCGCACGCCCTCCTGCCTACGCCCACACCACCAGCAGGAATGGTGGGGAAGGGGAAGAGGGTAATGAGGGGTGTGGGAAAGGGGACAAGATGTCAGGGTAGGGGACGAAAGAGGACGTGGGTAGTTAATTGGTCGTTTGGTGACTTGGGCTTTAGACTCTTCGACTGTCATGGAGAGCCATTAAGGCCGTCATTGTTAAGTTATAACCGCTGATCGATAAAGAAATTAACACCTCCAGATATTAAAGATAATTCTAAGACTATGTCTACCCTTGTAGAAGGGGTAGAGGTGGTAGGATACGAGAGATTGCGAGGGAGGTGGGGAGGCGATAGCGAGCAGGACAAGGCAAGACCAGATAACAAACTACAAGTCTGTTCTTGAATAAGTTATGTGATGATGGACAACAATAATAGAACATTAAGTTTCTAATTTACATAAAGGATTGTTACGTAGATGGCTCGTCTCCATCCATCGCAGTAAGTGGAGACAGGATAGTAAAGTAGAAGGCTTCTCCCCACCCAACACTGTACAGAGAGACATGATAGCAAAGCAGAAGGCTCGCCCCTCTCCACCAATCCTACAGGCGCATCCACTTGCAACTCTCACTAAACATCATGTACATTTGAGAAAGTATACTGACATGGAAATTCTACAGGAAAGAATGAAAGAGAAATCCTCTCTGGTCTACTTTCAGCCACAGATACTCCGGGAAGAAGTGTTTTAACTGCTAATCTAGATAAAAGAATCGTTTATTCAACTGTGAGTTCAATGTAATGGTAGTCTTTGCCTGTACAGCGTCTTGTGGTAGCCGATTCCAATGTTCTACAAGTGTACTGCTGATAAGAGCTTTTCCTCAGGTTGGCATCAGCTCTTTCCCTTTAACTCATGATTATCAAGAGACGCTAACTATAACACGACCTGCCAAGGGGACATGATCATGCAGCCTACTTCGTCTTGGAAGAAAATCTTAGTTAAACGTATTGACTGCAGGTATTTGATGTTATCTAGTTCTTAATGGAAAGAAAAATGAGGAGTAAGAGAAGGATTCATACCCCATATGGTATTGCTGGAAGTTGGCTGAGTCGGAACCCTGGATACACATTGCAGAGAAACATAGAAAATGGTTTAGATGAAAGGGGTTAGAGGAAGGGGAGGAGATGGAAGAAAAAATAAAGAGGTCTTTTATACTCAGTTGTGTCGACAGATGCCTTCCGCAAAGGTTAATGCATAACTGGATGTGAGGTGGAGCCTAGCATTAGAGAGAGAGAGAGAGAGAGAGAGAGAGAGAGAGAGAGAGAGAGAGAGAGAGAGAGAGAGAGAGAGAGATAGAGAGAGAGAGAGAGAGAGAGAGAGAGAGAGAGAGAGAGAGAGAGAGTACCCGTGTGCCAGAGACGAGAATTTTGCCAGAGAAGAGTCAGGGAGATAATGAGAGATGCCATTATCGTAAGAAAGAAGACTACAAATGGTGTAGTTAGGACTCCAGGTAAATGGCCCATTACGTGAAAACTTTCATTCATGCAGTGAGACATGGCAAGGAACTAATCAGCAGTTTACAGATATACCAATATACAAAGAGGCATTGTTGCCCTGCCATGTTACGTGGACAAGTAACAACCCGGGTCATTATGGGGCATTATCTGGTCCACACAGGTCACCTCAGACCATCACAGGTCAGACCGGGTCACATCAGGTCTTTAAAGATCTGGTGACGTCACTTCACTTCTCCACTGATAGTTTTAAGTAGCCTCACTTTCCCTATAGATCAGACCAGGTCACCAAGCCTCCCACAGGTCAGCCCAGGTCACCCATCCATCCTCCCATAGGTCGACCCTAAAGTTATACTCCCTATGAACTCGTATCCTGGGAGGTCTACAATGTGATCCTGTGTGTTGGGGTAATGGTCGGGTTGGTGAGGAGGATCCCCTCCATGTTATGTATTCACCTCACACAGGCCTCATCACCTCCTACAAGGAGTGAGGGGTAAGGCGGTGAAGGCGTAGGGGCGAGCGGGGCCGCCCTGCCTCACCCCTGTACCCTCCTTCATGAGTAAGTGAGGTGGTGTAGGCTTAGGAGCCACGCCAGCCACAGCTCGCTATATATCTTGCCTATATGGGCGAAAGTAGACGCTTATAGTCCCCATGGCCAAACGCTCTCTCCTCTATATGGAGGTCGAGTTAGGCGAGTCGTTTCGCGTGGGCGTGGTGTGCAAGAGACCACGCCCACGCACCTGGCTGTCCCCCCACCCCTCTGGACACGCCTACCCATCCAATCTTGCAGACGAGGGTGTGGCGTTCACTGAGTAGCAAGTAATTAGATCTCTCGAACACGAAGGTGGTGATAGGGGTCGGTCTGTGTGGCTAGTCTCTTGGTGGTGGGGTTGACGCCGGTCACACGGGGGTCCCAGAACACTAAGGTTCTCACTCAAGGTCCACACGGGCTCGGGACATGGGACATCCCTGGGTGGTTTTTAGGGGCGTCCCACGGGTCTCCAACACACACACACACACACACACACATACACACACACACACACACACATATATCCCAGCCAGGGGAAGACGGAGGGCCACGTTGCCAGACTTAATACCTGGTGAAAACGCATATTTCCTCCCTCACTCACCCGGGGCCACCCCGACAAAGGCTTTTGTTTCCCGGAGCCTTTGTGTCCGTGAGAAGTGTAGAGGGTGTCTACTTCCTGTATGGAGAGAGAGAGAGAGAGAGAGAGAGAGAGAGAGAGAGAGAGAGAGAGAGAGAGAGAGAGAGAGAGAGAGAGAGAGAGAGAGAGAGAGGAGTGTGTGCCTACTTACGAATGCTAACGACCAAGATTTTTTTTCTCTTTTCTTTCCCCCCCATAATGATAGGTCAACGCTTAGATAGATAGATGATAGATAGATAGATAAAGAAGGAGAAAGAATCATAGTATCTCACATACGGAGAGAGAGAGAGAGAGAGAGAGAGAGAGAGAGAGAGAGAGAGAGAGAGAGAGAGAGAGACTGGGTCGGCCCGCCTCCAGGAGCAGAGCGGTGTAACTGCAAGGTGGGTAACCAACCGTGTAGGGCGCACCTCTGGTCAGAGTGGGTCGACTTGCTTTGGTGAGGAGGAGGCGGAGGAGGAGGAGGAGGAGGGAGCGAGATACCCTACCTCCGTCCACCCCGCCACGCTTCCCTCCCTCCCTCCTGCCGTAAGAACACAGGTGCTCCCGCTGCTGTTGCTGTTGCCGCTGTTCCAAACGTCTACCTCTTAACTGTCGAGTATATAGCATATGATCAGCAGTTTATTCATTAGGTCTACTCATTTCCATTTTATCTTTTGCGTGTCACTACCACGACCTTTGACCACGAATGGTGCGATCCTTAAGCACGACGGTACGACCCTTGAGTACGATGGTACGACCCTTGAGCATGATGGTACGACCCTTGAGCACGGCGGTACGACCCTTGAGTACGATGGTACGACCCTTGAGCATGATGGTACGACCCATGAGCACGACGGTACGACCCTTGAGTACGATGGTACGACCCTTGAGCATGATGGTACGACCCATGAGCACGACGGTACGACCCATGAGAACGACGGTACGACCCATGAGCACGACGGTACGACCTTTAAGCTCACCGGTACGCTCCTTGGGCACACCGATAGCGACCCCTGCTTATGGTTTATTGATATTTGAACTGACCCTCAAAAGGTCAAGCCATCGTAGTCAAAGGTCATACCTTCGTGCTCGAGGACTGTGACGTAATCTTTATATATATATATATATATATATATATATATATATATATATATATATATAT
>NC_092246.1:19199028-19211528 GCF_036320965.1 Panulirus ornatus
ATTTTTTTAATACTATCACTTTCGAAGGGATTTTTATGCCATACCCTCCTTTGCTATGTGTGTGTATCATGTTATTCTCACGTGTCCTTGAGATGGGAGACACTGATTCGTCTCTTGGGAGATGAGACTCGTCATCCTGAAGGAGGAAGAGCTGGAGGAGAGATGGTGTAGTGGCTCGGCAGGAGACGAGACGCTTCTCTCGGAAGGTGGTAGGTACGTTGGCCGGCCGCTTGGCCTTACTACACACACTCTCGGGACGCAAGACCTTCTGCCGTGAGAGATTATTTTTCGTGATAACTTTATCTTTCTATGATTATTTTATTTAGTGTTTTGGTTGATTTATCTCTGTTTGCGTAGTTATTTTTTTTTTTTTTGAGTTGTTTCTTCAAGGACGAAGACACTTAATCCCCCTTCCGCCCCTACCCACTACAGCAATGACCATCCCCTCTCACCCTTCCTCCCTTCCAGGACTTCCACCCCCTCACTCACTCCTACCACACCCCACCAACTCTCAGCCCCTCTCCAGCTCTCATCCCCAATACCTAACCCCACCTCCCACCCATCAATCCCCACCACACACACCCACCTACTTCTTCACTCTCGCCACCTACCCGCAGCCTTCCCCTCCCTCCCCACCATCAGAACTCCACCAGGAAACGTCGGGCTGTGGGCCATATGGCCGGGGGGAAGTGGTGGGGGATGTGGGAGTCTCCTCCTCCTCCTCCTCCTCCTCCTCCTCCTCCTCCTCCTGCCGTCTGCACCGTTAACTAAATCTATTGCGGGTTGTATTTTCATCCCAGTGTATTTTCCCCCCATCGCCATAATTTTCCTGGGGGGGTTGTGGGTTGGGGGAGAGGGGTGCGAGGAGTTGTTGCAGTGGCTTTATGGAGAGAGAGAGAGAGAGAGAGAGAGAGAGAGAGAGAGAGAGAGAGAGAGAGAGAGAGAGAGAGAGAGAAACCCCCCCCCCCCCCACCTATAAATTGGCCTCACCCTCAGAGCAATCAAGGACTAACATCCACTTGGGTGTGGGGAGAGGAGGGGGGGGGGGGGAGGAGGGGGGGGGTGTGTGGCAAGTGTCGGGGCTTGGACCAGGGGTGTTGGCGTGAGGGAGGAGGTGTTGGGGAGGGTATTGCTCTGAGGGAGTGAGTGGGAGGGAGGAAGATGTTCTTACGCAGGAGAGGTTATTGGTGTAGGGGAGGGCAAGGGGAGGAGGAGGGGAGAAAGCTGGTGAGGGATGAGGATTCCGTTGTGTGTGGGGGGGAAGGACAGATAACAGGAGACCTGTTGGTCTATGACGAGGTTGTCTGCCTGAGGGCGGTAGTGCAATGTAGTTCACAGGGACGAACTAGGAGTGCAAAATGGCATCTCGCCACCTGCCACTCCCTTTGGCCATAAAAGCAACACGAAAAAATGGCTAAAAAAAAAAGGCCACCTTGCCCCATGTATCAGGCCTTACTGCCATAGAAATTCTATAGGAAAGTTTGAAATGGAAAATCAGAACTACTGCTTTATTGGTAAGCTCTGGGTATAAGTTTAGAATCAAAAACACACAAAAAAAGGGTAATTACGTTTGTGATGACGAAACTTAGATGATAATGTTTCTTAATGAGGCTAATGTAAAAATCATGAGAATGGATGAGGGGTTTGTGTCATTGTTATTTAAAGTTAGTTATAAAACAGCTTTTTTATGGAAGTTTATCCCAGCGTTTTGCGGCATTATTGAAGAATCTTTGTTTTTTTGGCCACGTACGTAATATATCTTCCTTCTAATATCGTGCCATCATCTCTGGTTGGTGAATCTCTTTATAGTGTATAGATTTTGTTGTGTGTCAGTCCAAGTTCATCAACGTTATGAAAGCTTCCTTCAGATCCCCTCGGAGTCTACACTCTTTCTCCCTGTAGATCCCCATCGAAGTCTATATTGTTCTGAAAGTTTTATTTGGATCCCCTTTGAGTCTATGTTTTGAAAGCTTCCTTGAGATCCCCTTTAGAGTCTATATTGTTTTGAAAGCTTCCTGTAGATCCCCTCTCACTATGTACTGTTTTGAAAGCCTCCTTTAGATTCCCTTTGGAGTCTATATTGTTTTGAAAGCTTTCTGTAGATCCCCTCTCACTATATACTGTTTTGAAAGCCTCCTTTAGATCCCCTTTGGAGTCTATATTGTTTTAGAGGCGATGGTATTAGATTCCTTAGTAAAAGGTTCATCAAAATCGCTGAAAGAGGAGGAGGACCAGAGGTGAATCACACAGGAGAAAAGGTCACCAGCAGAGGGATGTGTGAAGGAGGAGGGGAGGTGGGAGTTGTTGATGTGGGGCAGGGGGTGTTGTTTGGGGGAGGGGCAGCGAGTGGGAGTGGAGGTAGCGAGGCTAAGGAGGGAGGAGGTAGGTGGTGATGGACGGGAGGGAGGAAGGGAGAGGCAAGCGAGAGCGGTGGTGGTGGTAGTGGTGAGGATCAGGAAGAGGGAGGTGGCATCAGGTGAGAGTGCCTGGTGGGAGAGCAGGGAGAGTGAGGGACAATGTTGTCAACAGGTGAGATCAAAGGGTAGGACAGAGGGGGGTGTCTCGCGTGACTGGGAACACTGGCAATATTTTTTCCCTCTCTCTCTCTCTCTCTCTCTCTCTCTCTCTCTCTCTCTCTCTCTCTCTCTCTCTCTCTCTCTCTCTCTCTCTCTCTCTCTAACACGGATATTGTGTTGAGAACTTTACTTCCTGGTTGCTTTTTAAAGCCATTCTACCTCTGGTGGAGAGAGAGAGAGAGAGAGAGAGAGAGAGAGAGAGAGAGAGAGAGAGAGAGAGAGAGAGAGAGAGAGAGAGAGAGACCCAACGAACGACACACGCCTTGGGTCCCCTTTAACGAAATCTCTACATAACCTTCTTTTTCCTCCTCCTTCCATTCATGTGTATGTTTGGAGTGTAATCCTGTACTCGTGTCCTGTATTCCTGTATTGTGGCCCAGGTCCCTTCTCACCTCCCTTGCTGTTATTGGAGTATGTGTGTCTCACCACTGACAGGGGAAGTGACCCTCCCCGCTACTGATAGTAGGTAGGGTTGCCTCGTTCATGGCAGGGGTGGTGGTGAGGTGAAGCCACCTCATTAATGCCTGGGGGTGTGGTCGCTTCCCTGCGAGCGAGGGGTGTGGCTACACAGATCCCAACATGGCTCGAGAGGCACTTCGAATAATGGCACCTTATTTAAGAACTGGAGATAACTCCGTGGTCCCTGGGTCTTCAGGATGGACCATCACATCACCTGTTCGACTCGTAGGGTTTGTGAAGGAGGCTCCTCATCCCTCACCAACCAACCACCTCCTCTAATCTCCTCATCATGACGACCTCACACTCTCATCCCAAGTCGTTTTTGTCCCTGTGTATGTGTAGTTCCGACAGAAGCAGAACCACATTCCACATGCGAGGTGTCAGTGTTTCTGTAAAGGCTAGGGAGGAGGGAGTTTCCGGTGGCGAGTGGCGTTGAATTATACCATCGGGGGACAACAGATGATGGGGGAAGCGATCGTGTTCAGTGAAGGGGGGGTCACGCGACTGGAAACTGCTGATCCAACACACTGGCCCACGCCACTCAGCTGGGATAGACATCTGATGATGGAAAATTCTCCGTTTTCCCCCTGGCTAAACCCTGTCATCATTCTCTAAACGAAGGAAGCCTTCATTCATGTTTACGGGAGGAAACAAGAGACTAGTTCCTCGTCTTTTGTTTGGGTAAATATGGGATTTCATTGGTCCTATGATTTAATAAAAGAGTCTCTAAGAGATTCCATCCAGTGTCCGCCGATCCTTCGTCGGACCTGAGCTGTTGGGCTGAGTGTAATCGGATCCCACGCTGTTCAGAGTGTGAATAGCCGCGCCCTCTCACACACGGCGCGGGAGCCTCCCGGAAATCCTACTGGAAGGGATGCCACCCTGTGCCTCTCTCTCTCTCTCTCTCTCTCTCTCTCTCTCTCTCTCTCTCTCTCTCTCTCTCTCTCTCTCTCTCTCTCTCTCTCTCTCTCTCTCTTTGCCGCAAGAGCTGCCGTCCTGCCTCTCTTTCTCCCCCGACGCAAGCACACCGTCAGCATCAACAACTCTCACTTAAGTTCACCCATGGAACGCCAACGGTACACGACCCATGAACACCAACGGTACACGATTCTTGGGCACCAACGGTACACGACCCATGAACACCAACGGTACACGATCCTTGGGCACCAACGGTACACGATCCTTGAACACCAACGGTACACGATCCTTGGGCACCAACGGTACACGATCCTTGAGCACCAACGGCACACGATCCTTGGGCACCAACGGTACACGATCCTTGAACACCAACGGTACACGATCCTTGAACACCAACGGTACACGATCCTTGAGCACCAACGGTACACGATCCTTGAGCACCAACGGTAGGCGATCCTTGAGCACCAACGGTACACGATCCTTGAACACCAACGGTACACGATCCTTGAGCACCAACGGTAGGCGATCCTTGAGCACCAACGGTACACGACCCTTGAACACCAACGGTACACGATCCTCCCCCAAGAAGGGACGTGTCCCTAGGGAGTACCACCTTGTAAGATACCTTCAGAAGACTCGCATGGCGCTCGTGAAGTACATACCTGTGGCTTCAGGGGGCTCGCAGCGTTGGCTGCAGCGATGCAACGTGGACGTCGGGGCTATACGACGAGGCGGGGAGGCACGACGGACGGCAATACGACGGCACGTAAGGAGGTAGACAACCTGGTAGGGTTGACTTGAAGAAGGCGGGACAATACTTGGAAAAAGGGAGGAAGGGGGGCGCGGGCGAGAGGCACTTTACGACTTGTTAGTAAAGAAGAGAAGCTAAGACGCCGTGACTCTCATTCCAAATAGCTGAGAGAGAGAGAGAGAGAGAGAGAGAGAGAGAGAGAGAGAGAGAGAGAGAGAGAGAGAGGGAGAGAGGGGGGGGAAGGAGGTAGGGAGAGGAGAGAGAGAGAGAGAGAGAGAGAGAGAGAGAGAGAGAGAGAGAGAGAGAGAGAGAGAGAGAGAGAGGTGAAGGGAAGGAGGAGGCGTTGGCCCGAATAGAGAATAGAAAGGGATGGTTGATGATGGAATAGAGAGAGTTCAAGGTCAGAGGCAAAAATGGTTTTACGGTGGAGGAGGTCAACAGATAACCCCCCTCCCTCCCTCCTGGTGGTGGTAGCATGTAGGTAGGTAGTAAGTGAGTTATCATCTCGGGGTTTTACGTCGGAGAACACGACTTACCTACCTCCCTCCCTCACCCGTTTAGGGGGGAAGGTCTCGATTCTATAAGCAGAAAACTCTCGTCAAGGACAGAGGTCGCTCTCGAGGCCAGGATTCAACTCGATAAATCAAAGGCTTAAAAAAAAACTTAGAAAAAAAGAAAAGAAATTAAAGTAGAAAAATTAATAATGGAAGAGTTTTTAAAGGGATTGGAGGACCTGTTTTTTGAAACAGACTTAGATACAAACTTTCACAAGAACGACAAAAAATGGTGTATTCTTTTTTTTTTTTTTTCGTTCATTCGAAACGAAATTTAATCATTTTGTTCGTGCGTCTGTGATCCACGTGGGTCAACGTTATTCGAAAATATTTGGGCCAAACACAAATATTTCGTACATGACGAAAAACCCTTTTTTTTTTTTTTTTGAAGCAATTTACCCTGAAAGTATTCGAAACTGGAATGTAAATATTTACATCTATCTGTGTGGCGACTACGAAGGGGGAATCTCTTTATCATTGAACATTCTCTCTCTCTCTCTCTCTCTCTCTCTCTCTCTCTCTCTCTCTCTCTCTCTCTCTCTCTCTCTCTCTCTCTCTCTCTCTCTCTCTCTCTCTCTCTTAAGAATTTCTGTTTACATTTACACGTAAAAATAGTACACAGCTACCACGACTACCATCACCACGACCACCACGACTACCACCACGACCACCACACGTTTTATTCCCAGTTAGAGAATCACCAGGAGGAGGTCGTGTGTGGGGGGAGGGGGACGACGGGTGGAGCTCAGGTTAGGTCGTCTGAGGTCGTGCAGTTCACGACGACACAGACCACCTGGAAGGCATGTGCGAGGCTCATACATCCCCGATAAGATAGATTTTTTTACGATGGAGCTATGTAAGTGTGAGGTTGCGAGATGAGGTGGATCGCAGACAGACAAAAAGACAGACAGACAGACAGACAGACAGACTGACCTGTATCATCACGACTTTGATTGAACCCTTTTCGACATTAGGGTACGACCAGGCCCTCCTCTCCTTAGGGTGGTTGGTCCCCTCGTGCAGTATGAAGGCCATGAATACGACTACCCCTTCCAACCGGTCCTTATTATCATTAATATTACCTCTGCTCCAGCTAGTACAACGTATGAATACATCTCAGACAATAAGAAACAGTTCCAGAGTGTTGAGAGACCATGAAACTTTCCCTTGACAAATACGCGAAGGCTTATTTGCATACTGGGTCTGGAATATAGTTGGGAGGACGAAAGTGAATCTCATCTTTATGTAGATGGCCTCTGATGAGGGTTCTTTTTTTTTCCCCCTTCCACATCTTGCCTGAGACAAAGGAGTGTTTCCGTATTCATGAAGTGAGTGTATGGATGCACTCCCGCATGGACTGATTCTTGGGTATGTGGATGCACGCCTCCATCGTTGGCTGAATCTTGGGTATATGGATGCACTCATGGATGCTCTCCTCCAACATTGGCTGAATCTTGGGTATATGGATGCATTCATGGATGCTCTCCTCCAACACTGGATTAATCTTGGGTATATGGATGCACTCATGGATGCTCTCCTCCAACATTGGATGAATCTTGGGTATATAGATGCACTCCTCCAACATTGGATGAATCTTGGGTATATGGATGCACTCCAACATGAACTGAATCTTGGGTATATGGATGCACCCCTCCAACTTTAGGCTGAATCTTGAGTATATGGTTGCCCTGGATGCACTCCAACATGAATCTTGAGTATGTAGGTGCACTCCAACATGGACTGAATCTTCGGTATATAAATGCACTTCAACATGGACTGAATCTTGGGTATATGGATGCCCTGGATGCACTCCAACACGAATCTTGAGTATGTAGGTGCACTCCAACATGGACTGAATCTTCGGTATATGAATGCACTCCGACATGGACTGAATCTTGAGTATATGGATGCCCTGGATGCACTCCAACATGAATCTTGAGTATGTAGGTGCACTCTAACATGGACTGAATCTTCGGTATATGAATGCACTCCGACATGGACTAAATCTTGAGTATATGGATGCCCTGGATGCACTCCAACATGAATCTTGAGTATGTAGGTGCACTCCAACATGGACTGAATCTTCGGTATATGAATGCACTTCAACATGGACTGAATCTTGAGTATATGGATGCCCTGGATGCACTCCAACATGAATCTTGAGTATGTAGGTGCACTCCAACATGGACTGAATCTTTGGTATATGAATGCACTTAAACATGGGCTGAATCTTGAGTATATGGTTGCCCTGGATGCACTCCAACATGAATCTTGAGTATGTAGGTGCACTCCAACATGGACTGAATCTTTGGTATATGAATGCACTTAAACATGGGCTGAATCTTGAGTATATGGTTGCCCTGGATGCACTCCAACATGAATCTTGAGTATGTAGGTGCACTCTAACATGGACTGAATCCTTAGAAGAAGTCCCACAACCTGTGAGTGCATTGCCGCCCTCCCACATGGCCTGACTCGATGAAGCAGACGCCTACATACCTTTTGTTATCCTAATGCCGCGCCCTTGGCTCGGCTCCGCTGGAGATGAAGGAGCCGGATGACAGAAGCCAAGAGCTGGAAATGCTAAACTCTCGTACATCCTGACTACATTGCAGGTTAGATTGCTGGTTTCTGAGATATGTTGGAGTTTCCCAGTATATATACGTGTGTGTGTGTGTGTGTGTGTGTGTGTGTGTGTGTGTGTGTGTGTGTGTGTGTGTGTGTGTGTGTACAGGCACAAAACAAGTGACGTCAACGTTCCGGGTGGAAGCAGTGTTAACAATACTCTGCCGGCAGTCTAGGGGGGGAGGGGGGGTGTTGTCCTCCTGGAAAAGACGAGAGGAAAGTGTCATTGAAATCAATGAATGTCGTTCACCCTGACAGGAGGAGAGAGAGAGAGAGAGAGAGAGAGAGAGAGAGTGTGGTAATGTTTACAGCTGGACTGGTGATGTCAGTAACTGGGTATTGAGTGCCTCTCTCTCTCTCTCGTCTAGTCTCCTCTTCATGTTATATATATATATATATATATATATATATATATATATATATATATATATATATATATATATATATATATATATATATATATATGTATGTATGTATGTATGTATGTATGTATGACTCATGGAGAGGTGCCTGAGGATTGGCGGAATGCGTGCATAGTGCCATTGTACAAAGGCAAAGGGGATAAGAGTGAGTGCTCAAATTACAGAGGTATAAGTTTGTTGAGTATTCCTGGTAAATTATATGGGAGGGTATTGATTGAGAGGGTGAAGGCATGTACAGAGCATCAGATTGGGGAAGAGCAGTGTGGTTTCAGAAGTGGTAGAGGATGTGTGGATCAGGTGTTTGCTTTGAAGGATGTATGTGAGAAATACTTAGAAAAGCAAATGGATTTGTATGTAGCATTTATGGATCTGGAGAAGGCATATGATAGAGTTGATAGAGATGCTCTGTGGAAGGTATTAAGAATATATGGTGTGGGAGGCAAGTTGTTAGAAGCAGTGAAAAGTTTTTATCGAGGATGTAAGGCATGTGTACGTGTAGGAAGAGAGGAAAGTGATTGGTTCTCAGTGAATGTAGGTTTGCGGCAGGGGTGTGTGATGTCTCCATGGTTGTTTAATTTGTTTATGGATGGGGTTGTTAGGGAGGTGAATGCAAGAGTCTTGGAAAGAGGGGCAAGTATGAAGTCTGTTGGGGATGAGAGAGCTTGGGAAGTGAGTCAGTTGTTGTTCGCTGATGATACAGCGCTGGTGGCTGATTCATGTGAGAAACTGCAGAAGCTGGTGACTGAGTTTGGTAAAGCGTGTGAAAGAAGAAAGTTAAGAGTAAATGTGAATAAGAGCAAGGTTATTAGGTACAGTAGGGTTGAGGGTCAAGTCAATTGGGAGGTAAGTTTGAATGGAGAAAAACTGGAGGAAGTAAAGTGTTTTAGATATCTGGAAGTGGATCTGGCAGCGGATGGAACCATGGAAGCGGAAGTGAATCATAGGGTGGGGGAGGGGGCGAAAATTCTGGGGGCCTTGAAGAATGTGTGGAAGTCGAGAACATTATCTCGGAAAGCAAAAATGGGTATGTTTGAAGGAATAGTGGTTCCAACAATGTTGTATGGTTGCGAGGCGTGGGCTATTGATAGAGTTGTGCGCAGGAGGATGGATGTGCTGGAAATGAGATGTTTGAGGACAATATGTGGTGTGAGGTGGTTTGATCGAGTAAGTAACGTAAGGGTAAGAGAGATGTGTGGAAATAAAAAGAGCGTGGTTGAGAGAGCAGAAGAGGGTGTTTTGAAATGGTTTGGGCACATGGAGAGAATGAGTGAGGAAAGATTGACCAAGAGGATATATGTGTCGGAGGTGGAGGGAACGAGGAGAAGTGGGAGACCAAATTGGAGGTGGAAAGATGGAGTGAAAAAGATTTTGTGTGATCGGGGCCTGAACATGCAGGAGGGTGAAAGGCGGGCAAGGAATAGAGTGAATTGGATCGATGTGGTATACCACGTTTGACGTGCTGTCAGTGGATTGAATCAGGGCGTGTGAAGCGTCTGGGGTAAACCATGGAAAGCTGTGTAGGTATGTATATTTGCGTGTGTGGACATATGTATATACATGTGTATGGGGTGGGTTGGGCCATTTCTTTCGTCTGTTTCCTTGCGCTACCTCGCAAACGCGGGAGACAGCGACAAAGCAAATATATATATATATATATATATATATATATATATATATATACCTATGAGTCCACGGGGAAAATGAAACACGATAAGTTTCCAAGTGCACTTTTGTGTAATAATCAAATCATCAGGGGAGACACAAGAGAGAAATAAAAGTCAGTTGATATAAATCGAAGAGACGAAGCTAGGACGCCATTTGGTAAACATGTGATTGTATATATATATATATATATATATATATATATATATATATATATATATATATATATATATACCTGTGTATGTGTACATTAAGACGTCTCCAGCCTTCATGTCTCGCCAAGGTCACGCCATATCATATCATCTCGTCCCCTTACCTCATCCTCAATCCCCATATTCATTGCTTCTCCTCCTGCACACCCCACAACCCCATTATTAGTCCTCATATTTAATCCCCCTCCTCCCCCAACAGCCTGCAGGTGACCAAATGCGAGCACCAGCTGTTTGGTAACCATGGTTACATCTCTCCCTCCACAAGCTCTCGACCTCGTCATAAACAAAGCTGGAAGTCGCGCGATTTGTGGGATGGACGAGTTGATGATGCTGCCGCTGAGGACCACTGATTGGGGTCGTGACAGTGGGCTGTCATTGATGGGAGGGTGGTAGTTGAATGCCAGTGTTGTCACGGTGGTGGTTAGGCAGCCAGTGTTGTCACGGTGGTGTTTGGCAGCCAGTGTTGTTACGGTGGTGGTTGGCTGCCAGTGTTGTCACGGTGGTGTTTGGCTGCCAGTGTTGTCACGGTGGTGGTTGGCTGCCAGTGTTGTCACGGTGGTGGTTGGCTGCCAGTGTTGTCACGGTGGTGGTTGACTGCCAGTGTTGTCACGGTGGTGGTTGGCTGCCAGTGTTGTCACGGTGGTGGTTGGCTGCCAGTGTTGTCACGGTGGTGGTTGGCAGCCAGTGTTGTCACGGTGGTGGTTGGCTGCCAGTGTTGTCACGGTGGTGTTTGGCTGCCAGTGTTGTCACGGTGGTGGTTGGCTGCCAGTGTTGTCACGGTGGTGGTTGACTGCCAGTGTTGTCACGGTGGTGGTTGGCTGCCAGTGTTGTCACGGTTTTGGTTGGCTACCAGTGTTGTCACGGTGGTGTTTGGCTGCCAGTGTTGTCACGGTGGTGGTTGGCTGCCAGTGTTGTCACGGTGGTGGTTGGCAGCCAGTGTTGTCACGGTAGTGTTTAGCAGCCAGTGTTGTCACGGTGGTGGTTGGGTGTGTCTGAGAAGTCTGGACCTGTAGTCTCATATAAGGTTCGTGAGAAGAGAGACCCTCTCTCTCTTCTGATCTCTGAGGGACCCAGAGGCTCAAAGTCTCTTTAGGGAATCGGGTCCTTTCCCTCTCTCAGACACATAGAGTTGATTCCCTGACGAAGGGCATTCAGTTCTCTTCGACACGACGATGGAATTAAGACTTTTGATGGACTTGTGTGTCTCCCCCCACCCGCGAGCTTCCAGGAGGTGTCCTCTGGTCTTTATTGCTTCCTTCTGATGAGATGGCAAAAGTTGCATTATGCCGGACGATGAGGCCACCTTCGGCGAAGACAATTCGTATTTCGTACTGGATATATGAGGTTATAAAGGCACTCAGTGTTATTTCCTGAGGTGTGTGTGTGTGTGTGTGTGTGTGTGTGTGTGTGTGTGTGTGTGTGTGTGTCTGTGTGTGTGTGTGTGTGTGTGTGTGTGTGTGTGTGTGTGTGTTCACAGCATCCGGGACTCGAACATGGCTCAACCACTGTGGAAATGAATTACGGATGCAGGAGGAACACATTTTGTTACAAGGGTAATTGGTGTGTTGTTGTTGATGAACGTCTGTCTACCTGTGAAAGACATTACGATAAATACTAAGCTAGGGTAGCTTACCTCCAGCTATCGGGAAAGATAGCTTCTCCCAGCCCAGCTAAATGTATGAGCGTGGTACAATAGCGGCTATATCTTGCAAACTCCCAGCTATGTGTAATTAGGGTGTATTTATGATCGTGTTATTTCTCGCATTCTAATGTGTTTACGTTTGTATTCATGTCCTGCTGTTATTACAAACTACGTTGTAACATTTTAGACTTATATATATATATATATATATATATATATATATATATATATATATATATATATATATATATATATATATATATATATATCATACTATTCACCATTTCCCGCGATAGCGAAGTAGCGTTAAGAATAGAGGACTGGGCCTTTGAGGGAATATCCTCACCTGGCCCCCTTCTCTGTTCCTTCTTTTGGAAAAAAAAATGAAAAAAAAAACGATAGGGGAGGATTTCCAGCCCCCCGCTCCCTTACCTTTTAGTCGCCTTTACGACACGCAGGGAGTACGTGAGAAGTATTCTTTCTCCCCTATCCCCAGGGATAACATATATATATATATATATATATATATATATATATATATATATATATATATATATATATATATATATATATATATATATATAATGTGTGTGTGTGTGTGTAGGGTAGGTAGGTAAAGAGAGTACCCTTCTACCTTCCTCTTCTCTGAGTTACTGCAGTAGTGTGGCTGGCAGTACTA
>NC_092246.1:19219028-19256528 GCF_036320965.1 Panulirus ornatus
TCCTTCCTAATCTGTGTCAAGGCAAGAGCGACTGGATGAGGGGGAGGAGGGAGACACGTGGCAGGCGGCGGGATCTTTGAGACTCATGGCCAACCATTTGACGAGAAACGAGTCTGAAGGTAAACAATTGTAGTAGACTTGGGTGTTTGATGTCTGGCATCAGTTTCCAGGTCAGGGGATGGCCCCCTTTCACGAGATGGCTCGCATGCATGATGGAGTTCCCATCCCGACTTCAATCAATACGAGGTCTTCCCTCCCTCCTTTTTAGGATAGAGGGGGATAGAAATCAAAGTCAGAGCTGGGAGTCATCTAGATAGTAAATGACCATGAGTTTTTTTTTAGTCTAAAAAGGCCATCAGCTATGCCCTTGGGCGCCCTCTACCGCTGGGTCCATCATTACCCTGGCGTGAGGAGGTCCTTGCTCATTCATAATTCATTCCCGTGTTCGTTGATTTGATTCTTTCCAAAGTATTGGTAAAAGATCGGCAGCCATGTTCTGTATTAGCATTTTGCATATATATTTTTTGGGAAATATATTTGGGATTCAATTATAAGAAATAAGTAGTATGTAAAAATGTTGGTTGGGGACGCTGATTATTTGAATGATGGGAGTGGGTGAAATACGTGAAGTTCATGGAACCAACATGATTATCTGCGTTTGGGAACTAGTTGGGAAAGCTAGAATTGGGAGCGAGATGAGCTCCGTCTGACGTTGACAAACCAGCGAGATGTTTCGATGTTCAGAGGGGAAAAAAAGAAAGATGGAACATGACGGAGTAAGAAGATCGGTTCGAAGTCTTTGGAAAAATAAAAGATGTGGGCTTAGATGGCGAAGCAGCGAGATGGGTCGAAGTTGAGGAAATTGCGAGATGGGTCGTAGGTGAAGCACCAAGATGCTTCGAAGCTGGCGAAGCAACAAGATGTTTCGAAGTTGACGAAATGGCGAGATGCTTCGAAGTTTACGAAGCAACAAGATGATTTAGAATAAATCTCATTTCGCATGTCATGTTGTTGAGCCCATTTTCACACATTAATATTAGCCTCTGTCTTAACCCTGTCATCAAGCAAATTGAGACAGACTTTATCATATCAAAAAAGTGAACCTACGTTTTCAAGACGCCGTTCTGACGTTTAAGCGCACACGGCGTTCTTGAATGTGAACGTACAGAGTCACTCACACAAGTGAATGGAGTCGAGTTTCTCTTTCTGAATGCAGGCCTGCCTGTGGGCATACTCGTAAATACAGACACTGTTCTTTACCTATGAAAGAAGCTGGCGGCTTTGCCAATAAGTCCAGAATAAAATTCCATTCCTCCCGCGAGAATTCCATCTGCCTTGCGATATCCTGTGGCACTGTTCTCTCGCGCCATCACACTCCCTTTGGAAGCCGCTCACCTGTGAGGGAATTCTTACAAATAGATGTTTTACGCAGCGGGTAACACAAGAGACCCAGCCAAGTGCCAGGAAATTATTTGAAAATTGTGTTGACAATGTGTCTGACTCCGGCCTCACGCGCGCTAAAATATATTTGCTGAGAAAGTATATATATATATATATATATATATATATATATATATATATATATATATATATATATATATATGTAATGGAGGTAGTCTTGGAGGGGATGATATGCGCTTACATGTGTAAAGTGGTAGTACAGGAGGAGAGAGAGATAGATCAATGAGGTAGAACGAGGTTGAAATGGGGTGAATAGAGAAGAGAAAAGTGAATAATGTATATCTAAGGTTGGAGGTAATGGAGGGGAAATGGTATAAAAATGATGAATTTGATATACTGGGTAACAGAGAATGGAGCTGATGATGTGTGGAGGGAGAGTAGAACAATAAGTGAGGTGGCAAGAGAAAGATAGGGGGAGAAAGAAAGACTGAGAGAAAGGTAGAGAAAGCGAAAGAGGAGAAAAAGTAGAAGGATAATGATATACTTTAGGGGCACCACAACATTAATTCATAGAAGTGAAAGAAAAGTATATCATTGGACTCCTGACGCTTAATTGAAGTGATTTAGATTAATGCTATCAAGATATGATGAGCCTAAGTAATCCTACGATAAAAGATAAGAGGGCAGTGTGGAGGGTTATGTAGATCAGAGAAAGCGTAGCAGTAATAAACGCATGACAGTAGACGCGCCACAAACACACAATCCACGGAACCTATGAAACACCACCTAACTACCACCACAATTCTCAGTGTTATGGTGGAAATATACCATTGTTATTGCGCTTGTTGTCTCCCGCCTAATGGTAAGGAATGGTGTATTTTATCAGTGGGGTTGTAAGAGGGGGTAGGAGGTAGGAAAGAAGGAAGTGAGTTGGACATTTGAAGGTGGAGAAACAGATGGCGTTATGTTTTTCCGACTGAAGTGTGGGAGTGGTTTTCTCGATACGTATATCTGGTGCTTTGTTTATATACCCACGGCAGACGTGGCGTGTGTGTGTCTGTGTGTGTGTCTGTGTGTGGTGTGTGTATGTGTGTGTGTGTGTGTGTGTCTGATGGTTTAGGAAGAATATTTTGCTGCCGTCGAAGTCTTGGATAAGTTTAAAGTCGGTGCCTCCGTTGTCCCCTAGTTTGTGCAAGATATATTCGTAACGTTGCCTTACTTATGTCCCAGTTGGTTTTGAGAAGTTTATGTTCTTTTGTATTTTACGACGTTGGGGTATGTTTATCACTGGTAACGAAAGGCAGAGCCTTATGTATTTTTGTAGTTTTGGTGGTTTAGAGGCGGGATGTGTGGACAGTAGGGGTAGGTCAATATAAGTAAGGTCATAGCCTTTACGAGTGCATCTTTTCTCCTCTTTAGAAGTTGCCATAATCTGTACAGACTGCCCAGGACTACTTTCTTTATAATGTTTTGTTGTTGGTGAGTTCTACAACCAATCTTCTTTATGTCAGTGTGTGGCCCAGTTTTTGTAGTTCCCATGGTACGTTGTCCGGTCATTACCAATGCTAGACTATGTTGCTGGCTTCTATTCTTTCCTGAGCTACACAAGGATGAGTTTGTTGTCACTTCCAGTCTTCGTCGATGCTGTTGAGTTGCGATGCCTCAGACTGGGTGGCTGTGTTAGGGCAGTGTCATTCACAGTCTCCCTCTTACAACGTTCACTCTACGCTACACGCTGCTCTTCACTCTACACCCTTCACTCTACCGCTATGCAACTGTTTTCCTCACCTTTGATAGCAACTTTTCCCGGGCGAATTTTTTTTAAAAACTCCGTTTTTTTACACCGTTCACACTGTGCCGTTCACAGAACCCCTCTGTCTCCCAGCCATCATTCCCTCCTCACCAAGACTTTACCGGGGTGGATCACTCCCCACCAAGACTTACCCAGGTGGATCACTCCCCCCAAGACTTACCGGGGTGGATCATTCCTCACCAAGACTTTACCGGGGTGGATCATCCCTCACCAAGACTTACCGTGGTGGATCATCCCTCACCAAGACTTACCCGGGGTGGATCATTACTCACCAAGACTTACCGGGGTGGATCATTACTCACCAAGACTTACCGGGGTGGATCATGCACCATAGAACCGGTATAGTGGAACCGGGAGCAAGTGTTGCCTTAGATGCTATACATCTATTTTCACCATTTGGGGATGATTGGAAACACAAATTCGTTGCCCCTGTTGTGTAGATGATTGGATGAATATATTCAAGACGTTTACTGAACGGAGGATGTGCTAGGGAGCAACAGGATGCGTATATAATCCTACAGGTACACACACACACACACACACACACACACACACACACACACCCCACACGCACACTTCAACATATCTTCTGTTTTGGATCTGCTAAGTCAGATTACAAAGGAACAAAAAGAAAGAAATTTATTTTTGCGGAGAATGAAGATGCATGGTATATTTGTCTGTCGTGGGGGGGATAATCAGAATATATCCGAGATTTACCCAAACGGGGAAAAAGGGCCCCTTTTGGGGGTTCCTCAAAATGGTTGTGTGAGTCATGAGATGAATACGAGGGAGGGAGGCAAGGAAACTGGAAGACATACAACCAGGGGGGTACGGATATGCATATCCAACCTACCCCCTTTAGTTGTCTGACCCTTTTTTGTACGGTGTGGTTTTATGACCCTTGTGTAAAGTGTAATTACCTGTTTGTCTGTTTTTAAAATAGGGTGAGTTTTCAATCCCGGGGGGCCCCCTTTTTTTTCTTTGTCTGTGTATAACTTATATTTTTGTACTGTGTCGCATCAAAACCCTCTGCTAACTTAATTTTTGAGTCTTTCTGGTTGTATTGTTTTTGGTCTGTCTTGTCTTGTTTTTTCGTTGTCTGTAAGGTGGTCACCCCACATACGGGGTCAGACGTGAGGGAAATTGTCCTGTGTGTGGACCCATGGTGCGTTCGCACACCACACACACACACCCCACAACACCCCACACACACACAAAACACACATGTGACGTACCTAGCAAAGGCCAAATGACCATTTATCTGCCAGAAGAAGTAAGGTCTAAACCCCCACCCGTGGCGGTAGTCACGGGTCACGTCGTATATACCTGAAGTTCTACGCTTAACTTGTGAAGGTTTGAGTAAAACCATCAGTGGATTAGAGTGTTGGGAAGTCGGGGGACTGCCTCAGAAAAAAATTGTTTCAAACAAGATTATGTTTTCAAAATTCCCTTTTTGCAATACTGTGTTAATGGGATTTGAATTTATTTTACCGTCGACAAGTTTACCATAAATTTTTTTGTTGGATTGCAAATTTGTAGTATTTTATATATATTTATATATAATATTATATTATATATTATATATTTATATATTTATATATTATATTAACCCCGGGGATAGGGGAGAAAGAATACTTCCACGTATTCCCTGCGTGTCTAGAAGGGATAAAAGGGGAGGGGGCGGGGGGCTGTGTGTGTGTGTGTGTGTGTGTGTGTGTGTGTGTATGTAAAACAGCGTTGTAAACACTCGGTGTAAATATCACCTCCAGTACCGTTCACTGTAAATGCTTAGAACATGGATGCCAGACACCCGTTCCTTCAGTAGATGCTTTTAGTGTGTGTATATATATATATATATATATATATATATATATATATATATATATATATATATATATATATATATATATATATATATATATATATTTACCCTAACCGTTGATGTAAGGTTATGGTACTTTGGTATTCAAATGGTGGAATGGCCGACATTTGGAGCATCACTTTGGAAAATATGTTGGTTCATTTTTTTCTTTCCTTTTTTTTTTGACAAATTCATCACATGTGATGTAGAGTTACCAAGATGTGAGCTGTTTGGTGCTGTCTATTTTTCGTCAGAATAAGAAAGAATTGGCTGATAGTTACAAGTAGAGAGGTTATATGGGGTACCATGGTTTGGAATGGAAAAAAAGAAATAAAGGTTGAAAAAAAAAAGACACGAAGAATAATTTTCTTTTTCTTACCCATACATTTCCATTTCATTTTTCTCCTTGGCATGACTTAACCTTTCCACCATGTGTCTCTTTTCCTTCCCCCCCCCCTCTCTCTCTCTCTCTCTCTCTCTCTCTCTCTCTCTCTCTCTCTCTCTCTCTCTCTCTCTCTCTCTCTCTCTCTCTCTCTCTCTCTCTCTCTCTCTCTCTCCCTTATTTGCCAAAAAGCACCACCGCCAGTATCACTACCCACCAACTCTGACCCCCCAACCCCTTCTCGACGGGCCCCCCTCAACTCCAATCTCTCATGTCAATTTTTGATATCCTGTTCGTCTGTAGTGCCAATCCTTCCTAATCTGTGTCAAGGCAAGAGCGACTGGATGAGGGGGAGGAGGGAGACACGTGGCAGGCGGCGGGATCTTTGAGACTCATGGCCAACCATTTGACGAGAAACGAGTCTGAAGGTAAACAATTGTAGTAGACTTGGGTGTTTGATGTCTGGCATCAGTTTCCAGGTCAGGGGATGGCCCCCTTTCACGAGATGGCTCGCATGCATGATGGAGTTCCCATCCCGACTTCAATCAATACGAGGTCTTCCCTCCCTCCTTTTTAGGATAGAGGGGGATAGAAATCAAAGTCAGAGCTGGGAGTCATCTAGATAGTAAATGACCATGAGTTTTTTTTTAGTCTAAAAAGGCCATCAGCTATGCCCTTGGGCGCCCTCTACCGCTGGGTCCATCATTACCCTGGCGTGAGGAGGTCCTTGCTCATTCATAATTCATTCCCGTGTTCGTTGATTTGATTCTTTCCAAAGTATTGGTAAAAGATCGGCAGCCATGTTCTGTATTAGCATTTTGCATATATATTTTTTGGGAAATATATTTGGGATTCAATTATAAGAAATAAGTAGTATGTAAAAATGTTGGTTGGGGACGCTGATTATTTGAATGATGGGAGTGGGTGAAATACGTGAAGTTCATGGAACCAACATGATTATCTGCGTTTGGGAACTAGTTGGGAAAGCTAGAATTGGGAGCGAGATGAGCTCCGTCTGACGTTGACAAACCAGCGAGATGTTTCGATGTTCAGAGGGGAAAAAAAGAAAGATGGAACATGACGGAGTAAGAAGATCGGTTCGAAGTCTTTGGAAAAATAAAAGATGTGGGCTTAGATGGCGAAGCAGCGAGATGGGTCGAAGTTGAGGAAATTGCGAGATGGGTCGTAGGTGAAGCACCAAGATGCTTCGAAGCTGGCGAAGCAACAAGATGTTTCGAAGTTGACGAAATGGCGAGATGCTTCGAAGTTTACGAAGCAACAAGATGATTTAGAATAAATCTCATTTCGCATGTCATGTTGTTGAGCCCATTTTCACACATTAATATTAGCCTCTGTCTTAACCCTGTCATCAAGCAAATTGAGACAGACTTTATCATATCAAAAAAGTGAACCTACGTTTTCAAGACGCCGTTCTGACGTTTAAGCGCACACGGCGTTCTTGAATGTGAACGTACAGAGTCACTCACACAAGTGAATGGAGTCGAGTTTCTCTTTCTGAATGCAGGCCTGCCTGTGGGCATACTCGTAAATACAGACACTGTTCTTTACCTATGAAAGAAGCTGGCGGCTTTGCCAATAAGTCCAGAATAAAATTCCATTCCTCCCGCGAGAATTCCATCTGCCTTGCGATATCCTGTGGCACTGTTCTCTCGCGCCATCACACTCCCTTTGGAAGCCGCTCACCTGTGAGGGAATTCTTACAAATAGATGTTTTACGCAGCGGGTAACACAAGAGACCCAGCCAAGTGCCAGGAAATTATTTGAAAATTGTGTTGACAATGTGTCTGACTCCGGCCTCACGCGCGCTAAAATATATTTGCTGAGAAAGTATATATATATATATATATATATATATATATATATATATATATATATATATATATATATATATGTAATGGAGGTAGTCTTGGAGGGGATGATATGCGCTTACATGTGTAAAGTGGTAGTACAGGAGGAGAGAGAGATAGATCAATGAGGTAGAACGAGGTTGAAATGGGGTGAATAGAGAAGAGAAAAAGTGAATAATGTATATCTAAGGTTGGAGGTAATGGAGGGGAAATGGTATAAAAATGATGAATTTGATATACTGGGTAACAGAGAATGGAGCTGATGATGTGTGGAGGGAGAGTAGAACAATAAGTGAGGTGGCAAGAGAAAGATAGGGGGAGAAAGAAAGACTGAGAGAAAGGTAGAGAAAGCGAAAGAGGAGAAAAAGTAGAAGGATAATGATATACTTTAGGGGCACCACAACATTAATTCATAGAAGTGAAAGAAAAGTATATCATTGGACTCCTGACGCTTAATTGAAGTGATTTAGATTAATGCTATCAAGATATGATGAGCCTAAGTAATCCTACGATAAAAGATAAGAGGGCAGTGTGGAGGGTTATGTAGATCAGAGAAAGCGTAGCAGTAATAAACGCATGACAGTAGACGCGCCACAAACACACAATCCACGGAACCTATGAAACACCACCTAACTACCACCACAATTCTCAGTGTTATGGTGGAAATATACCATTGTTATTGCGCTTGTTGTCTCCCGCCTAATGGTAAGGAATGGTGTATTTTATCAGTGGGGTTGTAAGAGGGGGTAGGAGGTAGGAAAGAAGGAAGTGAGTTGGACATTTGAAGGTGGAGAAACAGATGGCGTTATGTTTTTCCGACTGAAGTGTGGGAGTGGTTTTCTCGATACGTATATCTGGTGCTTTGTTTATATACCCACGGCAGACGTGGCGTGTGTGTGTCTGTGTGTGTGTCTGTGTGTGTGTGTGTATGTGTGTGTGTGTGTGTGTGTCTGATGGTTTAGGAAGAATATTTTGCTGCCGTCGAAGTCTTGGATAAGTTTAAAGTCGGTGCCTCCGTTGTCCCCTAGTTTGTGCAAGATATATTCGTAACGTTGCCTTACTTATGTCCCAGTTGGTTTTGAGAAGTTTATGTTCTTTTGTATTTTACGACGTTGGGGTATGTTTATCACTGGTAACGAAAGGCAGAGCCTTATGTATTTTTGTAGTTTTGGCTGGTTTAGAGGCGGGATGTGTGGACAGTAGGGGGTAGGTCAATATAAGTAAGGTCATAGCCTTTACGAGTGCATCTTTTCTCCTCTTTAGAAGTTGCCATAATCTGTACAGACTGCCCAGGACTACTTTACATTATAATGTTTTGTTGTTGGTGAGTTCTACAACCAATCTTCTTTATGTCAGTGTGTGGCCAAGGATTTTGTAGTTCCCATGGTACGTTGTCCGGTCATTACCAATGCTAGACTATGTTGCTGGCTTCTATTCTTTCCTGAGCTACACAAGGATGAGTTTGTTGTCACTTCCAGTCTTCGTCGATGCTGTTGAGTTGCGATGCCTCAGACTGGGTGGCTGTGTTAGGGCAGTGTCATTCACAGTCTCCCTCTTACAACGTTCACTCTACGCTACACGCTGCTCTTCACTCTACACCCTTCACTCTACCGCTCATGCAACTGTTTTCCTCACCTTTGATAGCAACTTTACCGGACGAATTTTTTTTAAAAACTCCGTTTTATTACACCGTTCACACTGTGCCGTTCACAGAACCCCTCTGTCTCCCAGCCATCATTCCCTCCCTCACCAAGACTTACCGGGGTGGATCACTCCCCACCAAGACTTACCGAGGTGGATCACTCCCCACCAAGACTTACCGGGGTGGATCATTCCTCACCAAGACTTACCGGGGTGGATCATCCCTCACCAAGACTTACCGTGGTGGATCATCCCTCACCAAGACTTACCGGGGTGGATCATTACTCACCAAGACTTACCGGGGTGGATCATTACTCACCAAGACTTACCGGGGTGGATCATGCACCATAGAACCGGTATAGTGGAACCGGGAGCAAGTGTTGCCTCTAGATGCCTATACATCTATTTTCACCATTTGGGGATGATTGGAAACACAAATTCGTTGCCCCTGTTGTGTAGATGATTGGATGAATATATTCAAGACGTTTACTGAACGGAGGATGTGCTAGGGAGCAACAGGATGCGTATATAATCCTACAGGTACACACACACACACACACACACACACACACACACACACACACACACGCACACTTCAACATATCTTCTGTTTCGGATCTGCTGAAGTCAGATTACAAAGGAACAAAAAGAAAGAATCTCATTTCGCGGAGAATGAAGATGCATGGTGATATTTGTCTGTCGTGGGTGATAATCAGAATATATCCGAGATTTACCACAGCGGGAAAGGGGCCCTTTGGGGCTTCCTCAAGATGAGTTGTGTGAGTCATGAGATGAATACGAGGGAGGGAGGCAAGAGATGCTGGAAGACATACAACGCAGGAGGGTACGGATATGCATATCCAACCTACCCCGTTCAGTCTGTCTGACCCTTTGTGTACAGGTGTGGTTTGATGACCGTGTGTGTACAAGTGTAATTACCTGTTTGTACTGTTCTAATATAGGGTGAGTTTCACACTCCTGGGGGCCTCCATTTCTTCAATATTGTCTGTCGTATAACTTATATTACTGTACTGTGTCTGCATCAACCGTCTGCATCAACTTAATTTTTGAGTCTTTACTGGTTGTATTGTGTGGTCTGTCTTGTCTTGTTTTGTCTGTCTGTCTGTAAGGCCATGGTACACCCTCACATACTGGCTCAGCACCGTGAGGTACATTGTCCTGTGTGTGGACCCATGGTGCGTTCGCACACACACACACACACACACACACACACACACACACACACACACACACACATGTGACGTCACCTAGCAAAGGCCAAATGACCATTATATCTGCCAGAAGAAGTAAGGTCTAACCCTCACCAGTGGCTGGTAGTCACGGGTACACGTTCGCTATATACCTGAAGTTCTACGCTTAACTTGTGAAGGTTTGAGTAAAACCATCAGTGGATTACTGAGTGTCTGGGCAAGTCGGGTACTGACCTCAGAAAACAATTGTTTCAAACAAGATTATGTTTTCAAATTCTTTTCGCAATACTGTGTTAATGGGATTTGAATCTGATTTTACCGTCGACAAGTTTACCATAATTTTTTCGTTGAGATTGCAATTGTGTAGTATTATATATATATATATATATATATATATATATATATATATATATATATATATATATATATATATATATATATATATATATATATCCCTGGGGATAGGGGAGAAAGAATACTTCCCACGTATTCCCTGCGTGTCGTAGAAGGCGACTAAAAGGGGAGGGAGCGGGGGGCTGGAAATCCTCCCCTCTCGTTTTTTTTTTTTATTATTTTTTTTAGCCAGATATATATATATATATTTTTATATTTTTTTTTAGCCAGATATATATATCTGTGCATGTGTGTGTGTGTGTGTGTGTGTGTGTGTGTGTGTGTGTGTGTGTGTGTGTCTGTAAAGAGCCACCTTTGACTACATCCTCGTCATAGAACTCGCTTCAAGGGAGGAGAGACCCTCCTGCCCCTGCTACTGAGTGTAGCGCAGCCTTGGAACCCCTGGGTGTGGCGGTCGTCAGGGAAGAGAGGTTTGGGGTCAGCCAGGCTCCCTAACTTCTCCTCTCTCCCCCACTACGTCATTATTATGGTTGTCAATATTTGCTCCCCTCTCCCCACCCCGAACACCCATCACGGGGAGGGGAGAGAACGCCTTTTATAGGCACGTCCAGCCCCCCCAGTGACCCCCGGAGAGTGGGGATATACTGACCCCAAGAAAAAAAATGTGATGGTTTGACCCCAGAGAGTGAAGAATCGTATCCTGAAAGTGAGACGTCATTAAGTCAGTGTGTTCACACTCACTAACCCCAGAGAACTTAATCCGGAACAGTGACCCCCAGTTAGTGTGACCCCTAGCTGGTATGACCCCCACCATACTAACCCCAGAGAATTGACTGGAATTCTCCGGAGAATTGCATGGTCTAACCCTACAGTGTGGTAGACTGACCCAAGCGAAGAGGTTGGACTAAACCTCAGAGAATGTGGCGAACCGTCCCCAGAGAATGGGATGGACTGACCCCTGAGAATGTGGCGGACCCTCCCCCAGAGAATAGGGTGAACTGACCCCCTGAGAATGGATCGGACTGACTGAATGAGAACCAGTACATCAACACTTAACCATAAACCCCCTGATATTGACCCCAGAGAATGTGAACCCCCATACAACCCCCGTCTCAGATACCGAGACGTGTTATATATCAACCATTACCACTGTGGGTCTTCCTTTTCTTCCACGTTTCCCGATTACTGTTGGTAGCGTCGCTTGAGCTGGCCGGGAGCACGTGTGTTATGTGTTTGTGTGTCTGTGTGGCCTCGCTAGGCTCACGTGGAGTGGTGTGTGGGTCGCCTCCCACACCAGCAGTTGGTGTGGTGGACCCACACTGGTCATCAAGAATAACATGTTCTCCTGTAGAAGATGTGACTTAGATCCTAATGGGCGAAAGAGACACACACACGAAACATGTAAATTATGCACGCACACACACACACACACACACACACACACACACACACACACACACACACACACACAAGGTAAAGACCGCGTCCATATTTTCATCGTTTTTTAAAATTTTGGGAAAAACTTTTTAAAAGGCGAATTTGAGAGGGTCTCCATTACGTTCGGGGTGGGGTGGGGTGGAGGAGGAGGGAGGGTGGTGAAGGATAGCCGAGGGCGGAGGCAGGGGCGAGTATATGCATGACACACCGAGGGAGTAACGACCAATCGTACTTCCGCCTCCCCCCTGGCACTCGGGGCGGAGGGAGGAGGAGAATATATGAGTAGTGTGTCCGCTGGTGAGGCCAAGGGGCGGGGGTGAGGATGCTGTGACCGGGGCGGGGCGGGGCGGGCCGGGGCAAGACAGGAGTGAAGGCCATACTTGGTGCAAGGTAGGAGGTCCTGGCACACACACACACACACACACACACACACACACACACACACACACACACACACACACACACACACACATCTGCCCTCACACTCCGACTAGACAGTATGACCATCAAGTGAGGGAAACCTGACAGTGCAACATCGAAGTGAGTTCGACCATCTGTTACACAACGGCAACACAGACAGACACCAAGAGGAAGCACCAAAATCACCATCTGTGTATCACCTTCTACACCAGGCTGTGGCACCTCCCTCTACACCAGGCTGTGGCACCTCCCTCTACACCAGGCTGTGGTGCCTTCCTCTACACCAGGCTGTGGCACCTCCCTCTACACAAGGCTGTGGCACCTCCCTCTACACCAGGCTGTGGCACCTCCCTCTACACCAGGCTGTGGCACCTCCCTCTACACCAGGCTGTGGCACCTCCCTCTACACAAGGCTGTGGCACCTCCCTCTACACCAGGCTGTACAGCTAAGGGGCTGGACGGTGGAACCGCCACCGTGGAGAGAGAGAGAGAGAGAGAGAGAGAGAGGGCGCCCCACCAGCTGCCCACCCGACCCACTGTAAATTACGTTAACGTCGGCAGCACGTGCCAACCTCCTAGCCCTGCGCGCCGCCCGCCCACCCTCGCCATTCCCCACTCCCAGCTACTCCCTCCTCCAGCTTGGCCATAATTACGAGGAAATTAGATCAGGCCGCCGACTGTAGTCCAGTGCCGGTGTTGGTTAGCCCAGATGGGCAGTTGATTTTTGCGCCCCAGTCTGGGGAATCTTGGCTTCATCTCGGTGCCTCCTGGCGTCTTGGAGGGGAGGAGGAAGATGAGATTGGATTGCTTTGGGAACGAATCGAATCGGAATAGAGTTGTGTTCCTCATGACTGAATTCCTTTTCTGGCATTTTTTGTTTTTTGTTTTATAGAGTCAAGAAATAATTTCCATTAAGGCGGGCAGCGTATAGAAATCTATAGAGCTGGGTTATAGAAATCTATAATGTTGGGTTGTAGTAAGGCATGGTCAGATGGTGTCACAGCGGAATATATGTACTCGTCTCCAGTTTGTGGTGTACTTCGGGATTATAACTGACCCTTAAAGCATGATAAGTACAGTACTTCAAAATAATGGTGTTGCTTTTGATATACAACGGTACCACATCTTGAGTACGATAGTTACGACCTTGAAATACGACTATGGCCCATGGAGATGGTGGTTTTGCTTTTATAAGTCACGCCGTCATACCACAAGGTCGTATCGTCTTGTTTAAGGGTCGTACCGTCTTGCTCAAGGGTCGTACCGTCTTGCTCAAGGGTCGTGCCGTCTTGCTCGTGGGTCGTATCGTCTTGCTTAAGGGTCGTACGGTCTTGCTCAAGGGTTGTACCGTCTTGCTCAAGGGTTGCACCGTCTTGCTCAAGGGTCGCACCGTCTTGTTCAAGGGTCGTACCGTCTTGTTCAAGGGTCGTACCGTCTTGCTTAAGGATCGTACCGTCTTGTTTAAGGGTCGTATGGTCGTACCGTCTGGCTCAAGGGTCGTACCGTCTTGTTCAAGGGTCGTACCGTCTTGCTTAAGAATCGTACCGTCTTGTTTAAGGGTCGTACGGTCGTACGGTCGTACCGTCTGGCTCAAGGGTCGTACCATCTTGTTCAAGGGTCGTACCGTCTTGTTCAAGGGTCGCGCCGTCTTGCTCAAGGGTCGTACCGTCTTGCTTAATAGTCGTTTTCTTCTTCTGAGACTAGGAATATTTGGAAGGTGAGAGCTATGAATATCCGAAGGGTTGTGGTCTGCAAATATCTACGTATACTCTGCTCTCTGTAATGGAACCTGGCGTCAGGGAACCTAAGACTTATCACACGTTATAGTTGCCTACTGTAGCGAGGGAACGTTTTCCCTACCGAGGAGGAACGTTTCCCTATACAGCAGAAACGTTTCCATACTCGGCAGATATTCTCTCTCTCTCTCTCTCTCTCTCTCTCTCTCTCTCTCTCTCTCTCTCTCTCTCTCTCTCTCTCTCTCTCTCTCTCTCTCTCTCTCTCTCTCTCTCTCTCTCTCTCCCTACACCGATCCCTATTACCCGACAGGACACCAACCGAACAATCTCTGCCTTCTTTCCTTTATCTCCTCCTGTATAAGAAAAGGTATTTGCAATTCAGATTCGACCCCGTAATGCCAGGTCTACAAGGGTGATAGGTCTCCGGTGCCCTTCGTCAGGAGGGTGTTGTTCGCCTCCTGACAACATTTAAGAGCGAAGATAGCGACAAGCCCCCGTCGGCAGGGGTAGGAAGAAGACTGGTTCCTTCAGGTTGGGGTCTTTGAGGACTGGTTGGTTCCTTGCGGTGGGGTCTTGGAGGACTGGTTCTTTGAGGTGGGTTCTTGGAGGACTGGTTCCTTGCGGTGGGGTCTTGGAGGACTGGTTCTTTGAGGTTGGTTCTTTGAGAATTGGTTCCTTGCGGTGGGGTCTTGGAGACTGGTTCTTTGAGGTGGGGTCTTGGAGGACTGGTTCCTTGCGGTGGGGTCTTTGGAGACTGGTTCCTTGCGGTGAGGGCTTTGAAGACTGGTTCCTTGCGGTGGGCTCTCAGTAGATTTGTCCATTGATCTTTCCTCGCGGGTATTTCTTTTCGTATGTGTGTACATCAGCTTTGCTGTTGCTTGGTGCTGTATCGCTGAACATGATTCCTTTTGTTTAACACCTTGATAAGTCTGTGGACAAGCCAACAACCCGTCTCTCTCTCTCTCTCTCTCTCTCTCTCTCTCTCTCTCTCTCTCTCTCTCTCTCTCTCTCTCTCTCTCTCTCTCTCTCTCTCTCTCTCTCTCTCTCTCTCTCTCTCATCCTGGAAGTGATCCTATGGCTCCAAGGGCTTGATATATTTCCAGATCAGGAGGCTGGTAAAGCTCCCTCACGACCCTGTAGATCAGTGTTCCTTAAGATCTCCGTAGTTCAAAGAGTGGTGAGAGAGCTCTTTGGGTTTAGAGGCAGTAGAGTTGCTCACTAATTAGAGGCTGTTAATAAGTCTTTTTTTTTTAATTGCTTCGGCTTCTCGGGTATCCTCATTATCACTGAGCTTTGTTAGCCTCATTACCGAGTCCCCTTCCTCATCTTCCTCTCTCTCTGTCCCTCCCTCACAGCCCCTTTGGTATCCCTATCATATACTCTCTCATCATCCACCACATCTTAACCCCTCTACTCCACTCCTTAGGACGTTAAAGCCTCAGTAACTGGAGTCCTGATATTTCTTGATACCTCTGGGATCCTCTGTCTATCCATCTCTTTGTATGTTGTTCCTCAGCTCATGTTTTCTCTCCTTGCTGTCTTTTTTTCACATTTCTTCTCTCTCTCTCGTCTGCTCCTCCTCAACTCTGATTATGTTTCTGTCCTCCCTAGCACCTCTGTCTGTTTCCTCCTGTAGCTGTGGGATATCTACCGTCACCCTGTATCGTAGCAGTGTATACCATAGCCCTTCTTCTCGTCTCTCTTCCTCAGCCTTTCCCTCTCTCACATCTATTATGATTTCCTCTTACTTCTTCCTCTCCCACGACATGTAGTCCTACCTCCATGTCATCTCCACTCGCCTACACTTGCGTCTTGTCTACCTCAATATCTCAAACTCCACCTCCAACCATCCTCTCCTCCCATCACTACACCCTCAAACCCTCGCCTCACCACCATTTCTTCCGTCTACTCCCATTCGTTCATTATCTTTCCCCAGCTATCTCCTTCCCTCCGTTCATCCCTGGCCCTCCTAGCTACCTCCCTCCTTCTGTTCCTAGTTGTGATGAACGTAAACTGAATGATACTAATGGATGTTGGAGGCTGTGAGAGACACATAATAATAATTTCCTCGAAAACCGTTCGTCATGCATGGCGTGAATGTCGCACACGGCATGAAGGTTATCTGTAATTGTGACTGACGATGAAAGGAATTGTGCATCACGTTGATGATTACTTACCCTAGTAATCACATGATTACAGGACGTGTTCTGTTGCCCCAGAGCCCAGGTTTTCTTAAGGATCTAAGGTTGACACAGTGGCTAACTTTCTCGTTTCTCTTGTAATTTAGCGAAAGGGGGTTAGGTGACCCTCCCTGACGAGGAGACAGGGGATCATTATCCCTAATGAGCCAGAACTAAATGGCGAACCATTAATTATAACTCCCCTCCTCCCCCCTTTTATGGGTTATTCCATCCACTTCATGTAAAGCCCAGACGTCCTTCTGGAGGAACCCACCCCCTTTGTCTGCTGAGCTGAGGTCTTGTGCCTCACCTCTGCCGTATTCTGATGGGTTCTGTGTCACTCGCAGTCTCTCTCTCTCTCTCTCTCTCTCTCTCTCTCTCTCTCTCTCTCTCTCTCTCTCTCTCTCTCTCTCTCTCTCTCTCTGAACGCAAACTCTAGCTTGAGTTGCCGTGTGTGGTAAGAGGTGCGGAAGAAGGAACCTGCAGATAGAAATAGTCATGTACACCAAGTGCCAAGCTTGCTGCCCGACTCAGGTGTGCTCTCCTCTCTTTGAAGTACAGGAGGGGAGGAAGTAGAGGGTGTAAGGGAAGGGAGGACGCACTCACACGCCGGGAGCAACGGTGACCAATCGTGGTTGGTGTACCTGCCCAGACTGTGGCTATATGTGTGGGACTGGCGGACGTACATGAAGCATGTGCTCTACTCTTGATGCTACGAGATGTCTATAACCTGCTTTAAAACCTCTGGCGGCAATGTTGTGAATAACTATAACCTCTCTATAGCATTCTGGTTTGGGAGAGAAATGATACAGGTGGTGGGGTGGCAGACCTCGCCATATACCCGTGTGATCTGAGTCAAAGTTCAGGCAGCGAGTGAAGGATACGTGGTATATACAATGGTGAGCAGCGTGTGAGGGTGGTGCCAGCCCGGTGTCACTGTGGTGGCCGGGTTTTCGCCGTCAGACAGCGCCATGGGCGAGCGAGGGTGCAGGGTGTATATCTTGCCTCAGTGTCTCCATCGTCTGCAGACTTGGCTCGTTCTCCGTACAGGATGTTTCCTCAGCCTCCGCTGTAGGACGGTGGAGGTGGTGGTGGTAGTGGTGAGTTACGTGGACCTCCAGTAAGGTACGCCAGGGCAAGTGTTTGCCAACTGCAGTACACCAGCTTCATGAGGGAACTCTTCCAACTTGTATGACGTGAAATGTTTTATCATTTAGTGAGCATTAGTACCGAATATAACAATATATGGTAGAGTTTCTGCTCTCTAAGGGTTTTTGTGTAAGAGTATTTGATTCCACCATATATATATATATATATATATATATATATATATATATATATATATATATATACACTCGTCCCAAACTACACGCCCCAGGAATGTACGAGTTACGCATCCTTCTCTGCGTTCCGGGGTTTTACCCATCTCTCAACCACTAGGAACTCCGACTCATCGTACCACAATATCTCTCATGGTCAAGATGCAACTTTTGAGGCATGGAAGACTTAACCCTCACATCTCACGCACTCAAAACTCACAAAAGAGACACGCACACATCATCACACATCTTGATCTTTGGTCCCGCTACGGGGACCCGTGGACGAGTGTCTGTGAGACGCCGTTCGTGGTGCTCTTGTTATGTGAGTTCCATGAGGGTTACCCCTGGCCTTAACAGTGCGTCCCTCTCCTCCCGGCGACGCAGACGATCGCCACGGTGACAGAGGTGGTGGCTACGCAGGGCGTCAGGACCCGCGGAGGTAGTAATACAAGGGTGGTGTGGTTCGCGTCGCCTCCTCTCTCTCTCTCTCTCTCTCTCTCTCTCTCTCTCTCTCCCCCGCCATCGCGCCGCCCCCCACCCCACCCTCTCCCTCCCCTGACGTAATCCTCGGACCAAGATTTTCTCTTCCGCTTCACGCCGTGCATCCCGAGCCGCCCAATTAGCGTCCGTCCTGAGGGCGCCGCCCTTATTAGGTCCCCCCCCCACCCACCCATCAACCCACTAGGACCGGCTGGCTGCCAGCGAGCCAGGGTTAATCCCTAAGGTCCAGGGGGCGCCTCCCTTATCAGGTCTCCCTGATGGAGCCTGCTGACAGATAGGGAGTTTAGGGCACCTAGGTACAGAGGGCGCCGCCCTTATCAGGTCCTCCCTCGCGAACGTCGACTGGCAGCCCTCCCTCAGGAGATCGACCACATTTCTCCCTCCCTCAAGGGGCTCCTTACCTCATCTTGTTCCTCGCAAACCCCAACTTCAACATCTTCCTTCGTTACATCATTAATTATTATAATCATATCTAAATTACTTTTCTTCGCGAGCGCATTGCTTAATTGCCTGACCCCCAAATCAACACAGGACTGACTCTTCTTGTTGCTAATTTCAACACAGTTACTCAGCGAGACTGTTGGATAGAATGTTAACATAGCAGTGGTAAGATCCACAACTCAGGATCCGTTGAATAGAATGTTAGCATAGCGGTGGGAAGATCCTGAGCTCAGGGCTCGTTGAATAGAATGTTAACATAGCAATGTTAGGATCCTCAACTCAGGACCCACTGAATAGAATGTTAACATAGCAGTAGTAAGATCTCAACTCAGGACCTGTGTGTAATATGGGAATTTAACATGGCATCAGCAATGGTGCGTTTTTCACCCTAACACAGCACTGGTAGCTTCAGAATACCTTAACATAGTGACTTTAAGTTCAGAATTCCCCTGCAACACAGCAGCAGTAAAACTACTAACATTACCACCACCCCCTACCATCCTCCTTTAACAGAGCATCAGTAGGCCCAAACCTTGCCGTAACACAGCACCAGTATGCCAAGCAGCCTACCTCAACATAGCTCTCTAGAGCTCGTAAGCTTACCTCAACCCAGCCCACCATGTATCATGACCAGACTCCTTTAACTCTGCACCATAACACCATCGTCGTGGACTGAGCGATAACCGAGAGAGAGAGAGAGAGAGAGAGAGAGAGAGAGAGAGAGAGAGAGAGAGAGAGAGAGAGAGAGAGAGAGAGAATAATCATGATGCAGGACTTAATAATACCCCCAGTAAGGGAAGTCTGAATTATATATTTCATTTCTTTTTTTTCAGAATTGCTTTAGTGGCTCTGGCCGCATCAGGTTATCATAAAGTGGAAGCAGGTGTGTTATATATTAGCATACATCAACTCCAGAACCGGAAAGCGTGCGAATATTGAGTGAAATTATATATATATATATATTTTCTTTCTTTCATACTATTCGCCATTTCCCGCATTAGCGAGGTAGCGTTAAGAACAGAGGACTAGGCCTTAGAGGGAATATCCTCACCTGGCCCCCTTCTCTGTTCCTTCTTTTGGAAAATTAAAAAAAAAAAAAAAAAAAACGAGAGGGGAGGATTTCCAGCCACCCGCTCCCTCCCCTTTTAGTCGCCTTCTACGACACGCAGGGAATACGTGGGAAGTATTCTTTCTCCCCTATCCCCAGGGATAATATATATATATATTTTTTTTTTTTTTTTTGCTTTGTCGCCGTCTCCCGCGTTTGCGAGGTAGCGCAAGGAAACAGACGAAAGAAATGGCCCAACCCACCCCCATACACATGTATATACATACGTCCACACACGCAAATATACATACCTACACAGCTTTCCATGGTTTACCCCAGACGCTTCACATGCCCTGATTCAATCCACTGACAGCACGTCAACCCCGGTATACCACATCGATCCAATTCACTCTATTCCTTGCCCTCCTTTCACCCTCCTGCATGTTCAGGCCCCGATCACACAAAATCTTTTTCACTCCATCTTTCGACCTCCAATTTGGTCTCCCACTTCTCGTTCCCTCCACCTCCGACACATATATCCTCTTGGTCAATCTTTCCTCACTCACTCTCTCCATGTGCCCAAACCATTTCAAAACACCCTCTTCTGCTCTCTCAACCACGCTCTTATTATTTCCACACATCTCTCTTACCCTTACGTTACTCACTCGATCAAACCACCTCACACCACACATTGTCCTCAAACATCTCATTTCCAGCACATCCATCCTCCTGCGCACAACTCTATCCATAGCCCACGCCTCGCAACCATACAACATTGTTGGAACCACTATCCCCTTCAAACATACCCATTTTTGCTTTCCGAGATAATGTACTCGACTTCCACACATTCTTCAAGGCTCCCAGGATTTTCGCCCCCTCCCCCACCCTATGATCCACTTCCGCTTCCATGGTTCCATCCGCTGCCAGATCCACTCCCAGATATCTAAAACACTTTACTTCCTCCAGTTTTTCTCCATTCAAACTTACCTCCCAATTGACTTGACCCTCAACCCTACTGTACCTAATAACCTTGCTCTTATTCACATTTACTCTTAACTTTCTTCTTTCACACACTTTACCAAACTCAGTCACCAGCTTCTGCAGTTTCTCACATGAATCAGCCACCAGCGCTGTATCATCAGCGAACAACAACTGACTCACTTCCCAAGCTCTCTCATCCCCAACAGACTTCATACTTGCCCCTCTTTCCAAAACTCTTGCATTCACCTCCCTAACAACCCCATCCATAAACAAATTAAACAACCATGGAGACATGACACACCCCTGCCGCAAACCTACATTCACTGAGAACCAATCACTTTCCTCTCTTCCTACACGTACACATGCCTTACATCCTCGATAAAAACTTTTCACTGCTTCTAACAACTTGCCTCCCACACCATATATTCTTAATACCTTCCACAGAGCATCTCTATCAACTCTATCATATGCCTTCTCCAGATCCATAAATGCTACATACAAATCCATTTGCTTTTCTAAGTATATATATATATATATATATATATATATATATATATATATATATATATATATATATATATATATATATATATATATATATATATTATTCCCTGGGGATAGGGGAGAAAGAATACTTCCCACGTATTCCCTGCGTGTCGTAGAAGGCGACTAAAAGGGAAGGGAGCGGGGGGCTGGAAATCCTCCCCCTCTCGTTTTTTTTTTTTTTTTTTAATTTTCCAAAAGAAGGAACAGAGAAGAGGTACAGGTGAGGATATTCCCTCAAAGGCCCAGTCCTCTGTTCTTAACGCTACCTCGCTATCGCGGGAAATAGCGAATAGTATGAAAAAAAAAAAGATTCATATATATATATTAGAGACTAATATGCATGTGGAACAGTAAGGGTTTTCCGTCCTAAGAACAAAGTCAGGGTTGGTCGGGGGAAGACAGTGCCAAGGGAATGGATGTCGTGGTGGCGGTGGTGCCTGGTGATGAAGTGTGTTGTGTGAGTTTACCTATCCACTTCCTATCCATCCTTCCCATTAAACCTATCCACTCTTCATACACCCATCTTCAATTTTCTAACACTAATTTACGTCGTAACCAGCCGCCTATCCGTCTCATTTCACTTAGTGTCTTCCTATCCAGCTAGCTATGCAGTCCTTCCCTACCATCCACACACCTACCCACCACCCAACACCAACCGTAGCCTCTATCCCTGGCCGTTTTTCCCACCTCCTGTTTATCGCTGTCCACTAACCATGGTAACCATGGTAATAATACCATCAGTAATTATTATCGTAACATAAAATGAACTTAACATTGTTCATCTGATCATTTACGGGTCACCTTTGTTGCAATAATCACTTTATACTTACACAGTTTAGCCTCAAGATCATTGTTACGTGTTCTTCATATGTAATTAAGGAGGGAGGGGAGCTCCTTCCCTTCATCCAGCTATAGCGCAAAGATGTTGGAGACCAACAGCTGATTTTACGTAAACACTGAGCTCCGTCCGATAGCTATGACGCGGACTGCATCCACAAACTCGTCCCTGTCCTCTTCACACGCGCGGAGGACGCGTCCACACACACACACACACACGCACACACACACACACACACACACACACACACACACACACACACACACACACACACACACACACACACTTTTCCCCCACCCTCTTCACCCGGAAAGGATGGCACACATCCACACATGACCTTGGTATATGTGTAGCGTAAGTCCATGGATCCAGTGAGGTCTATGTGATGGTGTTTCTTCAAGGGTATGGTCCCGTACCACTGGAATACGAAGACGCACTCTCTATTGTTCTCTCGTCTGGAAGACTCTCTCTCTCTCTCTCTCTCTCTCTCTCTCTCTCTCTCTCTCTCTCTCTCTCTCTCTCTCTCTCTCTCTCTCTCTCTCTCTCTCTCTCTCTCTCTCTCTCTCTCTCTCATGCTCTATCTCTCCATCTGTCCTTCATCTATCTTCCTCCTCCTCCTCCTCCTCCTCTTAGAGTAACATGCTGACAAACCTCGTCCCTGTGTCATGTCTGCCCTTCACCCTCTTCCCTCTCTCCCTCGCTGCCAGTACACGTGGGCAACTTGGCCCCACACGGCCCTGCAGGAGTTAGCTTATAATTAATATTATAATACGAAGGTTCCTCTCCCGCCTGCCTCGCCTCGCCTCGCCTCGCCCAGGACAGCGACGGCGGGAGCCACACAGCTGCAGCCACCAAGGGACCGAGAGATACCATCATCTTAGCCACGGTACAACAAGACCACCGCTACACAAACGTGCTAACAATACACTCCCGTTACGCTGAACTGCTACGATGGTCCGCTGCATTGGTAACGATGGCGTAGCCTCATCCAGAGACCCCGGGCCTTATTGACTGCACGGACACAGGCCTCCTGTTATCAGTTATAATCAATCATATCTTATCAGTGTGGTTGCACTGCTCTAGCAATGGTCCTGTCTGCATTGTTTTGCAATATCGCAGAGGTTTCGCTGGGCCGGCTGTACACTGCTACACAGGAAGGTCTGGTCTCGTCTGTTGTCAACATTCCACCACTGGGAATTCTTTGTCGTGTTGGTAACACTGTTATGACGAGAGGTCAACCCCCCCCCCCCGTGCTGGCTACACTGCAGCATTATAAGGGGGGGGGGGGGAAAGCCAACAGTTCATCTCTCACTCTCTCCTTTGTTCGCCTTCCTGATAGATGCACATTGCAATTCTCTCTCTCTCTCTCTCTCTCTCTCTCTCTCTCTCTCTCTCTCTCTCTCTCTCTCTCTCTCTCTCTCTCTCTCTCTCTCTCTCTCTCTCTCTCTCTCTCTCTCTCTCTCTCTCTATCTATCTATCTATCTATCTGTCTGTCTGTCTGTCTGTCTATCTATTTATCTGTCTATCTATCTATCTCAAGAGCTTTCTCAGTCTAGGTTGACTGTTTCATCAGACGCTTCCACCCCTCCCCAACTCCCCACCCAGATTACCATCTCCACACTCCGTTGCCCATCACTGAAAAGAGGGTCATCTCCTCCCCTCATGCTGATAATCCTGCCTCCGTCTTTGTTCGGTATCTTCCCCTTTTTCTCTCCCCATCCAGCAGAGTTTATCATCATCACTTCTTTCCTTCCTCTCACCAGTAATCAATTCAAGAAGAAAAAACATTTTTTTTGGTCAAAATGAGAAAATGACCCTTTGTGAGTTTAGTCTGGGCCCTGGGTACGAGTGAGGACCCTGGAAGACGAGTCTTGGCTCTAGAAGCTAGTCGTCTGAGCTCTGGAAACGAGTCTGGGCTTTGGAAAGCTAGTCGTCTGAGCTCTGAAAACGAGTCTGGGCTCTGGAAAGCTAGTCGTCTGAGCTCTGGAAACGAGTCTGGGCTCTGGAAAGCTAGTCGTCTGAGCTCTGGAAACGAGTTTGGGCTCTGGAAAGCTAGTCATCCGAGCTCTGGAAACGAGTCTGGGCTCTGGAAAGCTAGTCGTCTGAGCTCTGGAAACGAGTCTGGGGCCTCTAGGGACGATTCGATCATAAATGTCACCTTCCACATTTTTTTCTTTTTCCCTCGACTGCTGTAGAGGAAGAGTCTTGGTTATTTACAGCCAGGAACTTCTGAGGAGTCGAATATATTTTCCCCATCTGAATATCGCGGATGATCGTCATGTAAAACTGTGGCCTGGGGCAGGAGCACCCTCCAGGCCACTTAAGTAAGAGCCACAGGGCCCGGCAGGAGGGTGGGTGGCGGTGGTCGAGTGGTAGCGCCGATGACTCTGCTGGATTGGAAGTCGATACGGAAGGAGGCGCTGCTGGGGTGAGGGGTCGTGACCAAGGGGTTGTTGAGATGGGTTGGCCAGGGGCGTGGTCGCAGCCAGGTGGATGTGTTTGGTAGGGGAGTTGGCCAGGGGACGTGGTGTGTCGAGTGGAGTAGCCAAGGAGGCGTGGACAGAGGCACATCAAAGGGCGTGGCCAGACGTGATTTAATGGGGAGGACCTGCCACTAACAGACGACCCATGAGCCAGGCGTCCACACCAGACGACCCGTGACTGGTCGTGGTCGTATGCGTTCAAGGTCCTTCTCCTTTCATGTAGACGCAAGACCGTATTGATATTTGTAAACAATGATGTACAATGACGCTAACCTGTGGATCACAGAGGCGCGGCCATTGAGCTCGACGCCCGTCATACCCTCGTGTCCAGTCGTACCGTCGTGCTCAAGGGTTGTACCCTAGCACTCACCTGTCTTACTGGAGGGTTGTACCGTCGTGTTTAAGGGTCACACAACCTGTACCATCATGCCGAAACGTCATTCCCTTTACAAGGGTCGTGCCAAAAGGGTCGTCCCGTCGTTTTCAAAGTCCGTCAGGTCGTTTTGAAGGGTCGCACCGTCGTGCCGAAGGGGCTGATGTCACTACGTTGGTGCAGCTTCCATGTGAGAGGAGGTAGGAGAGGAGGAGGTGGTAGCGAGCCGCCTTGGGGATAGAGGATGGAGGGAGGGGGAGTGTAGTGAGCCTCCTGTCTTTACGCCCCAACTGAGCCAAGCACCGATAAGTGACCCGTGGCAGACGGGTACCGTAGACTGTGGTACACTGACGCCCACCACCCGACGACGAGGCTTTGGTATGTTAAGTATAATGTCTGCTTGTGGTGAAGGCCAGCACAGAAGTCCTATAATCTATATACTCCACCAGCCGCCGTAGTGGAGTGAGGGAGAGGCTCTGAGAGAGCTGGCCAGAGACTAGCCTCTGGAGTAGAGTTGGGGAGGAGTGAGAGCGAAGGTGAGGCTCTGAGAGAGCTAGCCCCAGACTAACCTCCGGAGTGGAAGTGGGGAGGAGTGACAGTGAGGAAGAGGCTCTGGGAGACTTGGTCGAAGACTAACCAGCCTGCCAGCCAGCCAGCCAGCCTAGTCTAAAATTCTGTAGGCGGCTACTTCCTCCTTCAGCCGAACTTACCAGTTAAGATCTCGGTGATTGTGTAGGTCCACCACCCACCTCCCTCTTATCTTCTTCGTATCGAAATACATCTATTCGAAGATCGACTAATGAGGAGTATTTTGAGAAGTACCTGAATATATAACAGACATGAGAGTAGTGCCCAGATAAGACTAATAATATCGGCTGGTGATAGATTTCTAGATGAAATCCTTTAAAAGACCTAACTATAAGGGAAGAGGGGGAAAAAAACGGTGGGGTTGGGGTTAAGTCCACTTCCACTAAGGTTCGTAAGTGGATTTGCGTAGGTGATGCGTGTACGTGGGGTGCGCACATAACGAAAACAATATCCCCCACCCTATCAGAGGAGATGATGTGAGAAAGACTTCACAAAACACTCGTAGCTTTTACAGTAAAGCCTCTCTCTCTCTCTCTCTCTCTCTCTCTCTCTCTCTCTCTCTCTCTCTCTCTCTCTCTCTCTCTCTCTCTCTCTCCCATCGGTATGTGGTAGGCCGTGCGAGATTCGTCCCTTCCTCCTCCTCCTCCTTCTCCTCCTCCCCCCATCATGGCCGCTGACTCAGGCAAATCCATTCGCTACGGTGTAATTCCACGGTAATCGCCGTTTCCCCCCACCTGTAATTGCCGCTAATTAACCCCCTCCCCTAGCTGGCAGGTAGAAGAGGCAGTGTTCGTGGAGGCGGACCCACCAAATTGAAACCCTTACGTTTTGTTTCTTGATACATTTAAGCCATTCAAAGCGTCTTGAGTAACTGTGTAAGAAATTCATTTCTTTATCTTTATACATATTTAGTCTCTGGTAACTTACAGTTGATTAAAGGATAGAAATTTATTCATTTTATAGATTATTCATTGATTACGTCTTCTAGTGTGTCATATAGATTGGTAAAATGCATTGGTAAATGAGCGACTGAATCGTCGAAGCCGTGAAGCGAAGCCGTTTCGACCCTCCATTAACTGGGCCGTTGGTCAAGCTTGTAAACACTGGAGGCCACTCGGAGGGGACGTCCGGCCGGGGTCGTCCCAGCAACCAAGTCAGCGCACCAGTACTGAGGGATCAACCCTGTGGTGGAACAGAGACCGACGGAGGAGGACGGATAGGGAAAGGGGGAGGGGGTTATAAAGGAGGCAGCGGGAATAGCCAGAGACTCGCTAAAAATGAGACACAGGGAGACGAAAGGTTAAAAGAGAGGGGGAATAAGACCTAACAGAGAGAGAGAGAGAGAGAGAGAGAGAGAGAGAGAGAGAGAGAGAGAGAGAGAGAGAGAGAGAGAGAGGTGGGGGGCTGGCTGGAGGGCTGGTTGAACCCTTGATATATATATCATCTGGTGGGATTGGCCCCCGCAACCCTCCTGCCTTCACGGGTGATGAACCGGAACAGCTGACGGTCGTGAAGACTCTCTCTCTCTCTCTCTCTCTCTCTCTCTCTCTCTCTCTCTCTCTCTCTCTCTCTCTCTCTCTCTCGGTAACAGCGGGACGTGATCACCCGGGGAGGTACTTCACTACACGTGTGGCTAATCGGGCGGGTTCGTGGCGTCGGCGCTCTGAGCAGGCATTGCAGCGACTGTCGAGTTCCCTTTCCCTCGCCCAGATTGCTTGTCTCTCCTCTCCGTTCTACATACACTTGCGTTGATGGCATTTCAAGTCCACAATATGACACCTCTCTCTCTCTCTCTCTCTCTCTCTCTCTCTCTCTCTCTCTCTCTCTCTCTCTCTCTCTCTCTCTCTCTCTCTCCATAGCGTGCGTAACACTCGACAACGAGTGACTCACACGATTCGTTTACTCTCGAGATCTTCTTGTGGTGAGCAGAGCGCCACGCCTTCCTAATGTTGCATATACCCGTCGTAGGTGCTGATCACAGACGTCCGGTGGTGAATGTCTAAAAGGTTGTTTGATGCGCAGAATTTCTTCTAACCTCCCTCACTAAGAAGGCCTTGATAAGGTCGGCATCTGGAAATGGGAGATGGTGGTGCAGTGAGCCCGACTTGAGATGATAGTTCGCTCGGCCTGGCAGAGGTAGTGGTTCAGTGGGCCTGACTTGAGATGGAGGTTCAGTGGGCCCTGAGTTGAGATAGCAGTTCAGGTTTACGTGACACGATATCAAGTTTACGTGACACGATAGCAGGTTCACGCGTCACAATATTAGGTCTGCGTGACACGATATCAAGCGAAATATAAAGAATACTAAAATTCACATTCCCGTAACGAGAGAGAGAGAGAGAGAGAGAGAGAGAGAGACAGCAGTTCGTCGTCTTCGTCGTCGTCGTCTTCGTGAACCCAGCTGCCTGAAGGCCACCGTGTCTCCTGGGCTTCCACCTCTGTATTTATATTCACATCAGCGACGACCATTAAAGTTCTGTCGCAGTCGCCAGGCCACGGGAGGCTTGGGGAGGAGAGCGAGAGGCTGAGGTGGTTACCCCCGGGAACCTACCAACCCCACAGGGCCTCACCCCAGCAGGAGCCGAGCAGCCACGTCGGCATCAGCAGATCCTGCCACAGAGAAAGGGGGTATTACGAGCGTGGGATCTTGCTGTAGATGGCCAAGGGCGCGACGCTCCTGTAGGACGTCAGGTCGCGCAACAGCGTCTTCTGGCGAGCCTCTTCCTTCCTCATCGCCCCTTCCTCTTCTACACACACACACACACACACACACACACACAAACATGCAAACAAACAACAACAATGTAGCCACAAGTCGAGGTGTTTGTGTAAAGCCTGCTCTCCCTCAGGGGGCCATGTTTACTGAGGTGATTGTTTGTGTTGGCACTGCTTCCTTAGATCGTTGTTTGTACATAGTTAGCAGCCAGTGTGGCCTCCATGTTTGGCGTCATCTGCCTCACATTCACTTCGTTTGCTTTGATGCCCATCGTACGTGGGGTGTGTGCGTACGTGATGCTTTGTGTACGTGGAACGTACGGGTGATGATGCATCCCCCTCGTCTGGTCACCACCGGCAGGAGCAAGACGTAACCCTGGAGCCCCTGGGAGGCTGGTGCCTGGGAAGGCGGTGTATTGTATTCGCATCGCAAGGTAATCTAGCGTATCTTTCCCAACGTCTTTAGTAACTTTTACGTCAAAAGCGTTACGCTTCACGGCGCTCGTCTGTACTTCCCACGATTTTATGGTGCGTATGATTAGGGGATTAAGGATAATGTCAAAGGTCACGCTATCATACCTGAGAGTGTAGTACCATCGAAACACACACACACACACACACACACACACACACACCTCACCCCTCACCCCTACACAGACACACGTTGCTCCAGTCTGTGGTATAATGTAGTGGTGTACAATATACTGGGGTAACACAGTGAGCTGAGCCATAAGACCTGCCACACCACCACCGCTGCCGCCCCATCCTGTCCACGCAGGGCTGCCAGGATCACCATGGGGTTATCCCCGGATTCAGGGGAGTAATTTCCCCAGGGACGCGCCCGCTCGCCCTGCCAGATCCCACCCCAACGGTGTGGGATATTTGTCGCCATACAGCCACAGCGTCCGCCCGGCTCTCCCTCACCACCGTCTCGTCCCACACCTGCTCCACACACACACACACACACACACACAGCTCCTCGACCTCTCGTGTCGTATATTTCGACAGGTCGATGGTCAGGTCATCAGATACCCACAAGTCGTACTGTGGTGATGTACCTCAATTTTGCGTCAGCTTGATGTAAAATCCGAGGCAGTATTTTCGAAGGTAAGGTCGGTATGTGCTTATCTTTATCTCTCCCATAAGACCAGCCAGACCTTCCTTCCTCATGATCTGGTCTCATATCGAAGCCCAAGAGTGTGTTACTTCCAGCTTGGGCGCAACTGTCTATGCCCTTTCTGATGGATGCCAGACATAAAGATAGAACAATATATATATTTTCTTTTTTTTTTTTTTTTTATACTTTGTCGCTGTCTCCCGCGTTTGCGAGGTAGCGCAAGGAAACAGACGAAAGAAATGGCCCAACATACACATGTACATACACACGTCCACACACGCAAATATACATACCTACACAGCTTTCCATGGTTTACCCCAGACGCTTCACATGCCTTGATTCAATACACTGACAGCACGTCAACCCCTGTATACCACATCGCTCCAATTCACTCTATTCCTTGCCCTCCTTTCACCCTCCTGCATGTTCAGGCCCCGATCACACAAAATCTTTTTCACTCCATCTTTCCACCTCCAATTTGGTCTCCCTCTTCTCCTCGTTCCCTCCACCTCCGACACATATATCCTCTTGGTCAATCTTTCCTCACTCATTCTCTCCATGTGCCCAAACCATTTCAAAACACCCTCTTCTGCTCTCTCAACCACGCTCTTTTTATTTCCACACATCTCTCTTACCCTTACGTTACTTACTCGATCAAACCACCTCACACCACACACTGTCCTCAAACATCTCATTTCCAGCACATCCATCCTCCTGCGCACAACTCTATCCATAGCCCACGCCTCGCAACCATACAACATTGTTGGAACCACTATTCCTTCAAACATACCCATTTTTGCTTTCCGAGATAATGTTCTCGACTTCCACACATTTTTCAAGGCTCCCAAAATTTTCGCCCCCTCCCCCACCCTATGATCCACTTCCGCTTCCATGGTTCCATCCGCTGACAGATCCACTCCAAGATATCTAAAACACTTCACTTCCTCCAGTTTTTCTCCATTCAAACTCACCTCCCAATTGACTTGACCCTCAACCCTACTGTACCTAATAACCTTGCTCTTATTCACATTTACTCTTAACTTTCTTCTTCCACACACTTTACCAAACTCAGTCACCAGCTTCTGCAGTTTCTCACATGAATCAGCCACCAGCGCTGTATCATCAGCGAACAACAACTGACTCACTTCCCAAGCTCTCTCATCCCCAACAGACTTCATACTTGCCCCTCTTTCCAAAACTCTTGCATTTACCTCCCTAACAACCCCATCCATAAACAAATTAAACAACCATGGAGACATCACACACCCCTGCCGCAAACCTACATTCACTGAGAACCAATCACTTTCCTCTCTTCCTACACGTACACATGCCTTACATCCTCGATAAAAACTTTTCACTGCTTCTAACAACTTGCCTCCCACACCATATATTCTTAATACCTTCCACAGAGCATCTCTATCAACTCTATCATATGCCTTCTCCAGATCCATAAATGCTACATACAAATCCATTTGCTTTTCTAAGTATTTCTCACATACATTCTTCAAAGCAAACACCTGATCCACACATCCTCTACCACTTCTGAAACCGCACTGCTCTTCCCCAATCTGATGCTCTGTACATGCCTTCACCCTCTCAATCAATACCCTCCCATATAATTTACCAGGAATACTCAACAAACTTATACCTCTGTAATTTGAGCACTCACTCTTATCCCCTTTGCCTTTGTACAATGGCACTATGCACGCATTCCGCCAATCCTCAGGCACCTCACCATGAGTCATACATACATTAAATAACCTTACCAACCAGTCAACAATACAGTCACCCCCTTTCTTAATAAATTCCACTGCAATACCATCCAAACCTGCTGCCTTGCCGGCTTTCATCTTCCGCAAAGCTTTTACTACCTCTTCTCTGTTTACCAACTCATTTTCCCTAACCCTCTCACTTTGCACACCACCTCGACCAAAACACCCTATATCTGCCACTCTGTCATCAGACACATTCAACAAACCTTCAAAATACTCATTCCATCTCCTTCTCACATCACCGCTACTTGTTATCACCTCCCCATTTACGCCCTTCACTGAAGTTCCCATTTGCTCCCTTGTCTTACGCACCCTATTTACCTCCTTCCAGAACATCTTTTTATTCTCCCTAAAATTTACTGATAGTCTCTCACCCCAACTCTCATTTGCCCTTTTTTTCACCTCTTGCACCTTTCTCTTGACCTCCTGTCTCTTTCTTTTATACTTCTCCCACTCAATTGCATTTTTTCCCTGCAAAAATCGTCCAAATGCCTCTCTCTTCTCTTTCACTAATACTCTTACTTCTTCATCCCACCACTCACTACCCTTTCTAAACAGCCCACCTCCCACTCTTCTCATGCCACAAGCATCTTTTGCGCAATCCATCACTGATTCCCTAAATACATCCCATTCCTCCCCCACTCCCCTTACTTGCATTGTACCTCAATATATATATATATATATATATATATATATATATATATATATATATATATATATATATATATATATATATATATATATGGACATATAAATTCACAAATATGTGTCTATGATCACTGCTTGTGTGTTAAGGGAAGGGAGTGTTTTACATCTGTGTTGCCCCGTCTCTCAGGTACCCATTTGTTGACAAGAAAACAAGATTATTTTGTGTTTTGCATCATGCTTCGTGAATCAGAAGCACTTGCCGTTTGATTTCTATATCTAAGTGATTGATTGATAGATACTTCACTGGTTAACCAGGTATTCTGATAGATACTTCATTAGTCACTCATCTTCCATCATTGTCTCTTCCATCACGACGTAACCAGGACAGGAGGCAAGTGGCTCCATTTCCTCACTCCACGATAGTCCTCGAACTTACGTCGCCCCCACGAACGCCCCCTTCCACCTCATCTTCATTCGTCTTGCCTTATGTGTTTACTGGTTCGAACCCGCGGAAACCTGACGGCCAATTGGGCAGTGAACGCGGCCGGGTTAGCAGTGTGTCTGGGATGTGAACAGTATAACCAGTTGGAGGTTTAGGGCTCATGAGGCAGTGTGTGTGTGTGTGTGTGTGTGTGTGTGTGTGTGTGTGTCCCCCTCCCCGTGTGTAGAACTTAGACAGCATCCCCTGCAAAGTCTGAGACCACTCCATTTTCTTTAAAGAATTGTTTACTCAGTCCGCCCATGAAAACAGGACTGAAAACTGGATGAAATTTGCTCTTGTGTCTTGTATTTTGTCTGTGAATCCTCAGGTGAAGTCAGACTCTCTCTCTCTCTCTCCAGTGATGACCAGGCGACGCACAATGGCTCTTCTAAAGTGAAGACGATTGGTGGCTCGCGCGTTGTTTGGTACCCACACACACACACACACACACACACACACACACACACACACAAAGACGTAAGTAATGCGACCACCCCCAGTATGTAGTGGTCACTACCCTACATATTGCGACCACCAGCACCCTCTATATTGCGGACACCACCACCCTGTATATAACGGACATTGCCTTATATATTGCGACGATACGTAGGTTCTGTGGTAGGATGGGTGTACCACCAGTACTACGGTAGAGGAAGGAGGAGGAGAGCATCACCTACAGTACGATATCGTTCGTACCGTGCGCCTGGCACCTGTTGAAGCAGGGTCGTTACACTTCACACTGGATCCTGTGGCGGAGGAGGGTGGTCAGAGGATGAGTTCTAAGCACGGGAGGTGAGGATAGCTCCAGAGGTGGTAGAAGGCCTGTGGTGGTGGTGGTGGTGACAGGGAGGTGTTACGAGACGATTCCATCTTGCTGGAGGCACGACAATGCGACCCTTGAGCACGACGGCACGACCCTTGGATAGTGTGGCCTAGCCTAGCCTGGCACCGCTATGCTCAAAGGTCATACCATCATGCTAAGTGGTCGTACCGTCGTGTTCAGGGGGTCGTGCCGTCGTGCTCTAGTGGTTAAACGTAATGGCGCGAACCCATACAGTCACCACTGAGACAATACTTAAGTGTGTAATGACCTCCACTGTGCAGTAGTATGGTATATCACAGTTCATCTCCGTTGTGGACACCTCCACATATACTGAAGCGAATTATATACAAATTTAAACCCGTTAGAAAGTATATCTTCATGGACTCTTCACTATGAACAGAGCCGTTATCATAGTACCAAGGTCTTCGACGATCGAATCTTACCCCCTCTAGTACAAGATGTCTTTCTTTGTCTGTAAACAAAGCACAAGGTATTTACGAAAGGAAGGTAAAAATTATTTCCAGCGGCGAATCATTCCGAAGTTGTTTTACGTGAGGTAAATTCCTGGAAGCTGGAAACTTTAGCAATTAACGCCTCCAGCCCTGCTGCCGGGACGATAAGAAAAAAAAAATAAGTTGCCCACAAGACTTGTTCCCACAAAACTCGCCTCGTTTGTACTTGGCCGTGAAAACTTTAGCAATTAGTGTTATCTAGGTGATAGGTGTTGGGCCACCACGACCGGTGCAGCCGTAGTTGCTCAGACGCCCCAGGGGGAGTGGTGCTGCTGCTGCAGGTAACAGCGTGAGCCTCAAGGACGCCCCCTGGTGAAGAGTTCCTGCTGCAGGTAACAGCGTGAGCCTCAGGTACGCCCCAAGGGGCAGGTTCTACTGTTGACGATACACCATGAGTGTCAGGGACGCCTTAGAGGGAGGAGAGGCTCTGCTGCTGCCGGTACAGCGTGGGCCACAAGGACGCCCCAGGGGGATGAGCTGCTGCTCGTAGTGGTACAGTGTGAGCCACAGGGACGCCCGTGGGGAGGTACTGCCTGGGATCCCTGCTCCGGATCAACACAATATGGCTTGTTTACGCCAACTCGATCATGTCCCGACCTTCTTGTGATGCAGCATCTGGTTCCTCCTCTCTAACACCTCGTCTGACGCCTTATTTTCCGGAGACATGTCGTCTGTTTCCTCTCTCCCTTGTAGGGCGTTGCTCTGCTTCTCTCCGTCCTTCCCTCCTTGTGATCCGTCTTCTGCTGCGCAATTGCGTCGTCTGTTACTCTCCAACCTTCCTTTTGCTCCTTGTAATTTCTAGTCTGCCTCAGTCCTCGTCCTGAGCCATCATAATCGCCTGGCTCCTCCATCTTCGTCGATCCTTCCACGTACAACGTGCAGTTTGCTTCCTCTAAAGTGGTGCGCTGTCTCTTCCCTCACACCAAGCGTGTGTGTCACGTCCCCGTGTGCATTAGAATCATCAGGAACCTTAGAACCACTGTAACTAGAAAGAGGGAGAAACTTGCAATATTTAGGGAAGTGACACGACGCCCTGATGTCAAATACACATACAGGGTGTCGCAAGTGAGTGCATCATTTTGTCGTCCTTAGGACAATGTGTCGCAAGTGAGTGCATTCATTTTGTCGTCCTCAGGACAATGTATCGCAAGTGAGTGCATCATTTTGTCGTCCTCAGGACAATGTGTCGCAAGTGAGTGCATCATTTTGTCGTCCTCAGGACAATGTATCGCAAGTGAGTGCATCATTTTGTCGTCCTCAGGACAATGTGTCGCAACTGAGTGCATTCTCTTGTCGTCCTCAGGAACACGCGTGTTGACATTCTGGGATTCCGGAAGGATGACGTCGTCTAGCAAGCTCCACCCACTGACGCTCTTAGCGATATTATTGGCAGCCCAGCTGGCTAGCCCCGCCCCTACACGTAAGTATTGGACCTCGATGTTTCTTAACCACTATGTTGGGTATACTAAAACAAACATATGGTAACACTGGGTCTTGTCTTAGGCAATTCCTTCTGCCCAGAATCATAACAAAGTCAAAAGTTTTCCTTTTATTTACGTGCTCTGAACGCTGATGCTAGTTGTAGAATTCATCATACTGACGTAATCTTTTAACGTATCTTTTGACGTATCTTTTGACGTATCTTTTGACGCATCTTTTTAACGTAAATGTAGACAAAGCGCATGGCACCTGCGGCTCGCGACTTACGACCATGATTATCATGGCATCATGAACTGTAATGACACTGGCATCATTGGTCTTCCAGATACGAGTTCAGACGGAGCGTCATCGTTGGTAGCTTTATCTAACCCAAGGTCCACCTCCCACCCCAACTGGCACCTTCTGCTGGCACTGTGGCGCCCTAAGGACGACGTCACAACTACAACAGGATCGGCGGTGCAGCATCACGCTGAGCACACCCTGCCTACAGTCATGGTGTCCCCCACCATCCAGGTCTCACCTGTAGGAGGAGCCTTGCCCTCCGAACCATCGCTTATCGCAGGCGTCTCCTCCGATGACAGTCGAGAACCTCACCCGAGTCAGAAGCTCCCTCTTGAAGAAGGGGAAGAAGTAGTTCTCCTCACGGCGGAGGGATTGCCAGCCAGGCGGGATAACCTGGCGAGAGACTTCCCTCCTGCAGCTTACGTGGCGCAGAGAGCCAGTGCCGTACCACTGGAGGGAATAACACCATTCCCTGAGGCCGATGAGCACGAGTGGGTGGACGGGACCCCTCAACACCATGTGACGCAGCAGCATCCCAGGGTCAATAAGATGTCTCAGGACCAAGCGTCTGAAGACATGAGAACAGTATCATACGTGCCTGAGACGAAGAGACAGGCATATAACATACCAGCGGCTTCCTTTCGTTCAGGTAGTTTATCCAACGTCGAAAGCTCCTCGGAGATCTACGTGCCAACCACGGCGAAGACCGTCGTCGATGGAAGGAGAGGGGAGGCCCCCGGGGTCAGGTCTGAAGGCGCCTCCGATACTCTGACCACTGAGGTCGTGGAGGAGGAGGTGATGGCCACTATAGCTACTCACATACCAGAAGCGTCGACCGTCGTGCTGGAAACATCGAGTGCGGAGGGGCATCTAGACGTGCCTCACCCAGCTCTGTCGGGGAGACAGATAGAGACAGAGACATCAAGCAACACTTCCAGCGCGGGAGCGAGCCAGCTACCGGAGGGGAGTCTGTCTGGGCACTTCTTCATGCACCCTCTTCCGCAGCATCGTGAGGCCATACACGCTCCAGACGAGGTACATCAAGAGCCAGTGAATACCACCGGTAACCCGAATACTTATCTAAATTTCACCTCAATGGAGGACCATCCTCAACGCCCTTACCTTGAAGAGAGTGGACAAAGTGACACTGCCTTTCATCACAGTGAGAGAGGACGCAAAGTTCTGCAGTTCCAGGGCCGAGTTGTAATGGAGACTCTGGATGGACCGTCCTTAGTCCCTCTAGTCGGACCATCGAAGGGAATACTGAACCTGAAGAACGATGAGAGGGCCATTCTTGCCTTGCTCAAAGTCGCACATGGACCCGACACCTTGGAACCACTCCACATCAACCCCTTGATGCAGACCCACGAGCAGGTGACCTCAGACGGCGAACGCACGGACAAGCTCTCACCTGCGCCTTACGATAGCGTCATACAGGTCCCAGCCGACGACTCGAACACCAACGACCAAAGAACAGATCCCATCAAACCCCCAGACTCAAGCAGTGAGCCGAGAGGCAAGCTGGCAGTGCTGATAAAGAAAGAGACCAAGTTCCTCGACAGGAAATCCATGAATGCCATCGACGCTCAGGAGAAAGACAGTCATGCGAAGGACGACCTCGAGGAATCCGAGACGAGCGAAGGTGTGAGCATCGTGACCACAGCGAAGCCTATCTACGAGGAGATCTCCGACACCCTCAAGGTGGACACAAGTATAGACGACGTAGAAGATTTCGACGTGCAAGTCAAACACACGGAGAACACGGACGACTTCCTGCCGGCCACGAACCAGTCTCACACCAACCTTATCGACGTCACCCTCCACGGTAACCAATCGGCTATCGCAGCCGGCACGGAACCACCGTCGTTCCCGCCAACCACAGTCCCACCGTCGTCAACGACTTCGTCGCTACCTCAGTCGTCCACGACCTCCCAGTCCTCCGGCAACCACCCGACCATGATCCCGCCTCTCCCAGAAGAGGACACGACAGCGACGACGGAAGACGTTGACGGATGGTCGTTCTTCGTGGCCAACATTTCTGGCATTAGCAACTCCAGCTTGGCCCTGAATGAGTCTGTGTTCCACCGGGCGTCAGGCATGAGCACGGAGCAACACTACAAGATGGTGCTCCAAGAGCGAGGTGGGTAGAGGTCTTATAAGAATTATCATAATTTCGTAACACGTTCCTCAGAGCATTTCAGTCAACCCAATCACACCCTTTCTCCAAAACCATAAATGTCACATACACATCCTACTGTTTCTCTATTTCTCATACATGTTCCGCACAG
>NC_092246.1:19261528-19296528 GCF_036320965.1 Panulirus ornatus
CGACGGACTCCACGTTCCACCTGCGATACTTCGTTAGTTATTCATGACCTCTCTGCCTCGCGCCTCACTCTTTGAGGAAGTTAACGTTCTCCATCCCGTAGTTTCCGACTGAGGTCCCGTGTTGTATAAATTTCGCGACAGAGAGACAAGATAGAGGACGAGAATGAGACACACAAGCCAGAATTGGAGGAAATGATATTCTTGGATCCATGAGATATACGTGGACTTTGACTGCGAGTTTTGCTTGGGATGGGTATTGCTTCGCTGGGCAAGATGCCTCCAGCTGTGCTGACAGTGTAGCAGAGGTTATCTTGGCTGAAATGCAGTCCTAACGTCCCTTCTTGGACCAGATCTTTTCTGTCGCATCAAAGGACAGAGCGTATCAGGGTAATGAAACTTTTCCCCTGGATTCCATTCTACCAATAATTTCTACTCAGAATCTTTGCAAAGCTGTTCTTCGTAAAATCAAGCATGCCTTCTAAAAGAGAATGTGTACTGATCTTACTTCCTCACCTACCGATAATTCTTTCCGATTCCTAAACAAAACCATCTCCAGTAACTTATGTAAGTCTACCTTGCCTCCTCTCTTTCAACACTCCAAAGGCGCTGTTGTTTGGTGCCTATGTGCCTGTAGAACCGGTATATAGGAGTTATACATACAACGTAATAACATGACCACACACACACACACACACACACACACACTGACAATCATCAGACGTCTGTCTGTCTGGTGTAGGCAGGCTTGGGTGCTGCCTTGCCTCTGGCTCAAGTTATGACAGAGGCTTAAGAAGGTTACCCCAGGTGCTGGGTGTTGCCGAGGATGTAGCACATGCCCATAATCCTCACAGAGGACCTGCCTTCTTACTTCCACCATCAGAAGAGAAAATGGTCATGTTTCTTCGTCTACCTCAGAGACACCGTGAGAAAAGTCAGGAGGCAGGTAACACTGTACACCTGACCAATGTGAGAGTGGTGCAGTGTGACCATGAGACACTGGAGTTTCTTTTGTACCCCACTGGGAAGATAGAGGTACCTCCCTTCTCCTCACCCACTGGGGAAAACCATATTACCCTACCACCTTCTCCGTCCCCACCCATGACAGGGGAAACCTTAATATCTTTCCACACTTCCCCTTCCACACCCATGGCAGGGGAAACCCATATTACCCTGCCATCCTCCCCGTCCCCACCTATGGCAGGAGGACTCGCACTACCCTATCGTTCCTCCCGTAGAAGCGATCGAGGCCCTGGGTGCTACCCCTCTGCTGGAGCTGCTGAAGGAGCTGGGCGGGTGGCCCGTGCTGGACGGTGAGGCCTGGAATGATACTGGGTACGACTGGGTGCGACAGATGGCTCGCCTTAGGAACTACAACAATGACATCCTCGTCTCCGAGTGGGTGGCCGCTGACATCACCAACTCCTCCAACCACATCATCCAGGTTGGTGACGTCACACGTGCTGGAGGGCTGTGTGTAAACGTCTTTCCGAAATGTTGAAGAGGCGCTGGAAGACAAAAGGAATCCAGAAGCAGTAGGGTCTGTATGAGACCACAGTATATAACATAGTTTGTAAATGCATTTCATCTTACATTAGTTCGATACTGAACCCCATCATTACAGCTGGTGACCTCTTACTAATGTGACCTACCCCATCATTACAGCTGGACCAACCAGAGTTGGGGTTACCAGGTCGGGAGTATTTCATCAACCCAGGGGATTACCAGTACCGCGAAGCTTATCTGAATCTTATGCTTAGCGTGACCCACCTGCTGGGGGCGCCCATGGAAGTCGCCCTCCAGGACATGACCGAGGTCCTCCACTTCGAGAAGAAGGTGTCCAGTGTGAGTATCCTCCATCTTATCTTATTTCTTGCCAAACGCGGCGTCTCCTACCCTCATACATTATACCACTGGAATACAAATTAATTTGTTATATATGGATATGAAGATTATATATGGTTTTTCTTCGTCTTTTATCCAGATTTTTAGGTCTTTTTATGAATTTCCAGATGAAGAAATTGCCATGTGGGATATCTACATATGTTACATAGAATTGTTGGGGTTAATGATAGTAATAGTAATTTGTAATTATGGCTTTAAAGATAACGAACCAACTTGTTTGACTTCTGTCCAGTCGTCTGGGTATTTTATTCATGGAGGAAGACATTACTTTCTCTTCCAGTATGTAGATTTGAAAGCAAGATAAGAAATACATATACATATATATATACATATACATATACAAATACGTATATGTCCTCGGGTTACGCCCTTGTGCCGGAGTTGGGATATTGTGAGGGCTATAGCTATATAGTCTTGTGTGACCGTATAAGAGCTATAGCCTGACCTTGTGTGACCTTGTGTGACCCCCGACAGATTTTGACGGCAGCTGAGGAGCGACGGAACCTCTCGGCCGTCCACCGGCGCATGACCTTAGATGACCTCGTCACTGAAGTGCCCGAGGTGAGCTGCAGGACATGTCATTAGGAGGTCAGGTCAGGTACAGGTTCAGATAGAGGTTAGTCATTTCGATGTTGGTGTACGTGGGAGGAGCAGTCAGCCACAGTAGGCTTGCTGTCAGCACGTCAGCACCTGCGCCAGGTAAGGAGGGAGGGTGTCAGGCTTGCTGTCAGCATGTCAGCACCTGCGCCAGGTAAGAAGGGAGGGTGTCAGGCCTACTGTCAGCACGTCAGCACCTGCTCCAGGTAAGGAGGGAGGGTATCAGGCCTGCAGTCAGCACGTCAGGACCTGCGCCAGGTAAGGAGGGAGGGTGTCAGGCTTGCTGTCAGCATGTCAGCACCTGCGCCAGGTAAGGAGGGAGGGTGTCAGGCCCGCTGTCAGCACGTCAGCAGCTGTACCAGATATGGAGAGAGGGCTCATTGACCTGCTGGTGTAGGAAAACTTAGTGTGTACATAATAAAAACTTGTCTCTCCTGCGTGTGTGTGTGTGTGTGTGTGTGTGTGTGTGTGTGTGTGTGTGTGTGTGTGTGTGTGTGTACCTAGATTGTCATATAAATGAGTACTGTATGTTAATAAGGCATTTGATGAACTGTCACACTGTCAAATAAGTCATTTGCATCATCTGTAATCAGTTTTCTCATTATTGTCACTACCATCATTATTATTGTCATTATCATCATTATCATCATAATTATTGTTTACATGATGTAATGTTCTAATGCTTGTGCGTCTGTGTCCACGAACAGATCGACTGGGCGGCTTACCTGGAGACAATAACGTGGCGCAACAACAACACGGAGGAGCTGGTGGTCTTCGGCCTTGACTACTTCAGGAAGCTGGTGGAGCTTCTCAAGGACACGGAGAACAGGTGCGTCGCCCGCCACCACCTCCTCCCTCCTCCCTCCCGCCCTCCTTGAATGCAAAAGGGTAGTGTTGTATGGATGGAAGTCTTGGGGTCTGAAGAGCAAAAGAAAAGAGGAGGACGGAAGTGTTGGAAGTTGATTTGCTGAGGCGAGTATGTGGTGTGAGGCGCATGTGAAGCAGCCTGAAAAAACTCTATTAGACTTGGTTGTGATTGGAAGGCCCTGGTTGCAGTACAGTGTACGTGACAGCTAGAGAGTGGATGAGTAACGCTGGCGCAGTTATTCGTCCCTGTAGCTCCCTCTTTAAGGCTGGGAAGACCAATTGTATATATATAAAAAAAAGGAATGATATATGTATATACGTCAACTTACGCACCTGGCTTCCTTCCCTTCAACCTCTACCACCCACCAGCACACCTAGGCTCTCTTGTGCTTCACTGTTACACCTCCTCATTCTTCCTCCTCTCCTCACCAGGACGATCAGCAACTACCTGCTGTGGCGCTTCGTCAAGAACCGCATCAGCAACCTGGGCGAGAGGTACACCAAGATCAAGCAGGACTACATCAAAGTCCTCTTCGGCCGCAAGACACAGCCTGAGAGGTGGGTCCTCTCTCTCTCTCTCTCTCTCTCTCTCTCTCTCTCTCTCTCTCTCTCTCTCTCTCTCTCTCTCTCTCTCTCTCTCTCTCTCTCTCTCTCGTATATACTAGTACCAGAGATTGATGATAGTAAGATGTCTGGCTTAGAATCCTGTTATCAGTTATTGCTAACGTTTTCTGACATCATATAACTATTGATGATAGATATAAGGCTTTCTTCATCTCTCTGTTCCCTTCACATGCTCAATTACCACAGCATCCTCGAATGTGTTTACACAGACACATACACCACATCAATACATGATTCACTGTATCTTTTATGCTTAATGGAGCCAGTGGTAGAAGTACCTGTAACTGTAGGATACAGCCTGTGTTAGGGGCAGGTAGCTGTACCTGTATCTGTAGGATACAGCCTGTGTTAGGGGCAGGTAGAAGTACATGTATCTGAAGGATACAGCCTGTGTTAGGGGCAGGTAGCTATACCTGTATCTGTAGGATGTATCCTGCGTTAGGTGTAGCTACCTGAACGTAATTGTAAACATCTGTAATGATATCATGTGAAGTTTAAGTTTAGGCCTTTTTAACAAGGTTTATCAATTAGCATTATCATTCAGCTCAATACATCTTGCAGCCTTCCATTCATCAGAAGGTTTTTCTATGTATCCTACGACTGTATGTGTATCGTATAACTCCATATATCATAAAACTTTATATGTTATATATAACTCGACAGATTACACTATGTCTTGTATTATTATAACTCCATCATACAACTGTCCATATATCTTATAATTTCCCATGCATCGTACAGCTCACTCTACATCCTACAGCGGTCCAGGGTTCATACGTAAATCACTGATTCAGTCTATAGGACATTCATGGAGTGATCTGTACCTAGCCCGTAGTGAACAGCAGAAGCTGACGACTTGGCACGTAACCTAACCATGTGTTGGTCTTTCTCTGGCGTGCAGGTGGAGGTCGTGTGTGACGTATGTCAGCGGGAACCTGGGCTACGTGGTGGGAGCCATGTTTGTGAAGCGCTACTTCCCCGAGGCCAGCAAGAACGATGTGAGTAACTAATCTTCCTCCTCCTCCTCCTCCTACAGCGGCCACCACTTCTGCTGCGTCCGTCCTCATTTGTCTCGACTGGCAGCCTCCCATCCTCCCTCTGTCTGTGGCTGGGATTCTCATCAGTCTAACGTATCTGTTTCCTCCCTCCATGGTCGTTTGGTAAACCTGAGTATGATGGCTGGCTGTCCAGTCTTTCCCCCCGAAAAAAATATTTGGGTTATTTGGCTCTCTAGGCCGAATGCTCCTCACCCTGTGTTTAGTGTGTGTGGAGAGGGACGAGGGACGAGCATATTGGCTGACCATTTGTGTCTATGTATCTAAATGTGATGCTTTCGTCTCTGTCATCTATATCCCCTGGGCTGTGAACAGGGACGTCCCTTCCAATTCTCTATAGAACGTAGGTGAAACACAAACATGGAGAAAAGTTCAAAGTAAAATATTACAGGTTTTCTTTATAAAAACTAAATCATTCTTTATTTCGTGAAGCTAATCTTCGAAAAGAATCACAGTTCTCCTGTACTTCTTCTCGTGTTTGACTCGGCTTCATCTACGCTCTTTTGGGTCCTGACAGACGGACGAGATGATCTACCTCATCCGAGACTCCTTCAAGACGGCGCTGTATGAGGCTCGCTGGATGGACGAGGAGACTCGTGGCGTCGCCCAGGAGAAGGTGGACACCATCGTCAAGAACGTAGGGTATCCAGAGTACCTCCTGAACGACACGTACATGGACGAGGTCTACTCGGAGGTGAGGCAAGAAGGAGTCATGTTGGCTCGAGAGAAATGATAGTGGGAGGATTTTTATAATCATTTAGATTTTTATAATCATTTATCTGCATAGCTAGTGTTAGAACACGTCAGGTGGTTATGATAATAAGTCTTTAAGACAATCACGTCCGTAAAACTAGTGTTAGGATACGTCAGGTGATTATAACTAGATGTCTTTTAAGATGATTAGGTCTGTAAACGGAATGGATAACGCACGATCGCTGCAAGATCGAGTGGTAAGACGTGGCGGCCATATAATGCTGATCAAAAGAGCGAGAAGATTAATCCTGTAGTATGATGTAGGGAAGCAATAGAGTCAGTGATTTACTGCAGCGTTTACACATGAAAAAGGACAGGATGGGACCTTACGAAAGTCAGATGAGATGGTAGGGACAACGTCTCACATACTGGAGAATAGAAGGATCAAGTTGGGACTGTGAAAAGAAAGGCTACACTTCAGAAACTCGTCTTTTTTTTTTCCTAGATCCTTGAGCGACTTCGGACAAGGAAGAACGTTAACACGATGGACCGTCATGTTATTCTTTTAATCATTTCCATCTTAAGTTGACAGTATCAAGAAATTTAGGGAACCGGTAGTATGGAGGGGAATTGAAAGCCAAAAAATTTTCACTTTGAATTCTATCTCTCCATCCTGTGGAGTGTGGCAGGAGATAAGAATACACAGATACCAGAAGTCTTGGAACTATTACACAGGTATGGAAGTACATGACAAAGGTACATGAATGACCCGCCTACGTTTTGTAGATTTAGTATACTGCTCAGGTATCTGGGGAGGAAATATTGTAGATGTACTGTTGCGACTGAAGTTGTAATATACGATACATATTGTCTCATCAGTATCGAGATGAGGTTTAAACTCACTTGGTATCTGTAGCCCAGCCTCACTCAAGCCGCAATAACATGATGGAGTGTTGATCCTGTTTATGGAACAATTTATATAGATAGATAGGTATTGGGCTCTTCTTGCTAATCTACAGTTTTCAATCGTTTTCAGCTCAAAAACTTTTGTTCCAGTTCTTTCTATGTGATTTGTTTCCGTTTACATATGCAGGCAGTGAACTCTATATTTGGAGACATGGATTCTAAGTCAATTCCCTCATTCCATCATGCATTCTCAGCCTAGTGTGTGAAGCAATGCAAAGAAAATGTACTTGAGCTCCTGCTGTGCTGTACTCATGACATAAGCGCATCTCAGTCATGTCCAGTGGAGTCTAATGCTACTGAAGGGAGAAAGACACACTCACCTTATAGTCAGACTGATCTCCCTTGCAGTCATGACACTCGGGGTTAACGGGAATACCAAACGGTACTGAGTGACGGTACCAACGACGGTACAGATCCCAGTACAGAGGATACAGGAGTAAGAGTGGTCCCCTTACCTTCCCAGGGCTGACAAGAACACCCCATACCCCCCTACACCCTCAACTTCGTTGCGTCCTTGCCAGTTCTTGGCAGTAAGGACTATCAGGTGGCTCCCGGGAATCACTGAGGCGCTGCAGGAGCGACCTTCACCCAACCAGTTCGAGGACCTCCCCACCTGATACACAGGCTGGTACCGCTCTTCGTCAGGTTACAAGAAAAAAAAGCAAGTATTTAAGAGTGGTTGATTCTGTAGCTTACAGCAAGCAGGCATCAGAGGATGCGTTGTCGTGTATTAAGGTTACCTGTCGTGTAGCGAAGTTACCTGTGTCATGTATCGAGGTTACCTGCTGAAATGATTCGAACTGAAAGTGAACGTTTTATGTCATTCGTGCTATGGCCTTCTAACAGGTGGAGGACCCCATGTGTTCTGGGCCTAATATGACCTGTCTCCATCGCCTGATTATCCTGTTCGACCCCGAGTTCGGAACTGGGCGTGGGTAAGGTATCAAATGTCGCGGGTGTATAGGCATAGGTCAACAAGACTCACCAGTTATTTAGTACAGCACTAAAAGTTTTATGACCCTGTTGATGTGAGGAGAGGTCATACACCGGGGGCCCTCACCCCCGCTGCACCTACCCCAACATTTTTCCGACGTTTTCAGGAAAACGTTTGGCTTACAAGTCCAAAAAGAAAAATGTTTTTGACCGTCCTGACGACACACAAGTCAGGTACTTCACACTTTACACTTTACAGCATTTACCTTCCACTCCCGTCACGAACAGGTAGTAAATAATCTCATAAATCAATGGTACAACTAAAAGGAAAGAGGTTTTCCTCTCGTTATCTTAATTTTCAATATTCCATAAGGTTCGTCGTCAGGTGGAAAACGATCACTTCTCACCGTTTACAGATCAAACCGCAGCCTTAAAATTGGGTTTCACGCCTTCCCAGGGCCTGCTGGGGCGTGAAGGCTATATCTTCCCTGGGTGATACCCGATACAGCCTGGCGTAAAGCGTCACCCTTCCCTACACACACACACACCTTACACCTCCTCCGCCTCCTCAGCCCACACCACAACCAGTCTTCGACACCACCCTCACCGCCTCCCGTCTCCACCACACCCCCAGCTGGACTGGGGTTGTCACACAGTGGTCACACGTTTCAAGGTCTCAAGGTCTGGTGATGGTGTGTAAATGACTGGTATGATTACAACCCGTTTACAACTCGTTTACGTAAAAGTACCACGTCTTACGATAAATTCAGGTGTTGCTATATGACCAGCCATTTACCAGGACGTATTTCTTCAAGAAAGTGGAGTTTATAGACTCTGTTTCTGTTCTGAACTTTGAAAAAAAAGGGACATTATCATTGTCGTCCCATCATCCAAGAGTGTTTGAAAAAAGGTTTAATGAGAGGGACTTGAAGTTCATGAGTGAAGTGCATGAGGTATAATGTTGTCATGAGGAGCAGCGTAGTGGTATGTGACTCAGCTCGCATTACCTTACTGACCCTGATGGCGAGAGGGCGGCCCTGAACTTGTGCTTGCTTGGTAACGCGACTGTCTGGTCCTCCCACACACACACACACACACACACACACACACACACCTGGCCTGGTCTAGCCTGCCTGCACACCCTACCGACCAAGTCCACCACCTGACCGAGACGCTAATCGGTTGGTATGTTTCTTCTGTTGCCAAGGAGACCACCTTACCCTCCTACGTTCACTGAGAGTTAATTCTTGATATATCAGATCATAACAAAAACATAGCCAATTCTTTCTTTAAGGGTTATTATCAATTTTCAATCTGTTTACGTCTCGAAAGCAGGAAGGGGATTGTTCTCCTTCGTTCTCTGGGGGAAAAGATGGAGATTTTTGTTTACGTTGAGTTCTGCGAGCAAGCAGAAAGATGGTTGTTTATGTTTACTCTCACTGAGGCTGGTGAGGAGAGAGAGAGAGAGAGAGAGAGAGAGAGAGAGAGAGAGAGAGAGAGAGAGAGAGAGAGAGAGAGTACCCTCCACCCTACGCCCGCCGCACTTGCCTATGTGAAATGGATCTGAGCCAGGTACCCATTTCATCGACCCGCCCCTAGTGGTGGATGGACAGTTGGGTTGACTGTGGACCGACTGCCACAACCCGGATTCTTCGAACCTGTGTGCTCGACCGCCACACCACGTTGTTTTTTTGTTTATGTTGGCTGTATATCTTGCTCCTGACGGTGCAGCCCACGCCCCTCGCTCATCACCTGCTTTAACGTTACTCCCTCCTGCAGGAAGCGCAGTAGGGAATCAACAAGGCAATAATTCTCACGGGAGCGCTTTCAAGATGGTGAAATTCTTAAGCCATTTTGGGGATTTATCTAAATATCTTCTTTTTTTTTTTTGTACCTCCCACTTTAACTTCTCTCTTCCCTACTCTATATCTATAGTAAATCTCCTCCTTCTCCTCCTCCTCCTCCTCCTCCTCCTCCTCCTCCTCCTCCTTCACCTCTGCAGCTGTGTGTGTGTGTGTGTGTGTGTGTGTGTGTGTGTGTGTGTGTGTGTGTGTGTGTTGGACGGTGCATTCATTACTCCTACTTAATGCGTCAAGGTCGAAAATGTCAGATGGAATACGTTATCCATATCCTCTAACTTACGGTTGCTGGCGTCTCAAGGCTTCTGCCAACGGTTTTCATAAGTAACAGTCTTATTTCACAGTCTACATGGCTGTTATGCTGACGTATCTCATTATCATTAGCTACACTCATCGTACCACTCACGATGAGGCAGGTACACCACGCGTCTACACTGTACCTCTCATGAATGAAGTAGGTACACCACACGTCTACACTGTACCTCTCATGAATGAGGCAGGTACACCACACGTCTACACTGTACCTCTCATGAATGAGCCAGGTACACCACACGTCTACACTGTACCTCTCATGAATGAGGTAGGTACACCACACGTCTACACTGTACCTCTCATGAATGAGGCAGGTACACCACACGATTACACTGTACCTCTCGTGAATGAGGTAGGTACACCACACGTCTACACTGTACCTCTCATGAATGAGGCAGGGACACCACACGTCTACACTGTACCTCTCATGAATGAAGTAGGTACACCACACGTCTACACTGTACCTCTCATGAATAAGGCAGGTACACCACACGTCTACACTGTACCTCTCATGAATGAGGCAGGTACACCACACGATTACACTGTACCTCTCGTGAATGAGGTAGGTACACCACACGTCTACACTGTACCTCTCATGAATGAGGCAGGTACACCACACGTCTACACTGTACCTCTCATGAATGAAGTAGGTACACTACACGTCTACACTGTACCTCTCATGAATGAGGCAGGTACACCACACGTCTACACTGTACCTCTCATGAATGAGGCAGGTACACCACACGTCTACACTGTACCTCTCATGAATGAGGCAGGTACACCACACGTCTACACTGTACCTCTCATGAATGAGGCAGGTACACCACACGTTTACACTGTACCTCTCGTGAATGAGGCTGGTACACCACACGTCTACACTGTACCTCTCATGAATGAGGCAGGTACACCACATGTCTACACTGTACCTCTCATGAATGAGGCAGGTGCACCACATGTCTACACTGTACCTCTCATGAATGAGGCAGGCACACCACATGTCTACACTGTACCTCTCATGAATGAGGCAGGTACACCACATGTCTACACTGTACCTCTCATGAATGAGGCAGGTACACCACACGTTTACACTGTACCTCTCGTGAATGAGGCAGGTACACCACACGTCTACACTGTACCTCTCATGAATGAGGCAGGTACACCACACGTCAACACTGTACCTCTCATGAATGAGGCAGGTACACCACACGTCTACACTGTACCTCTCATGAATGAGGCAGGTACACCACACGATTACACTGTACCTCTCATGAATGAGGCAGGTACACCACACGTCTACACTGTACCTCTCATGAATGAGGCAGGTACACCACACGTCTACACTGTACCTCTCATGAATGAGGCAGGTACACCACACGATTACACTGTACCTCTCATGAATGAGGCAGGCACACCACACCTTCCCCACGCAACTAACAGCAACTAGCCGGGGTTCTGTTCCTCACAGCTGAGCTTCAACCCTGACACACACTTCGACAACGTCCTGAAGATGCTACAGTTCCACGCCCGCACCAACCACAACCTGCTGGCCATTCCCGTCAACAGAACCGCTTGGGTCACCTCCCCCGCCGTCGTCAACGCCTACTACAGCAGGTCCAAGAATATGATCGGTGAGTACCCGAATCTGGCTGCTTCGTTGTCCACGGTTCGAAGCCACGTCTGGATCCTGTGTGATATCATACAGTTGTAGTTCTTAGTATTATGTAATTATTCATAAGACTCCTTCCCAGATATCTATATTGCATATCAGAGACATGTAAAGGCTCGAGATTTATCTCGAGTATATGAGACAGGTCTCGAAGCATTATGTATCACATAGTAATACCGTTTGGTTCAAAGGTTTCACTTGGGATTCATTTTCTATCACTGTTGCCATTACCTGTCATCATCGTCCATCCCTCCTTCAGTGTTCCCAGCAGGGATCCTCCAGCCGCCTTTCTACCACCCGGCCTTCCCGCGCTCCCTCAACTACGGCGGCATCGGCGTCGTCATCGGCCATGAGATCACCCACGGCTTCGACGACCGCGGCCGACAGTTCGACAAGAACGGCAACCTGCAGCAATGGTGGAAGCCCGAGGACGTCTCCAAGTTCTACCAGAGGGCCTCCTGTATGCTGGGTGAGTTCCTCCTGACGGAGTGTTTCATTAGCTGAGTTGCTCCTGAAGGAGTGTTTCGTTAGCTGAGTTGCTCCTGAAGGAATGTTTCGTTAGTTGAGTTGCTCCTGAAGGAGTGTTTCATTAACTGAGTAGCTCCTGACGGAGTGTTTCATTAGCTGAGTTGCTCCTGAAGGAGTGTTTCGTTAGCTGAGTTGCTCCTGACGAAATGTTTCATCTAAGTTGCTCCGGACGGAGTGTTTCGTTAGCTGAGTTGCTCCTGAAGGAGTGTTTCATTAGCTGAGTTGCTACTGAAGGAGTGTTTCATTAGCAGAAATGCTCCTGACGAAGTATTTCGTCTGAGTTGCTCCTGACGGAGCATTTCGTTAGCTGAGTTGCTTGCGTTAAGTTGCTCGATGCTAGTGTAAGTTGCCTCATGCTTCATTCAACCGCTCCGGTGTCGGGTGTTTTCTCTTAGCATGATGATAGTCTGTATCTTAACCTAGCCGTCTGGACATCGCTATCAGTGAGGTACTCGCCTAAGTACCCCAGAACTCAGTGGTCCTGCGTCATCACACCGTGACTTGGAAAGTACGGTGAACTCCTAAAGATGACCTAAGTCAACGTGACCTGACTTGACCTAACCAACCCTGGACTTTCGAAACTGGCAAACCTGCCACCATGAGTGTTGGACTAACCTACCTGGACACCTCCCAGCGTGCCACCACAATCGACCCTCCGCTGGGCGACCTGTCCTGCCTGATCTCTAGACCACAACGAAGTAGTCGCTGTTCTAAAACTTTATTCCCATTTCAGACGTGTTTACGTTGAAATCTAGCTGAGGTAATTCCAAGTTAGCCATTGTCATAGCACCGAGAGAAAGGTAATTCCAAGTCAGCCATAGGTATAGCATCGAGAGAAAGGTAACTCCAAGTTAGCCGTAGGTATAGCATCGATAGAAAGGTAATTCTAAGTCAGTCATAGGTATAGCACCGGGAAAAAGTAATTCCAGATCTGCCATAGGTATAGCACCGAGAGAAAGGTAATTCCAAGTCTGCCATAGGTATAACACCGAGAGAAAGGTAATTCTAAGTCAGCCGTAGATATATATCACCGAGTGAAAGGTAATTCCATACTGTATCCCTCCCTCCACCGCGCCACGTAAACAGGACACCGGATACACCGTGGCAAGGGCGTAGGTCATCCTGGGAGGAATATAGTATCATCCGGGCGTCCGTGAGTTAAATTTTTTTTTCCCAAGAAGAATGTTGACGTATCCATATTGTTCCCCTCACCCCACACTACACTGAGAGCTCTCTCGACCCCACAGACCACACTGAGAGCTCTCTCACCCCCACAGACCACACTGAGAGCTCTCTCTCAACCCCACAGACCACACTGAGAGCTCTCTCAACCCTACAGACCACACTCTCACCCCCACAGACCATACTTAGAGCTCTCTCACCCCCACAGACCATACTGAGAGCTCTCTCAACCCCACAGACCACACTGAGAGCTCTCTCTCAACCCCACAGACCACACTGAGAGCTCTCTCTCAACCCCACAGACCACACTGAGAGCTCTCTCAACCCCACAGACCACACTCTCACCCCCACAGACCATACTGAGAGCTCTCTCAACCCCACAGACCACACTGAGAGCTCTCTCAACCCCACAGACCACACTGAGAGCTCTCTCTCAACCCCACAGACCACACTGAGAGCTCTCTCTCAACCCCACAGACCACACTGAGAGCTCTCTCACCCCCACACTACACTGAGAGCTCTCTCAACCCCACAGACCACACTGAAAGCTCTCTCACCCCCACAGACCACACTGAGAGGTCTCTCACCCCCACACTACACTGAGAGCTCTCTCAACCCCACACTACACTGAGAGCCCTCCCGACCCCACAGACCACACTGAGAGCTCTCTCAACCCCACAGACCACACTGAGAGCTCTCTCACCCCCACAGACCACACTGAGAGCTCTCTCAACCCCACAGACTACACTGAGAGCTCTCTCAACCCCACAGACCACAATGTGTGCTCTCTCAACCCCACAGACCACACTGAGAGCTCTCTCACCCCTACAGACCACACTGAGAGCTCTCTCACCCCCACAGACCACACTGAGAGGTCTCTCAACCCCACAGATCACACTGAGAGCTCTCTCACCCCCACAGATCACACTGAGAGCTCTCTCAACCCCACAGACCACACTGTATGCTCTCTCAACCCTACAGACCACACTGAGAGCTCTCTCAACCCCACAGACCACACTGAGAGCTCTCTCAACCCCACACTACACTGAGAGCTCTCTCAACCCCGCAGACCATACTTAGAGCTCTCTCAACCCCACAGACCACACTGAGAGCTCTCTCACCCCCACAGACCACACTGAGAGCTCTCTCAACCCCACAGACCACACTGAGAGCTCTCTCCATCCCATAAACCACACTGAGAGCTCTCTCAACCCCACAGACCACACTGAGAGCTCTCTCCATCTCATAAACCACACTGAGAGCTCTCTCAACCCCACACTACACTGAGAGCTCTCTCAACCCCACAGACCACACTGAGAGCTCTCTCAACCCCACAGACCACACTGAGAGCTCTCTCCATCTCATAAACCACACTGAGAGCTCTCTCAACCCCACACTACACTGAGAGCTCTCTCAACCCCACAGACCACACTGAGAGCTCTCTCAACCCCACACTACACTGAGAGCTCTCTCATCCCCACAGACCAGACTGAGAGCTCTCTCAACCCCACAGACCACACTGAGGATTCTCTCTCCCCCACACAGACCACATTAAGTGTTCTGTCTCCCCCCACAGCCCACACTGACTGTTTTGCTTCCCCCCACACAGACCTCACTAATGTGTTTCCTCTCCCCTCCAGCCCCACGGACCACACTAAGCGTTCTCCCTCTCTCTCTCCCCCACAGACCAGTATGGGGAATACAGGGTCGACGACGTGGGCCTGAAGATCAACCCAGTCAACACCTTGGGCGAGAACATCGCTGACAACGCTGGCATCAAGATCTCCTACCAGGTACTGACGGAGGGAGACACGAAGTCGGATTGGGCCGTACTTCGTGCGTCTTTGTCATGTCCGTCACTCTCATCAGACATATTCATCGTCATTCATCATACGTTGATCATCACTGATCATACGTTCATCATCATATATTCATCGTCACTCATCATATATTGATCATTACTCATCATATACATTCATCATTATATGTTCGTCGTCGCTCATCATACATTCATCATCACTCATCATACATCACATATTCATCGTCACTCATCATACATTTATCATCACTCATCATACATTGATCATCACTCATCATACATTGATCATCACTCATCATATATCTATCATCACTCATCATATATTCATCATCACTCATCATACATTCATCACATATTCGTCGTCACTCATTATATATTCATCATCACTCATCATACATTCATCATCACTCATCATACATTGATCGTCACTCATCATCTATTTATCATCACTCACCATATATTCATCATCACTCATCATACATTCATCATCACTCATCATACATTCATCGTTACTATGAAGATGTGTGGAATACACGAATAATTAGCAGTTCAGACACACACACACACACACACACACACACACACACACACACATCTGTGTATACCAATGCCTCGTTGGTGCAACATTTTCAAAATACATTTCGTGATGGACAAAATATCAACGACTTTGACTTTATGACTATAAATATAATTACGTTTATAATCCTAACACTTGGTAATGACTTTAGTGGGATTATATCAGTTCCCCCTTTTTATTTCATCTTTCGGTCTTTAAGATACATGATGAGTTACTAGTTGCTCTGTATGACTGTGGTAGAAAAAAAAAAAAGATAAGATAACCTTCCGGGAATTTATCTTATCTTATCTTATCCTGGGGGCAAGGGGGTGGGGGTATTATCTTACGTGTTCTATTGTACATTTCATATCCAGTTACACAATGTTGTCCCCCCCTCTTTCTCCAAGATTAAGCCTCCACTTTGAAGAAAAAAGATGATCCAAGCATTTTCTCTCCAATTTTGTAGTTATTTCAGTATAAGAAATACACATCTATTTTCTGTGTGACTGTAGTAAATTCCTCAGAGTTTCGTAAGAATATTTACGAATCCTCAGTTTCTTTTCGTGAAAATAACTGTACATAGCCACTGAGCTACGAACCCTGAATTTTCCGTAAACACAACTATACATGTTCAGAATTTCGTCAGAATCTAATTATTAGATCCTCAAAATTCCCTGAAAGTCAACTAGAAATTATTGAAATTTCAATCAAATTCCGTGAACTCTAACACATTAGCCTTGAAGAGGGGGTTAGGTGGTGGAGTGGGGCTAGGCAGTGGAGTAGTTGAGTGTAAGTAGGGAGGAAGGAAGGAAGAAGAGGGTTTGGTGGTGGCAACAGAGAGCACATACAAACCCCTCTCTCCTCCCCGACCGTCGGCCTGGCGGGCGGGAGGGAGGGAGGTAGCCAGCCAATCAGCCAGCCAGGTGGGCGTCACGTGACCCAGATAGCACCGCTCCCTTGCCTTAGTTCCCTCTCACTCCTGTTGATAGCGTGTATCAGGCGGGTGATAAGCGCGTGAGGGACGGTTGGGTCTATCACCCCCGAAGGGAATCACCACTTTGACACGTATACCACAAGCAGCAGCAGACGCCAGGTATATACATCATATACACCTCATACCACTGCAGACGCCAGGTATATACGTCATATACACCTCATACCACTGCAGACGCCAGGTATATACGTCATATGCACCTCATACCACTGCAGACGCCAGTTATATACGTCATATACACCTCATACCGCTGCAGACGCCAGGTATATACGTCATATACACCTCATACCACTGCAGACGCCAGGTATATACGTCATATACACCTCATACCACTGCAGACGCCAGGTATATATGTCATATACACCTTATACCACTGAAGACGCCAGGTATATGTCATATACACCTTATACCACTGCAGATGAAAGGTATATACGTCATATACACCTCATACCACTGCAGACGCCAGGTATATACGTCATATACACCTTATACCACTGAAGACGCCAGGTATATACGTCATATACACCTTATACCACTGCAGATGAAAGGTATATACGTAATATGCACCTCATACCACTGCAGACGCCAGGTATATACGTCATATACACCTTATACCACTACAGATGAAAGGTATATACGTCATATACACCTCATACCACTGCAGACGCCAGGTATATACGTCATATACACCTCATACCACTGCAGACGCCAGGTATATACGTCATATACGCCTCATACCACTGCAGACGCCAGGTATATACGTCAGATACACCTCATACCACTACAGACGCCAGGTACATACGTCATATACACCTTATACCACTGAAGACGCCAGGTATATATGTCATATACACCTTATACCACTGCAGATGAAAGGTATATACATCATATACACCTCATACCACTGCAGACGCCAGGGATATACGTCATATACACCTCATACCACTGCAGATGCCAGAATTATACGTCATATATACCTCATACCACTGCAGATGCCAGGTATATACATATCATACCACTGCAGACGCCAGGTATATACGTCATATACACCTCATACCACTGCAGACGCCAGGTATATACGTCATATACACCTCATACCGCTGCAGTTAAAGTGTAGGGAACGTTTGTTAAGACTGTCTTATCATCTAGGTAAGGCAGCCCAATCGGTGAAAGCTTCGTTGCTTATCAACTTAAGATAAGAATGTTTATACAGCTGGGGGTCTATGGTATATCTCGATCGTGTAAAAAGCGTCAAAATCTAGGTTTTCAAGCAAACATGCCTGGCTATCGTGTTCTGCAGACGCACACCTTTCACTGATAACTAGACAAGCTCTTCACAATTTCATTATCAGAAGATACAGTGAATTTGTGTGGGGGGGGAGGAGGGGGTGTATAGTTTAGAGGGGACTAGGTAATTATGAATAATTGAATATTGACATGTCTACAGCACACCTTTAAAGACCGTTTTTGCAAAGGTAAACTCCATTATTATCAAAGGAATTAAGAGTTTAGAAACACCCACGATTAATATATTAATCTCAGACACGTAATTACGTCTTAGATCTTGATCCCATTGTTGCCATTATCAACAGGTACTTAACACTGCTGAATTCATTTCGTAATCGAGTAATTCGAAGCTTTTGGAAATATTTCCATGCTTGGTAACAGCAAAGACCTTTTATTGCCAGCTTAAATACATCAGTATCCCAAGATGATTAGAATTCACTAAGGTATTCTCTCCCGGGTCAATAGATATTCCGTAAACTCTATGACGAGTAACAAATATTCGCGTATTACTCAAGTTTACCAGCAGAGGTGACCCCGTTTATCAGACGGGTGTGTGGGAGTAGGAAGGTGTGTGTGTGTGTGTGCGTGTGTGTGTGTGATATGCTGTACCACCAAGCTATTGGTGTGAGGGTAAAAATGAGGGACAGTTCGCTGGTAGGAAGGCTTGTTACAGACTGAGAGGGTTTATTTGTCCCCACCTTGATTGATTCTGATGTTTGTGGGTCGGCAGGCGTACCAGAACTGGCGTAAGAACAACGAAGAGACGGTAACGATGCCCTACGTGAACCTGACCCATGAGCAACTCTTCTTCCTCAACTTCGGCCAGATCTGGTGCGAGGTAAACAGCCCGGAAGCCATGCTCACAAAGATCCGAAGCGGACAACACTCTCCCAATAAGTTCAGGTGAGTCATATGGTACAGTAGCTCCGAAACGTTTCGCTTACTACGAGAATGAGACTGGCGAAATGATGAAGTAGAATCAGTGAGTGTTTCGAGATGTAACTTGCTTCGTTTACTACTAGAATGAGACTGGCGAAATAATGAAGTAGAATCAGTGAGTGTTTCGAGATGTAACTTGCTTCGTTTACTACTAGAATGAGACTGGCTAAATAATGAAGCAGGTTCGATGAGTGTTTCGATATATTATCACTTAAGTGGTCGGGGGTTGCCCCATTCACCATACTGAATATCTTGCTGGTCTATACGACCGGCTCGTATCCTCACTCTAGAGATGAAGCAGCATACATACATACAGCATCCTACTCTTCAGACCATTGTTATGTATGACACTAGCAACTGCTGGGTGTGCGTGCACACACTTCTCCTCGCCCCGGAATGATGTCGGGGCGAGCGTTCACTTTGCTCAGCGTTCATTTAAATTCGCGTCCAAACGTCAAACGCATAAATCTAAAGTGATTCTTAACCTGACATACATCATTACTTGTGCATTGTGGTTAATTACTGTACATACACCTTTCAGTAACGAGTCTTCTCTTATACATTCATTGCGCTGTATTACTCTCCTGAAGAAAGCTTTGCTCACTCGACTGATCATATTTCAGGAAATGTTGTTGGGTGTTTTTCCCGTTCTGGTCACGATCAACACTTGTTAGCTGTTCACTTCCCTGGCGTAACCTCGAATCCCCCGACAGCAGTTCAGGGGCAAAGCCTATGAAACTGCGGATGTAACATGTCATTGTTTTAATCTAAGGAAAAAAAATATAACTGATTTGATCATTCTGATGATTCAAAACGCCCTTTTAAAGGCTACTTAATTGGCAAATGCATACGATGATGCTCCACAAGCGTTAATGTAATTTACAGACTGGGTGTAAAAAGCTCTCTGCTTCATACGAATACTACCTTTGTTTACATCTGTCTTCTTCCTCCTCCTCCTCCTTCTTCCCGCAGGGTTATTGGAACGCTCTCTAACTCCGTGGAGTTCAACGAAGCCTTCAACTGCCCAGTCGGCAGCAGAATGAACCCAGAGCGGAAGTGTAGGGTCTGGTGAGAGGGGGGGCAATGTCGAAAGTGTCACCACGGCAGCAGGGAAGAAGAACATTGGAGGACGTGAGCGTTGGACTACTGACACGAAAAGAAAATGCAGCAGTAGGAAGGACACAAAGGAAAATAAACAAAAGAAAATGGATGACAACCGCATTTTGATAACAGTGACTTAACAGAACAAAATACAGGCGCTGTTGAGAAAGCGTACCGTGTGGGTGAAAAGAATTTGGATGAACCAGATTAGATGATGAAGGAAAAATCATGTGTTTAATTGCCAGTAGACCAAGAGAAGGTGACCAAAAAGAGTAATGGACAGCGTCTTGCAGGTTGGGAGCCCAGTGTACAATTACCAGTAACAGGACGACTGAGTGTGTGAGTGTGTGCTATCAGAAAACTCAAAACATAAAGAGAGAGATAAGAGTAAGATACGAGTCTGTGTGTATGTGTGTGTGTGTGTGTGTGTGTGTGTGTGTGTTTTACCATAGATTTGAAAGTGGGGGGGACGGGGATAATGTGTTAGCTAGTGTGTGTTGTCACTGCCAAACCTCTTTTGAACAAGGGACAGAAACTGTGGTTCGGTTGTTAAGTGGAAGGAACGGAACTGAAAGAGAAATGATAAAGATATATACGTGGAAAAGAAATATCGATATATGATGAGAGGAAACCTTATAGAAAAGTGACACATGATAAGAACACTGAAAACTAAGATGACCCATAAATAGATGGAAATAAAAACGACAACTATTCTTAATGTCGCTATGCCACCTATTGTCAAATGATATATATATATAAATATATATATATATATATATATATATATATATATATATATATATATATATATATATATATATATATGAAAAGCACGTGAGGGAAATAGTGAGGTCCCCAAGTGGCTAGTACATATGTACATATGTACAACACAATGGAGGAATGACAAAAAAAAAGATAAGTTTTCATGTGTACTTTTGTCAGTGTCTTGTGTCACGTTAGGTGAGTCTAGCTATACCAGTGTTTCTTTGTTTGTTTGTTTGTTTTATTCCTTGTTACACCACATGTGCTCAACCACTCATGTCAACAGTACCCATACCATACTGCCACACTTGACCTCCCATGAACTCGAAGTCGCCGTGATTTTACCTTAATAACGATGAGTCGTGACTCGTTAAGTCCTTAAAGATTAGTTAGTGGTAATTGGGTTGTTTAGAAAATCAAGTGAAATTTCATCAGTGGTCATCAGTAGTTCGAGATCAAAAGTGAAATCTACTTAATGTTAATTTTGTTGGAGGGAAGAAGTTAACAATTTTTTCCAGTGGAAAAGATAGAAAATGTCTATATAAGATTAATGATACATATATGGAAAAAAAATTCAAAAGACCACTGTCGTTTGACGATTAAACTTATGATATATCAAAAAAAAAAAAATATAGCCAAAAAAAACTTTAAAGTGAAAAAAAAATTAGTGGACAATTTATTGATAAGTTATCATCAGTGTTAAATGGAAGCTGAGACCACTTATCATGGGTATACATTTTCTTGATAAATGTTATAGTCTTTACATATGTCGTCGATATATAGATAATATATATAATATATATTATATCAGAGAATTATAGTTACTTGTAATAATAATAGAGTAAAACCTGGATAGATTTTTTTCTTTTTTTTTTGCGAGCTGACGACAGACTCGTCAGGTCGGTATTTAAAGTTGAGGTTTTAAAAGTACCTGCTGTGTGTTGTTAACTGTTAGTATGTCTTGAGAATTGTGGCTGATAAACTCTATGGGTCTGTCCCTCTTCTGTCTCTTTCTCTGGTGGCTGCAACAGCCCACACTTAACACACCTCGGGTCGCATGACAGCCTCAAAAAAAAAAAAAATGCAAAAATCACCATGACAGCAAGAGACCTTTAGCACTTGCAGTATTTAAGTTTTCAGTCCCATAGAATTTAATCAGACAACCTCAAGTCTGTAACTATATAGACCTAAGTACGCGAGGCGTCTCGCTCTACGAGAAACAAACACTTTTAAAAAGCTTATATATATATATATATATATATATATATATATATATATATATCACCCTGATACTTTTGAGGAATCCACATCACTCGGCGCATAAAATGTAATATTTTTTTTTTTCCCTCTATAGTGACTTACCAGATACCTCCTTCCCTTATAACTGTACATAACATTATTACACCTTGTGCAAGTGAAGTCAGCCCGTCCCGCGAGACACAGTCATTCCTGCAATAATTTTTATATCGGTTATTACTGGCCGAGCCACTGGGACAATATTGCCAGCTTCGTGTTGGGGAAGGTCTGGTGGGATGATGTTAGATGTTTCGCATTAGTTTCGTTCGTTGCCAAACGGTCGACGCGGGACGGGTTGAAACAGCAGATTCAAAGGTGAACACATTCCCATATGTATAAATATTTCTAATTTATCTCTTTCAGCACTTTGACAATATATATGTATAAATAAACCTGTAATAAAGAATAAATATGATAGTAAAAACATGTGTAACTCTCCGTGTGTTACTATCCTAGCTCATACATTAAGTGTACTTTGTAGTTATAAATTCTTTTAGCGTAACAGAAATGTACTATTTGACACGTTCAGTCTTCGGTACAGAAGCCAGGGATCAGGTGATTAGCTTTGGCCACTCTATCAGTGGCCTCTCCTGATAATGCTAGGCAATGGGAATCCCACCGACGCTTTACATGTGTCAACGTGTGATCATATGTGGCGTGTGGCGGCGAAGCAGTTCCTGTTAACGTAATGATCTTTACATCCATCACTTCCAGTCTTTACAACCATGACGTTCTCTGGCATTATATATATATATATATATATATATATATATATATATATATATATATATATATATATATATATATATATATACATAACTTTCTTATACAGGTGAAAGTCGCTTGAGAGATATACATAAATAAGGAAACAAGAGGACCTGGTGATATAGTGGGAATGTAGATATCGGGGCGAGCGAGACAAACTATAGAAGACTCTAAAGTGTCTTTAAGAATGAATGCTGTTTATATGGTACGGGGAAGGAGTTCTACAGTCGTGTTGCCCCGTCTCTTAACGATGTATATCAGTACAATGTCTTTTACCTCTACGTAGGAATGCATACACGCACACACACACCCTAGCCAATGGCAGGTATCCATGAGACTCGCTCGAACAGACGGGCGGTATGGTAAATATGGATGGCAGCAAATAGAAGCTCTTAAGTTGAAGCTTAACACAATACTGCTTGGTTAGGGTGTAGAGTGATGTAGTTGGCGGCAGAACAGATGGCGCTAGAGGCATATTTTGACGACTCTTTATAAATACCGGTAATCTGGGACAGTTACTCTTCCTTAATTCATCCTCCTTAGTCCAACTTCATTCGGTTTACTCTGTACACTGGCGCCTTGTGGATATAGCCAGTGCCTTTGTGTTTGTGTAGATGCTTTCCACACGTTTTAAATCAGTGATACCTGAGTGTTACGTTGTGAAGACTGTTTACAAACCAGTGAATATGAAAAACAGTGGTCGATAATCTTAAAACTTCTCCACCTGGTGTTAAAGACAGTCAAAGAGAGTGTAAACATTCAGTTGTTGATGGCATGACGATTCACAAGCGTACGAGGCTGCTGGAGCTAGGATGTGGAGGCCAAGACCCCACAGCGCTCTACGTTTGGTTACACATGAGGAATCGCGAAGACACTGACTGGGTAAGTTATTCATCGTTGACAATATGTTTATAATGTATGATGGTAGCGGTGCATTACTGAATGGGATATCGAGTAGCAGGACGCACAGTGTTGTTTCGTATTACTAATCCACATATCTTTTATCTGTGCCTTGTGATGAAATTCATTGTGTAACTGAATAGTATATACCTAGGAATTGTCTAGAAACTACATATTATCACATACGGATGTGTTAGATTATCACATTATGATTCCAAACAAGAAACAATATTTAATAGAAACTATTAGTTCTCAAGGGTCATTTTCACGGGAAAAGATAATGATATTTTCATCCCATCTAGAAAGTATTTTTGTTAAAAAAAAAAGATGTAAACATGTTCGGCGGTAACGTGAAGCGTTGCTTCGAAACCCCGAAACCTTTAATGAGTGGGAGTCATTCGGGAGAGTTGAACCCTTTTGAACACGATTGCCCAGGGCGGTAAACGTTCCCAAGGAATGTGAAGTAAAGCAGCTGAAATATACGATTAAAAGTGTTCTCGGCGCAGCTGGATGACGTGTGGTAGAATTATATTATCATTTGTAACCCATACCCCCAGCCTCTCTAACTACCTTGTTAGTGAAGAACGGGAAAGAGGAGATACGAAAGAAGGGGGTAAGTTGTTAGGGATTTACGGGAGGAAGGGTGCACGCATTTAGGATTTATGGGAAGAAGGGGATTAAGTCGTTAGGATTTACCGTTACGCGATGACGTATGACGATAGGATCTATGGGAAGAAGGGGATTAAGTCGTTAGGATTTACCGTTACGCGATGAAGTATGACGAACAACGTAAAAAGGATTAAAAACAAAAGCACAAAAATGGTCATATGTTTGTTTAATACATCTAATACTTAGTCTCCTGTTGCCTGTGTTGTTATATGATTAGTGCTGCAATCACAGAAGTATATCTTATGAAAGGGAGGCAGACATGTACTGCATTAGTGTCTACAAACGTCAAAAAATTACAGCTTGAAGAATTGAAAAGAAAGAAAAAAACACAAGTTTGAACCAAAAGGAAAATTGCGCGTGTTTGAATGCAGATAATCTATCTTGAAATAGATATGCTCTAATTTCAAGTGAAACTATATCTACATGAGAAACAACAGAGAATAGGTCTTTGTTGAGATGTCTGTAACTCATCAGGGTCCAGACAGCATCAGTCTTACTTTACAGCAACCCTCAGAACAACCCGTAAAGTCCATACACAGAGAAGAGCATGTTTACATCGTGTGTCATCACATGTCCCGATGGCAACAGTGGTTGGTTGACGGAGTGGTCACAGCTGCGTCAGATGATGGTCTTTCCTCAGATGGAACCGTCTTGCTTGGGGAGATGGTTTTCTCCCACCGCACTCTCCGCTTCAGATTGCTTTTTATCTTGGCTTCGAAACGCGGTTTGTCTTCACAGAGTCACAAAGTTACAGTTTCAGGTGATGATTCTGTTATAAAAGCTACCCAGATGCCCTTGCTATAAACTGTTTGTTAAAGATTATAACACGAAGACTTTGGATTGGCTCCATAAAGTTATCACTTCGAGTAAGAGCTACCACTTCGAGTAAGAGCCTCACTGTCTCAAGGCATCTGTTTCAGTGATGCTGAGGACGACGGTCTGGACGAACACACCCTGCTGCAAGCGGTCTTCCTGCACTCAATAGCCTGAGCTGAGTGATCACCTATATCGATGGGTCTCCTGCTCCAGGAGGGAAAAATTCCGCTTCACATAACGAATGAACTTATACCATCGCTCCTCCTCATTTTAGATAGTAACATTTCTGAGGAAGAGAAACTCCTGGGGGTTGAAATAGAAGTACTTGTCGAGGCCGTTGTTGGTCCTCTCGCAAGTCTGGCGCGGCACTGTGATGGGGTCGTCTTTCTGCAACGTCTTAGTCATGTACTTCGACACCTTCCTGACGAGGGACTCAATCTCTTCCTGATACGCCCAGTCGGCAAACACATGACAGATCGCCTGGATGAGAAGCGATCCCTTCCGAGGATCCCGGTGGGAAAGTTCCCCTGAAGACGATGAGAAAATAGAGTACATGTCGGAGTACCTTTGCACACCCTCGTGTGGTTCCATGATGACGTTGCGTGTGTCGAATTGGTAGGGCCCGCTAGCGGCGCAGTCAGACGCGTCTGATGAACCTGGACACTCCGTCTTTCCGGCTACCGCCTGCACGGCCGTGCCGGCCTCTTTTGGGGAGAAGATCGAAGACTCCGAGGCATTCCTGCTAAGTTTTTCGATTGCCAGAAAAATTGGACTTTGAGGATTGATGTTCGTCCCATTTGTGTCCCAATCGTCCCAGTGCTGTTGCTCTTGCTCATTACTCTGGAAAACTCGTTGAACCTCTTCACGGATGACCATCCTCAAGAGATGAGCATCGATTGGTAGACTATCTGATGGCCTCTTACTCTGCCTGCCAGGTAACTCGCGAGAAATGTTCCGACAGAACTGAAGTATGAATAGCTTCGGCTTCCCTCGCAGGTACTCACAGTGGACGTTGTCGAAGATGCCATACACATCCATAAGATCTACCTCCTCGTTATCTGATGTGATGAAAGTTTTGGGTCCGGAGCCGTGGCTCATGATGATGATGATACAGGAACATAATCTCTTGTGCTTTGGGTCTTGACTGAAGGCTGTAAGAGTCTCCATGAAATCCTTCTTCGTGATCCTTCCCGTCTGACAGAACTTGCCCCTGCGGTGGTTGACGTCATAACCCATTTGTTGAAAGAGGTGAAACATATTCTCGAAATCTGTCTCGGAACCTTTACGCTCACCGTATTTTTTGCCATCGAACTGTGAGATGTTCGCCATGAATACGAGTCCTCTTGGGGTCGAATCGTTCCTATAAGCTCCGTCACTTTCACCATAAACCTTTGTATACTTGACCTTGATGTGTGACACGTTCTTTCTCCGTCTCACGCCTCGATATCCTTTAATTTTCTTATCGTAGTCTGAACTATCGGCAGAGGGTTTATAACCTGAAGTTTTTGGTATTTCGATGCCGTCATCCGGGAGCGCTGAGGAACCCAGTTCATTCCGATTCCTTCGTAAATAAAAATCACCCACCGTCGGGCCTCCGCCAGAGGTTCCCTGAGGCGTCGACTCATAGGTTTGCAGCTGGTGGTTCGAATCTTCGACAATGATGGAAGGAATGCGATCTTTGACGGTCAGGCCTTGAGGCGAGTCACTCCCAGGGTACAGGTTGTTGGGGGTGGACGACGCCACCACCGGTACGTAATTGTAAGGGTGATCGGCAGGGGGATTAGATGTCGTCGGGAAACTCTCTTCCTCAAAAACTTCGTCCTCTTGCTCTGTGGAATAAGAAGACGGCTGCAGACTGGCCTGGTCCTCGGTACCGTATCCACACCAGGTCACTTCTTTCTTGGGTATATCTTGAGGATCTTCGCTTCCCTTGCCGGGGTCCTCCTGTGCCACCTCTGGTTTAGCTCTCCCGTTCTTCAGCATCTTTTTCTTCTTCTTACCTCTGAACAAGAGGGCGAGCAGTTGGAACTTCTCCCTCCAACGCATTTGAGTCTGGGGCAAAATAGAGGTCTAAATATTTGATTCTGGAGTGTCTCACATATCACCTGAGGAAACGAGAAAGTACTTTGTTAATTTTGAATCATTTGAACGTATCTGCACACAGGTACGTGTGCGTGTGTGTGTGTGTGTGTGTGTGTGTGTGTGTGTGTGTGAACGCAACAGGAGAGTGGTACGTAGAACACCATTGTTGCTTGCAGTGCAGCAGAATTACTGGGAGCAAAATAAGAATGGGTGCAAGTTTTGTTTGGGGAGAAAAAGATGTTTTAAGTCATAAACTGCGTAGTTTATGTCTATAGATTAGACCCTTTTTTTCCTGTTAACTAACTCAAAACAACTGTAAAAGATCTAAAGTGTATCTGATTTAGAATTTTCACGTTGAAGCCTCATTAACGTTAAGTTGCAGATTAATATGCGAGTCCCAACAATAGATGGTAGATAGTCGAAGCATGCTAGGCTGGCGACACAGTAGACCATAAATCATAATGATAGAATGATAAACTGTCACCACATCCGGGGTGGTTGTGAAGTAGCTCCGACGGAGTCCACGACATATCAGTAACATCCGGGTCAAGACAGGAACTGTAATAACCTTCGCAGTAAAGCGAACACAGACACACAAACACATAGTACGTATGTATAGTGTTGAAGAGGCGTCATAACATCAGTTTAAAACTCTCTCCCAGTAACACAATATAGTAATTACACACACAAACACACACACACACACGTAGTATAGCATGGCGAGGGTGGAACACAGTTGCTGTTTCCCTCCGCCACTCGTTCATTCTCACTTCCTACCGTGTGATTTGTCCATATCACACGCAGCCAACCACCTGACCCACAGAGATAACGTACCCTACAGAACATTTTCATATCCTGATAAAGAAAGGTGAGGCGATAACACCTGTTCTCCTAGTGCATTAAAGCGGACACAAGGGCATTGTAGTGTCTCAGGGGAGTGAGTTGTTGATTTGTGTGTGCTTATCGGCGCGAGTGGTGGGCAAGAGCGCCTGTGTCCTCTTCTCTCGTTCGCACTAAACCTTTCCCTGACTCCCACCGTAATCATAAATCGCCAGAAACATAAACAGATAATCGATACCGGGTATACGTCAACTGAAAGTAAACAGCTTCCTTTTTTGTTATCTTTTTTACCTTATTCTGTACATTCGTTGAAGCGACGCAGTAAATTTAATAACCTGTAATTCAACGCAGATAAAAGACCAAGATCAGTCGCCCATTTTATTAGAAATGTTACATGTAACACTTGTCTCATCTCCAGTGTATCACATTTATTAGCATTTGAAGTAAGACAAGTGAGAACATTGGAAAATATCAAACACATCTGTATCACGTTCCAGAGCCAAATGTGGAATTTTCTTCCGGTTATGAGCCAAAGCTGAACTTCATAATCCATATTAGAATCACGGGTTTATGCAGTGCAATAATAAGTATTGATTTACATTTACTTTAAGTTGTAAGTGAAAGTAAGACTTGCGATGACGAACGGACGGACGACGATAGCGATGGGGAAGGCGATCAATCTCCCAGTGTCTGCCATTCTTCTCAAGCGACACATAAAACGCTCCCGGTTCATCATTTGAAGTTTCCAATCTGAGTGCGCGTCTGAATACTAGACACCTGATCGCCTAGTGGACCCGAGGGAGACAAAGTAACCCAGTGAGAAATTCACAGGAGCGTATGATCCATGTCGGGACCATCATCCCACTGAAGAACAGTTCAGTGTTGACATTCTCCCTAAGTTACGTCTCATTGGCTTGACGGAACTTAGCTCAGCTCTCCTGAAGCCCACAACACCTGCCATTCAGCCAGCTGGCGGGGACAATTGTTTGGCTCTTATCAGCAGGAAGATAAGCTCGACGTCTGTCTTATCAACCAGTGACGAAAATAATGACCGAATTAGTCATGACCGAGCGTGACGTGTCCGCTGCGATATGTGAGCCAGTGTAACGCGTCGCTGAGGCATGACCTGATGTGACGCGTTGGTAACATAACCTAGTGCTATTATGAAAAGCCTAGGAAGTCGTATCACTGATGTAGCCTTACTGAGTGTCACTGACACGATCTATTGTGACGCGTGACGACGCTGTGACGCGACCCAGAGGGAAAAGACACTCGATGCCCACCGTTCGGAATACACTCGGTTTCCGTCAGGGCCACACGAAGATCTCTTTAAGGATGCACGAAGGACTTTTTAGGGACAATTGAAGGGCGCTACAGGGCGGTGTGTTGTAGGGACACACGAAGGGCTCTTTAGGGACACACGAAGTCCCTTGCAGGGTCACAAGAGGTCTGTACGATATTTATGAGCGTAGTCAGAATTTTCTCTGCATTCATGAGAACACTGACGAATTCTCGGTAGTTCTTCAGTCACCACATGTTACCATCAAATTGGAAGGGAAAAAATCAACTAACCAAGAAAAGCATTGATCCGATGCCAATAGTCAATACTCCTGATAAATTATTGCGATACAAAAGACAAAGACGAATAACCAAATTGTATATAACAATCGTGCGTGCTAGGTTCGCCCGTGCAGCAGTGTATGGGTTGCGCTAATGAAGCAGCAACAACGAGTAATGAAACTGAAGTTCACATCCGTAGTGGGAAATGAATATAAAGGAATTTAAACAACAGACCTCTAGATCCCTTCGAGACTGTTTGTGACTGTGGAAGAGATATGGACATGATGGATCAGTTTGGCAGGAGTAGAAATACGTACGTAAGGAGACGAATGTCTAGACACATTTCGCTACAAGAATACCAATTCAAATGGACTGTTAAAACATACTAACCAGTGGTGATTTTGACACCAAAGACCACTGTAGTGGATATTAACTAGATTTTACCGTTTTCGTACCTTAGTAACAGACCTCCAGTGGTAATGGGACTCGCATGTTGAAACGTTTTGCTACCTGAATGATATTCATCTTATCTTACTTATCATTTTTAGGATATCTAAGAATCGTAGTGTAACGAGAACATCTTTCCACAGGCTCTTGCTGCCCAAAGTTGTGCTACTTTCAGTAGCAGGGAAATGTGAGCTTTTCACTCGCTAGAGGTCCAGGAACATTCATGTATGGTTTCGAAAAGTTATACACACAAGCTTATAATACTCGGATACCATTGTGTAGCGCTTGCCAAGTGCACCTCTTGCTATCAGAGACTTTCCCGTTGGTGAAAAGTGGTGTTGTATTCTCAAGCAATTATGGAACATATGATAACGACAAAGCTAGCAAATTTTCAGTTAAGAGATGTAACCCACGCTTATTTAACACATAGTTCTGCACATTGAGCAGGAAAGCCACTTTTCTGTCACAATCCCTCAAATTTATATGTTCACCTGCACGTTTGATAGACAAATGGGTAAAACTAATTAAGACAAATTACTCACATCTAGTCTTTCTCCTGGTGGTTAAGTTGTAGTGGTGACGACTCTTTATGCTGGGGCCTACGAGAGCGGTCGTGTTTTAGCTAGGAGTATGTAAGTGGTCCTCCTAGGTGCTTGCTGTGTTTTAGCCAGGAGGTTATAATGTTGATTTATTGTGCTGTAGCTAAGGAGGAAGTTGTCGTCCTTGGGAACTCGGCAGTCGGTGGCTTAACCCTCTTGAAACATGCGTCATGCAGGTGACTCGACAAACCCTGTTAGTTAGGCTTGGGTACTTACCAACGTTACAGAATTTCTTATAATATGTGCGCTTCACATCTCCCCTTCCCACCTTTCCATTCACTATGAGAAATCTCCTTATGCTTAACTCCCAAGTGACAACACGAAAAGAAAAACTATCAGTAGGAAATTAAGACATTAAAAACATTTAGAAAGAGAACGAGAAACGGCAGCACGGCGTTTGATAACCTAGTCTGGTGCAACACTGTGTAGTGCGTACTGGTCCGCTCGCCCGGCTGAACAAACATCATTATTTTAACTTTCAAGATGTTTGATTATATAAAGCGACCATTCCTGTTAACTCTGGGCTAACGACGAAGGCTTATTACAAGCTGTCAGGAGACATTACAGACAGCTAAAAATTTGAGGGGAATGAAAAGTAACAGGAAATTATGAATGGGAAAGAGGATTTCATAGAACAGTTCATGACGCCCGATGGCTGACAATAAAACTGCTATCATTTCGTTTTAGCGTCGTTAACTCCGTCATTCTTTATCATTATTTATTACAGAGTCCTTGTAACGGAAAAACGTCTGGTTCATTCACACTACATCGGTTCAAAATACTGTACTTCCTCGGCGGGGATGAAGCCAATCATCTCCTTTTCAGTAACGGCCAAGGAGCCTTGTCACCTAGGGTGATTATTATAGCAACATCTCAAACGTTTAAGTCACAAGTCCACAGCTTTCGGCAGAGCGTATCTCAAAATCATTTATTCACGACTCGTTTTTCCAAAATGTTACCAGATTTCTGAACCAACTCACAAATTCGTAGGATGGCTTCAGGACGGTCTCAATATATATCAGGTATACAAGACTTGATCGTGGGTGAGCGATGTTACACGGTCAACAGAGCGAGGTAGTCGTGCGTGTGTGCAAGTCTTCTATCACACTGGTGGACCGTTCGTTGTCTCTTACTTTATATGCGTCGTGTTATCAGTTAACTGATTTATGTACCGTTATCTAACATGGCTGCTGTGTGAGGAGGAACCACCTCCTCCTCATGGGGTTGATACGCTTAAGAAAATAGAAATTAGAAATTGTTTTTGCTTTCTGTGTGTAGCTTACGTAATATCAAAAACTCCTTCGCTATAGCTACCTCTGTAAGATACGCAGCCTTGAAGACCATGGATTAATCAAGGTATCAACAAAGACACGTCAAGCATTTCAGTTGGAAATTAACCATACCATATAAAAGGGCAATCAGACTACCAACAGGCCACTAGGTACTCTCGACGCTGTTTGTGAAAATGGACATCAGAAACTGACAGATGAATGTGATAAGAGCAGACTGGGAAACAGATGATTCACAGAGAAAAAACAAACTGGCAAACTGTTGACCTGTTTAAGGAGGCGTGGATATTGTTCGTCGTGGACTCGAAGGGAAATATGTCAAGTTTGTCCTTAGACGTATTTATAGCATTGCTTTCAACCATTCTTATTGCTAAAGCACGCCATATGTTAAGTCCTGTTGAGAAGGAAGTACTATAGCACACAACGAACAAGATTCTTTTTTCATTAACCTAACTCCAACCTATGTTAACCATCCTGGATTTTAAATTCATGATATTGTAATATTACGAAATAGCAAGTTCAGATAAATTAAGGTTTAAAGTAGCAAAATCTGCGCTTCATGCGAATGTTCACACTGACTTAAATCTAACCTAACTTAACCTAAACTCACCTGAAGGATAAAGTTCTCATACCATCATTAGCTACCTCGTACCTTTTTAGACCTAAAATGACCTCGATGGACATTTGCAATTCCTTTCATCTGATCATTATAGTAATGAGATACAATGGTCGTAAGCAGGTTAGTTAACCTTGAATACTGATTACGATGAAAGAAGCTAGGTTTGTAAACAAAATGAAAGACCTACCTATTTTTGGTAATCCATTACTTAATTGTCGTCAAAGTACGGAGGTCAGCAGAATTAAATGACCTCTGACCTCTGATGATTTGCGCTGTAGGTAGAACGTAAAATACCTTCCCTCTTCGTCCAATAGGAAAGGACATTCGTATGCTATTACGTACAACGCCGACGAACTGAAGGTCCACCGAGCACCTATAAGATTTGATTCTTGAAATTTCCAACGACCCTGTTTACCATCTCCTCTGCCAGCAGATTTTTTTTACTTTACGTAGCTCCAGGAACTCTTATCCCTCCACGATAACCGATCGGAAATTACTAGACGCAAGGGAGGAGAGGGGCACAGATAACATGAGATAACAGATTTAGTAATCACGAAATTCCTTTATTTTCTTTTTTTTTTTTTTTTTATCCGCCACCAGATGTGTTCAGATCCGCCTGCACGGACAACCAGGATACACAGACTCCTCCTCCCCTTTGTGTATAACCTTGTGGCTACACATGCACACACACACAAGGACACGTAATTCAACACACACTTCGATCCCATGAGCCAAGGGTCATCAGCAGCACACAAGATCAACCTGCGAGTCAGTCACTTGTGTCGCCCTCGTCCCCCTCACAATCCCTTGGAAAACTTACTGACTCTCTGACCATTATGCCTTCCCTCTACCCTCGCCTCCACCCCACAACCTTCAGTCATTGCCTCCCCTCTACCCCCACAGTCTCCCTGAGACCTCCCTCATTCACCCCTCTGCCGTTCAGCCACTCGCGACTTTCTGCAGCACTGAGCATTGGCACGACCGACTATGGCAACTCTGGCACCGCCACTAAGACAACGCCGGCACCAAATCACCACGGCCAACACACTGACATCATCAAATATGGCAACACTCCTCACCTGGAGTGGCTGAGGCTTATCACACGGCTCCCGGCCAAGTGGTGTCGGTTCATACGATTTGATCATTAATCTCGAAGTGGTACGAATGGTAACCCTAGTGAGGTGCCACAGTGTGGCTAGGGAGCGACTGTTTCACCCTATCAGGCATTCATGCACTTGCATGCCCACGCTGGGAGGCCGTAGGCGTGTGACAGCCCCAGTGAAATGGCAGTAACATTGAGTAATCACTTGTTTACCTACCAGGGAGCTAGAGGGATCCATGGCAACCATGAGCAGGTGGATGTTTTACGATAACACTTTTGCATTTCTTAAGAATAACCAGGGTTATGCGAGTGACTCATTCAAAACTAAATGTGGGAGCTGGGAATATGTGAAGGTATGACGCATTATAGGGTAGAAAGGTATTGATTGGAAAGGTCCTGACGGTGTTGGGAGCCATCACCCACGAGTTGGACTCAAAGCTATACATGGGAGCCAGGAGTATGTGAAGTTTCAACTCTGAACAACAAATATGCATGAGACCAGAGGCATGTGAGCGTAAGACACTGGCTAACCATACATGGGAGCCAGGAATGTGAGGGAGTGGGTTTGCATATGTTCATAAATAAACAGGAAGCAGGAGATAATGACTTTTTTTAAGCACTGGAATTCATTCAAATGAATGATACACACCGCAGACAATGGCTCGACCTGATAAAGAGATGTTCATGATCTTGTCCTTGTGGCGAGTACATGATGATGACGTGGGTGTTGTGGCTAACCACACTTCCTGCATGATAAGTTAAGAGCCATGTGTCTCGTCAGTGAGAAATGTGAATCACCTTCCTCCCACTGAAAATCTGCAAGGCCACTGATTTGACCACTTCCTACGCCGCTTCAGGTCAACCGCCGATTTCTTAGAAATCTGGACATGAATCATTCTCTAAGTGGTGCTCTTTGCTTCTAACCCTCAATGGGTCTGTTGTCTCTAGCGTCCACTTACGATAAGATTATCTGAAATGAAACAACTTTGTTGGCTTTTTCTACAACGCAGTCTGGCAGACGTGCTCATTCACACACCTGAGCTAACCTGACCTACACCCACACCATCACCAGACTCAGAAACAATGGTCGTTTTAACAGAGATTTGTTGTGAAAGTTTTCGAATGAATGTCCATGTTTGCCTTCACGTCACGTCTTGGTAATATGTAACAATTTCTATCAGGATAAGACAAAATTACGGTAATAAGTAACAATTTTGATCAGGATAAGACAAAAGGACGGTAATAAGCAACAATTTCTCTCAGGATAAGACAAAAGGGCAAGTTTTATCTTACACTTTTCTTCTGAATCGTCTCGTTCGTATTTTCGTTATCTTGATCTCTGCATCAGAGTTTATGAACAGTCGACCTGTGTAC
>NC_092246.1:19301528-19339028 GCF_036320965.1 Panulirus ornatus
TACAACTCCCAGCGGTATGGCACCAATAACAACTACAACTACAACAGATACAACCAAAATTACCAGCGGAACTACAACAACCTGTACAACCGCGATCAGAACCAACAGTATCAACTTTCCCGGTATTCCCAGAACCAGTACAACCGTCGTGACAACCAATTCAACAACCAACGCACCTCCAGTATCAACCAGTTCAACCGCAACCAAGACACCCGCCTCAGCAACCAGTACAACCTGAACCGGTATGGTAGCCTCAACAGGGTGACGAACCCCCTGGTTCAAAGACTTTCGGTGAACCGGGAGAACCCAAACCAACAGAACCAAGATTACTCGTCTGTTAGCGTCCTTCTGGCTGGCAACCGCTCCTGAGAACCACAGACTGAAACCATCTGCTGACGAACTGGATAAGCCCGAACACTGACAAGGATTTTATGTTTTGATAGTATATATATATAATAATTTGGAAATTTATATGTATTTTCTCTAAATAAATCAGAGCAAGAGCTATGCATTTATTATTCTAATCTTCGTCATAAAGCAACTAAAAGGTTTTATCCAGGATGGCGATGATGTCCAGTCGCTCCCGCTAGGAAAGAAAAAACAGCCGTGCATGGCAATGCACGAATTTGAGTGATGTGGTATACAGGGGGCGACGTGCTGTCACGTTGGCTTCCAGGGAATATATGAAGTGGTGTGGGGACATCACGGAGAGGTCTGTGGGGCTTAGCCGTGGTGAGGAGAATCTAGTTTCGGTACATGATAACAAGAAAGTGGATGTTCCTGGCTGAGCGCTCACTCAGTTCGCGGGAAACTGTGAACTAGCTTAGAATTAACCGTCGGTATAAGAACGAAGGGGATATGAAAGTATTCAAGACCCCAAATGGGGATGGAATTGTAATAATGCGTCTGATATATATATATATATATATATATATATATATATATATATATATATGTATATGTATATATATATATATATATATATATATATATATATATATATATATATATATATATATATATATATAAGCTGGTGAGCGTTATTGGATTACGTGTTAATTGACAGGCGCACGAAAGAGAGACTTTTGGATGTTAATGTGATGAGAGGTGCAACTGGAGGGATGTCTGATCATTATCTTGTGGAAGCTAAGGTGAAGATTTGTATGGGTTTTCAGAAAAGAAGAGAGAATGTTGGGGTGAAGAGGGTGGTGAGAGTAAGTGAGCTTGGGAAGGAGACTTGTGTGAGGAAGTACCAGGAGAGACTGAGTACAGAATGGAAAAAGGTGAGAACAATGGAAGTAAGGGAAGTGGGGGAGGAATGGGATGTATTTAGGGAATCAGTGATGGATTGCGCAAAAGATGCTTGTGGCATGAGAAGAGTGGGAGGTGGGTTGATTAGAAAGGGTAGTGAGTGGTGGGATGAAGAAGTAAGACAATTAGTGAAAGAGAAGAGAGAGGCATTTGGACGATTTTTGCAGGGAAAAAATGCAATTGAGTGGGAGATGCATAAAAGAAAGAGACAGGAGGTCAAGAGAAAGGTGCAAGAGGTGAAAAAGAGGGCAAATGAGAGTTGGGGTGAGGGAGTATCATTAAATTTTAGGGAGAATAAAAAGATGTTCTGGAAGGAGGGAAATAAAGTGCGTAAGACAAGGGAGCAAATGGGAACTGCAGTGAAGGGTGCAAATGGGGAGGTGATAACAAGTAGTGGTGATGTGAGAAGGAGATGGAGTGAGTATTTGAGTATTTTGAAGGTTTGTTGAATGTTTTGATGATAGAGTGGCAGATATAGGGTGTTTTGGTCGAGGTGGTGTGCAAAGTGAGAGGGTTAGGGAAAATGATTTGGTAAACAGAGAAGAGGTAGTAAAAGCTTTGCGGAAGATGAAAGACGGCAAGGCGGCAGGTTTGGATGGTACTGCAGTGGAATTTATTAAAAAAGGGGGTGACTGTATTGTTGACTGGTTGGTAAGGTTATTCAATGTATGTATGACTCATGGTGAGGTGCCTGAGGATTGGCGGAATGCGTGCAGAGTGCCATTGTACAAAGGCAAAGGGGATAAGAGTGAGTGCTCAAATTACAGAGGTATAAGTTTGTTGAGTATTCCTGGTAAATTATATGGGAGGGTATTGATTGAGAGGGTGAAGGCATGTACAGAGCATCAGATTGGGGAAGAGCAGTGTGGTTTCAGAAGTGGTAGAGGATGTGTGGATCAGGTGTTTGCTTTGAAGAATGTATGTGAGAAATACTTAGAAAAGCAAATGGATTTGTATGTAGCATTTATGGATCTGGAGAATGCATATGATAGAGTTGAGAGAGATGCTCTGTGGAAGGTATTAAGAATATATGGTGTGGGAGGCAAGTTGTTAGAAGCAGTGAAAAGTTTTTATCGAGGATGTAAGGCATGTGTACGTGTAGGAAGAGAGGAAAGTGATTGGTTCTCAGTGAATGTAGGTTTGCGGCAGGGGTGTGTGATGTCTCCATGGTTGTTTAATTTGTTTATGGATGGGGTTGTTAGGGAGGTGAATGCAAGAGTTTTGGAAAGAGGGGCAAGTATGAAGTCTGTTGTGGATGAGAGAGCTTGGGAAGTGAGTCAGTTGTTGTTCGCTGATGATACAGCGCTGGTGGCTGATTCATGTGAGAAACTGCAGAAGCTGGTGACTGAGTTTGGTAAAGTGTGTGAAAGAAGAAAGTTAGGAGTAAATGTGAATAAGAGCAAGGTAATTAGGTACAGTAGGGTTGAGGGTCAAGTCAATTGGGAGGTAAGTTTGAATGGAGAAAAACTGGAGGAAGTAAAGTGTTTTAGATATCTGGGAGTGGATCTGGCAGCGGATGGAACCATGGAAGCGGAAGTGAATCATAGGGTGGGGGAGGGGGCGAAAATCCTGGGAGCCTTGAAGAATGTGTGGAAGTCGAGAACATTATCTCGGAAAGCAAAAATGGGTATGTTTGAAGGAATAGTGGTTCCAACAATGTTGTATGGTTGCGAGGCGTGGGCTATGGATAGAGTTGTGCGCAGGAGGGTAGATGTGCTGGAAATGAGATGTTTGAGGACAATGTGTGGAGTGAGGTGGTTTGATCGAGTAAGTAATGTAAGGGTAAGAGAGATGTGTGGAAATAATAAGAGCGTGGTTGAGAGAGCAGAAGAGGGTGTTCTGAAATGGTTTGGACACATGGAGAGAATGAGTGAGGAAAGATTGACCAAGAGGATATATGTGTCGGAGGTGGAGGGAACGAGGAGAAGTGGGAGACCAAATTGGAGGTGGAAAGATGGAGTGAAAAAGATTTTGTGTGATCGGGGCCTGAACATGCAGGAGGGTGAAAGGGGGGCAAGGAATAGAGTGAATTGGATCAATGTGGTATACCGGGGTTGACGTGCTGTCAGTGGATTGAATCAGGGCATGTGAAGCGCCTGGGGTAAACCATGGAAAGTTGTGTGGGACCTGGATGTGGAAAGGGAGCTGTGGTTTCGGGCATTATTGCATGACAGCTAGAGACTGAGTGTGAACGAATGGGGCCTTTGTTGTCTTTTCCTAGTGCTACCTCGCACACATGAGGGGGGAGGGGGATGGTATTCCATGTGTGGCGAAGTGGCGATGGGAATGAATAAAGGCAGACAGTGTGAATTGTGTGCATGGGTATATATGTGTGTGTCTCTGTGTGTATATATATGTGTACATTGAGATGTATAGGTATGCATATTTGCGTGTGTGGACGTGTATGTATATACATTGTGTATGGGGGTGGGTTGGGCCATTTCTTTCGTCTGTTTCCTTGCGCTACCTCGCAAACGCGGGAGACAGCGACAAAGCAAAATAAATATAGATGAATAAATAAATAAATATATATATATATATATATATATATATATATATATATATATATATATATATACGAATAAAGTGTATATGAACGCGCACCTTCATAGAACATACAAAGCTCCATCAGCCAGGATCGAACCTGGGACCCCCTGCACAAGGGGTCCCAGGTTCGATCCTGGCTGATGGAGCTTTGTATGATATATATATATATATATATATATATATATATATATATATATATATATATATATATATATATATATATTGGAAAGGATCACAATTTTTGCGCGTGGTCCATTTTTGCCCGTGGACTCATAGGAATATATATATATATATATATATATATATATATATATATATATATATATATATATATATATATATATATATATACATACATACACGGGTGGTGTACGTGCGTAGTAGGAATTCGTAACTATTATCAGTAGCTTGTAGTTCTCCATATCACCCACCTTATCAATACCCGATAATGTATGCCAGTATTGACCGTCATCCGCTACTACGTATGTATTCATCTGTCTTTTTCTCTAAAACGTTTTGTCTCTCTCCAAACTGTCGCATCCTCGCTACAAACGTTGTTAAGTTATTTAGAATCTCTTAGATGCTCTCGTTGGCTTACTAGACGGAGCAGTTAGATGGCGGGCCTATGGTGATATTGAAGAAATGTTGCTAAACGCAGGACGTTTTTCTTTCTGTCATGGAATAAGGCAAAGAACATTCGTGGGAGAAAGATCGATAATAAACGCAACTTTTTCTTGGAATGTTGGTGAAAAGAACGATGGGAGAAATTACGCTATCGTTATAAATAGAACAACAAGAATGTTGACGAAATTATTCTTATCTTACTTATTTCATTAGTTATCATTTTACAATGGATTCATACGAAAAATGTTGTGCATCACTGATGACGTAAGATATTCATTGGTGACGCAAAATATTCACTGATACGTAATCATTCCTCTGTCTTTAGTGAGGTACGATATTCCTTGCTGACGCAAAATATTTACTGATACGTAATCGTTCCTCTGTTTTTAGTGACGTAAGATATTTATTGCTGACGCAAAATATTCATTAATACTTAATCATTCCTCTGTCTTTATTGAAGATGTATCAAGGACTGGAAACAGGTCTTTAGACTGGACTAGTGTGGGAACATCATATCAATTGTATATTTTGATATAGATTTAATTTGGGCATCTTTTTCCGAAAACATGGTATTGCAGTTCTCACTATCAGAGCTTATAAGTAATGAAAATTCATGATCTTAGGTGAACCGGGAGAACCAAAGCGAATAGAACCAAGGTTACTCGTCTGTTAGCGTCCTTCTGGCTGGCAACAGCTCCTGAGAACCACATATCGGAACCATCTGCTGACGAACCCTGAACCATGACAAGGATTTTATGTTTCGATGGTATATATCTAATATAGAAATCTATATAGTGAGGCTATGGTATCACTATGGTCTAGGGTTGGTGATGGGGCGAGACACAGTGTGGCTAGCCTAGCCTAGACGCAGATGATGGGCACCAAACACTGTGTGGCTAGCCAAGCCTAGCCTTAGAATGGGCACCAAACACTGTGTGGCTAGCCAAGCCTAGCCTTAGCAATGGGCACCAAACACAGTATGGCTAGCCTAGCCCTAGATGATGGCCGCCAAATGCTAGCCTACCTCTACCAACAGCAATATGGTCTGTGGTGGGTGTCGGAAAATGGGGCCAGCCTAGCCTTGCTATAATCAACATGGGCTGCACTTAGTATTCTACTCGAGAACAAGTCAGTGTCTGAGAATACATACTTTCAATGAAGAAAAATAATCCCAAATCTTGGTCGTTTCCCGATGCGAACTGATCCACGGAAATCCTCATAATCCACGAACGCTATAGAAATGTAATCCCTCGCATCGTCCCCATTTTTAAGAAAGTAGACTTAGGGGTCGCTTCATGTAAAGTTTGTATGTTCTTACCACATATGTTTTGGGAGAAATTTTACCCTATGTCAGTTGATTCTTAGTACATCAGAGGACTGTGATTGTAGTGTGATTATTAGATCTTTCGTCTATAAATACATCTTGTAATGACTTAAGGTTATATTTGGACTCGATGTAAGGAGAAAGGTCTTTACGGTACATGGAAATAATAAAATCAAGACCATTCATGTGCTGTAGTTTATTGAATATGTAAAAATAAGATATTCATAGGATATAATCTACTATGAACAGAAAGACAGAGTTATCATAAAGGCTTGTCAGTGTTCGGGCTTATCCAGTTCGTCAGCAGATGGTTCTGATCTGTGGTTCTCAGGAGCGGTTGCCAGCCAGAAGGACGCTAACAGACGAGTAATCTTGGTTCTGTTGGTTTGGGTTCTCCCGGTTCACCGAAAGTCTTTGAACCACGGGGTTCGTCACCCTGTTGAGGCTACCATACCGGTTCAGGTTGTACTGGTTGCTGAGGCGGGTGTCTTGGTTGCGGTTGAACTGGTTGATACTGGAGGTGCGTTGGTTGTTGAATTGGTTGTCACGACGGTTGTACTGGTTCTGGGAATACCGGGAAAGTTGGTACTGTTGGTTCTGATCGCGGTTGTACAGGTTGTTGTAGTTCCGCTGGTAATTTTGGTTGTATCTGTTGTAGTTGTAGTTGTTATTGGTGCCATACCGCTGGGAGTTGTAACTGTTGTAGTTAAACTCGTTAGGTTGGTTAGTTTGGGTGTACTGGTTGTCACTGGACTGGTACTGGTTACGGTTCAACTGGTACTGGTTGACGTTTCGTTGATACTGGTTCTGGTTCTGTTGATACTGGTTCTGGTTCTGTTGATACTGGTTCTGGTTCTGTTGATACTGGTTGAAGTTCTGTTGGTACTGGTTGCGTCGTTGTTGGTACTGGTTCTGGTTCTGCTGGTACTGGTTGCGGGTTCCTTGGTACTGGTTGTTGATCTGGTTGTACTGGTTCTGTTGATATTGGTTGCGGTTCTGAGAATATTGGGTGCGGGTCTCCTGATCTTGGTTCTGCTGGTACTGGTTCCGGTTTTGTTGGTATTGGCTGCGTCTGCCTTGGTACTGGTTAGGGTTCTGTTGGTACTGGTTGCTGCTCTGTTGGTCTTGGTTCTGCTGGTACTGGTTCTGGTTCTGGCGGTACTGGTTATTAGCCTGTGAATACTGGATGGCATTAAGAGAATACTGGTTGCGGTTCTTTTGGTTCAGGAACTGGTCGCGGCCTTCCTGGTACTGGTTCCGGTTCTGCTGGAACCGGTCGCTGTTCTCTTGGTTGAGAAACTGGTTGCGACTATACTGTTGGTTCTGGAACTGGTTGCGGCTCTCTTGGAGGTACTGGTCTCGGCTCTGGAAACCTTCAACACCGTATTGCTTGCTGACAGTTGCCTGGAATCCAGTACCGGGAGCCACAGAGTAGTCGACGACACGCACAGACCCGTCGGGGTCGTTGACGCTGTACTGACCCACCACCACGTCACCCCGACGCTCCTCCCGGGCAGACTTCTTGTCCCCAGTGGACCTGGCGTCAACCTCGTACGCCCACGAGTACTCCGGGATCTGCAACCCAAATCCACGTTACCTGGTGCACAATGGAAACTGGAACTGGTGGTCGGTCTATGTGTATAGCTACTGACGCTGGAAACAAAGTTGATAATCTCATAGTTTAAGTTAGAGTAGAGAAAATCACTATCAAATTCCCTATTTTCATCATACTTATTTTCGAGTTATGTGGGAAAGAGAGAGAGAGAGAGAGACAGAGAGAGTCTTCATCTTATTGATACTGAGGCGTCGAACAAGGGGAGGCTAAACACAAGGGGACTCACAGGGTCGTTGAAGGCGACCTCGCCCAGGCTGTAGGCCCTGGCCGACTCCTCAGAACGTTGTTTGAAGTTCTGAGAGAAGGCTTGGTGGTTCTCCAGGAGCTCCGGAGAAGGCGTCAGGCCCTGCTCCACATGGACCCCTCGTGAGTCCAACACAAAGGAGCCATCTTGTGCCCACGCCCGGGCCACTACACTCACCAACACAACCAGAAACACCTGGAGGAGGAGGAGGACACAGTAGATGAACAAGAATGCAAACAACAGAAAATGTGTAAACCTTAGGTAGATACAAGATATCTTTCTCTATGGGCAAATGTATCAGAGAGTCATTTCTTATTAGGGATGTGTGTGTTTGTCTCACCTTCATGATGTGGATCCAGGAGACGACTGGTGTTAGCGATGGCTTGGCTCAGGTATATATATGGTGGTGATGAGGTAACCTGAACACCCCCCCGTGACCCGCCCAACATAACCCCGACCCACAAGGTCAACAGCCTCGACACTTCTTGCTAGACGGGTCACACGTCTATGGAAGGGCTGAGAAACTAGGTCCCCATATCAAGTGGAATATCATCCGTTGGTTTTAAGAGTTTGTTTGTTCTATCACTCACTTGTCCTCCCTCTGTTACTGGGAGAGGCGATCACACACTGTTACATGTACTAGGTCTTTTTACCCTTCGTGTCCTCCCCAACCATCACATTATCAGTCGAAGTCTCCTACAATGTGAGCATTGTTGTCGAGTCTTATCTGTTGAAATATAATTACCAGACTTTTGATTTAAGTTGTTGACGTTACCGTCGCACAGCCTGGCCTTGCCTATCGCGTCTCTATCGTAGATGACATTGATAAACGGATTTAGTTATTTCTGATATCATTGTTGTTTTGAAGGGTTTATTTTTCTTTTCGCTTATAAAGTGTGACCACCACGTCCATGAGCGCTCCACAAGTGGCTTGAAATGCATTTCCACTGCACGTAAACAGGATATGTTTGTGTGTCAGTCTCCAGTACAACAGTGATCTTACATTGAATCAAGATTCTTACTCATACAGTCGAGAATTGATTGCAATCTTCTGTGAACTACATATAATGAAGCCCTAATGTGGTTAGCTTGTTAGTGACGTGACTACAACGGAAGATGACATCAGCCAAGGTATTTTTGGTTGGCAGTTCGGTAAATGATGATAACATGGGCCTAAATTCTGCAGACGGCAAGTTTATATAGTAATTTATATCATTACTAGAGGCATTTGAAATAAGTAAGTTGAAATCCGGCCTTGCAGTTTAGGGGGGGTGATAGTTCTATGTCATTCGCGTACGGTAACCAAGTGCACAACTGCACTCAAGACCTAAGTAGCCTAAATAATGTGTAATCGACTCAGCCATACTTAACCAACAGTGTGAATTAGGTCGGACCGTGCGTTGTCCGAGCCTGGACCACCACCACAAGCTTTGTTGTTTGAGATTTAAACACCCTACAACTCAGGAGGTGCAAGCCCTATGCTCTAGGGCGGCCCGTTGGTGGTGAGGGACCTATGCACTAGGCCTAGGGGTTTAGCGTGTGTTTTTTTTTTATCCCACCCGGCCCTTGCGAGAGCCAGGCTTCCCCTGAGTGGCTCTGACAAGCTTTGGTTCGTACGGTACCTCTCTCGTCTCTGTGTATTGTAAATCTCCCATGAAAGAAAACGGATTCCTTGTACAGTTCGTCTGTGATTGGTGGCATTTCATAAAGTTATTTCTTGTATTAACTTGAAACAGTTATTTTTTCTGGTTATTTTGAGAGCTCGCATCAGCCTGAAAGAAATTGTTATGTGTACACTCATTTATCTATTCATTTTTCTATTTCGTTATTCTAAATGAAGCATTTCGTCCGGACCTTTGCCACATAGAAAAAAGTAAGTACTCCTTCCTATATATTGATAGATAGATATAAGGATAGATATAAATATAGAGTTACATCTTGCTTACCAGGTTCGAAGCGTGATCAGGTGGGAGAGGACGAACACCTAGACCTCACAACACAGTCAGATAGAAACACACAGAACAACACAAATGTTCTTGACATCCGACACGGCAGTGTTGCCAGGTGTCGTGTTACCGTAGACCTGCCAGTGAGGTGAACCCGACTTTTGCTGAAGCTTTTGGACGCCTTGTTGGCCGGGAACTCTAATTGTTCGACAGTAAGCGGTGTGAGGCAGGGAAGTATCCTGGTGCCACTCCTGTTCTCTCCATCAATGGGCCAAGTTCTGGACACAGTGGAAGAGCATTCGAGTGATCCTTGGAAGAAATGTGATCATAGATATCTTTACCTCAACGGATGATGCTCGAATCATTGCAACTTAGAGGAGGATCAGTAGATGTATAGTGGAACACTGAAAAAAGTTATAAAGTTCTAAGAGTCATAAAGTCATAAAGTTATAAGAGTCATAAAGTCAGTAATGATGATGGTATCTGGGAAGAAGGTAAGAGCAGACATCATTCCAATAGGAACAGTCCTAATTAAGCAGCTGTAGTCTATAGGATATCCAGGAGTCTGTGATCTATACATGAGGATGTGAAGGAGTCTGTTGTAAATGCTATAACTACAGAGCAAACGTGTTGGAACCCCCTTTCCTTCCACCATGAAGGATCAGGTTGGGATATATAAAGATACATCAGCTGTAGCTTGAGTACCAAAATAAAAAAAAATGATTGAAAAATACTGAAGCCTGACCAGAATTCGAGAAGACAGCGGGAGATGAGCCAGCTAGGATAGGTGTACGTGGGAAGATCAGAGAACAGGAGACCAAATGGTTCATGAGAAGTTTATTTACTGGACAAGTGTGGAAGTGTTCTGAACTCACAGTGCTAAATGTGGCAGGGAAAGGATAACTAAACAAGAAGACCTTAAAGTATTCATCATGTACGGATATTTTGAAACATCTCTGTTGTGATATATGTGACTGTAGAATTCTGTTAGATTTATTAAACATGACTTAGTCTAATACGAAACCCATTTTGATAATCACATTACCAGTTTATGATATGAACACCTTACACTTATATCCTAAGTATCTTTTTCATTCTTCTATCTTCGAACCGAATTACGGTTCATGTGACGGGTAGCTCAAAGTACATTTTCTATTCCACCCTCTTTTTTTTTTTTTTTTAGAAAACGGGTGCCACAATAGCCGGTGTTCAGTCATGAGAATGTTCCTTTCCCATCGCGATTTGATAAAGATAATGGCGATAGACAATGCTGTTTACTCACTGAACTCCTCCAACTCCCATTGTTGTGAAAGAGATGTCATCAGATCTAGCTGTCTTGTTCGATTTAGTAGATAACTATAATCAAGCATTCTATACTATTAGATATTCTATATCTAAATACTTACTGTCTATATCTAAATTCTTACTTCCTCTCCCAAGACATACGCATCTGTGGTTCTGGTATAACAGCAGAATTATGGATGAGCGACACTGAATCGCAACTCGTGTTTATCAAGGGACGTCGTCGCTGTAATGGTATTAGATAAAGGGTTGGGTTAAGGTAAGGGTGAGGTAGTGTGCCACATTCCTCAGGTAATACGTCCTGTTTCGTTATGGTGACGCGTATGTCTCGACCCTCACTACCCACCCACCCGACGGGTTCCCTCGTACGTGTGTGTGTGTGTGTGTGTGTGGTAAATTCGTACTTTCCTTGCCCCACTTTATTTGTAAAAGTTAGATCGACATACTTTTTAGAAGAGTTGTAAATGTCGATTGTTTCAAAAGTTAATTCAATTTACAAGTCGATTTTTTTTCTGAGACATATATCCAAGTTTTTAACTACGTTCTCTTTTCAGTTTTCTTTTAATATTATATTCAAAGGTCGTTTTTTTCTTTCGTCACTTACAGGCAATAACAACAGATCACATTTTTTATGTCCTTTTCATATCAATCAATGTTTCTTGAACTTAAATTTTAAATGTAGACAATATCAACGCGTCAGAGAACATAAAATTTATACTAAACTATTTATTCTTTGCGCATGCGTGTCTCGAAGTGACAATGCCCTTGAGGAAAGACCCGAAAGCTTTGCAAACAACAAAAGTAAGACAAACAATACAGTAATTGGAAGGATTAGAACAGTCACCCATGTCTAGTTAAAAGGGTTCTAACCTTTGTCTTTAGCAAAGGCCATAACAATGAATGTTTCCAAGGAGGAAAAGTTTTGGTTTTCAAACGATCGAAAACAGACGAGCAAGCACAGGCGCAAGACCAGAGACACACCCTCTTCAAAACGCGCAGTCTCTTGCCTTAATGTCCCTTAGAACAGGAGCGGTTAAGCCACGAATCTGTAGAAGACGTAGTCATAGATAAGTGGATATATATGCGTCCTTTCCCACAACAACCTTGGCTATAGGGCCAGCGAAGACAGAAGAACCACCCGAGAAGAGGTGATAAGTTAAAGAAAGTTAAAACTGTATGTGTCAGGTTACTATGGATGTTAGAATACCATTGCTGCCATTGGGAGGAAAGCAGCCCCCAGGAGGTGCTGTGAGTAGAGTGACGTCTCCAGGACGTGTGGTCAGATGAACCACTTGGGGGCAGGAATGTGTGGCTGCAGGACGTGTGGTCAGATGAACCACTTGGGGGCAGGAATGTGTGGCTGTAGAGTTGAGGAGGAAGAGGGAAGGGTGAGGAAGCAGACCTGGTGTCGGGACAGTGGTCTTGACAGTCTGGAATGATGGTTGCGATGGTTGGTAATCCTCTTCAGGTCATGAAGACTGGGAAAACGTGGGGGCTTCCGCAAACCCGCCCGCCCTCCCTACATCAACTCAGTGGTAAGGACTTAGACCATTCCTCTCAAAGTGTGGGTTGAAATCTACCTAACTAGAGGATATCAGCTTGAGGACGTCACGACCTCGAAGTGAGAATACAAACCCCCGAAGAAGATTACACAGATCTGTAGGTGTACACGGAGAGCAGTAGGTGTAGCAGAGGGAAAAATGCTGGTCGTTGGGAGACGGATCGAAAACCAGATGACATCAAGTTTCAGAGATTCAGGATCCGTGAGGTCTACAACAGGTGTGTTAGTGTGCGGGTAAGGACAGAGCTCACCTCTGTATCACAATCGTGAGTGAAGGTTATAGTCGGGGACGTGAAAGGGGGTCGATGAAAACCCCATCTAGAGAGCCGAGGTGCTTGCTTGACGGTGTTCAGTAGGAGGAAGATCAAGAAAACTGTAAATGTTTATGAAATTGATGAGGAGAGGAAAAAGCAAAAACAGTCCAGAGTGGTTCTGGGCAAGACTAGCTCAAACCGCGTATTCCGACAATCTTACCAGTTCCTCCCGTGGCTACCTCTCACGTTACTGAGCCAAGTCCTGAAGTCATGGCTCAAGGTCACGGGGGTCAGGTTACCTCATCACCACCATATATACCTGAGCCAAGCCGCCGCTGGCACCAGTCGTCTCCTGGACCCACACCATGAAGGTGAGCCACACACATACCTACCAAGAAGTGACCTCTGATAGATTTGCCACCAGAGTAAGACGTCATAAGATGTTCTATATCCACCTGCGGTTTACAGATCTTCTGTTGATCACATTCTGTTCATCCACTGTGTCCTCCTCCTCCAGGTGTTTCTGATTGTGTTGGTGAGTGTAGTGGCCCGGGCGTGGGCACAAGATGGCTCCTTTGTGTTGGACTCACGAGGGGTTCATGTGGAGCAGGGCCTGACGCCTTCTCCGGAGCTCCTGGAGAACCACCAAACCTTCTCTCAGAACTTCAAACAACGTTCTGAGGAGTCGGCCAGGGCCTACAGCTTGGGCGAAGTCGCCTTTAACGACCCTGTGAGTCCCCTTGTGTCTCGCCTCCCCTTGTGGGACGCCTCAGTATCAATAAGATGAAGACTTTCTCTCTCTCTCCCACATAACTAGAAAATAAGCATGACGAAAATAGGGAACTTGATAGTGATTTTCTCAACTCTAACTTAAGCTATGAGATTATCAACTTTGTTTCCAGCGTCAGTAGCTATACACATAGACCGACCACCAGTTCCAGTTTCCATTGTGCACCAGGTAACTTGGGTTTGGGTTGCAGATCCCGGAGTACTCGTGGGCGTACGAGGTTGACGCCAGGTCCACTGGGGACAAGAAGTCTGCCCGGGAGGAGCGTCGGGGTGACGTGGTGGTGGGTCAGTACAGCGTCAACGACCCGGACGGGTCTGTGCGCGTCGTCGACTACTCTGTGGCTCCCGGTACTGGATTCCAGGCATCTGTCATCAAGAATTTCGGTGCTGAAGGCTTCCAGAGCCGAGACCAGTACCGCCAAGAGAGCCGCAACCAGTTCCAGAGTCAACAGTATAGTCGAAACCAGTTGACAAACCAACAGAACAGCAACTACTTGACCCAACAGAACCGCAACCAGTTCTTGAACCAGCGAACCGACAACAGCAGATTCCAGAACGAACAAATTAACAGAATTCAATTCCAAAATCAGCTCAATGATCAGGATCGGTTCTACAATGCACAGAACACTCGCCGCGCGCCCCAGAACGAACGCAACAACTTCTTCCAGAACCAACAGAGCTACCAAAACGAATTCCAGAATCAACAGACTTATCGCAGCCAACTCCAAAAGCAGCAGTCTAACTTTGGCAGGATCCAGAATCAGCAAAGTAGCCGTTTCCAGTTCAAGAACCAACATGTCGACAGATTCCAGTTCCAGAGCCAACAAGCTGACCGTGCACGGCTACAGAACCAGCAAGACGACCACTTCCAGTTACAGAACCAGCAGGATGACCGTGTTCGGCCCGAGGACCAGCAAGACAGCAGCTTCCAGCTTCGGAATCAACAGATCGACCGATTCCAGCTCGACCAACAAGCTAACTGGGAACGATTCCAATACCAGCAAGGTGACCGCTCTCTACCACAGAACCAAGGCGACCGCCTCCAGTTCCAGAACCAGCAAGGCGACCGCTTCCAGCCCCAGAACCGACAAGGCGACCGCTTCCAGTTCCAGAACCAGCAAGGTGACCGCTTCCAGCTCCAGAACCGACAAGGCAACCGCTTCCAGCTCCAGAACCGACAAGGCGACCGCTTCCAGTTCCAAAACCAGCAAGGCGACCGCTTCCAGCTCCAGAACCGACAAGGCGACCGCTTCCAGCTCCAGAACCAGCAAGGCGACCGCTTCCAGCTCCAGAACCAGCAAGGCGACCGCTTCCAGCTCCAGAACCAGCAAGGCGACCGCTTCCAGTTCCAGAACCAGCAAGGCGACCGCTTCCAGCTCCAGAACCGACAAGGCGACCGCTTCCAGTTCCAGAACCAGCAAGGCGACCGCTTCCAGCTCCAGAACCAGAAAGGCGACCGCTTCCAGCTCCAGAACCAACAAAACCCGCAAAACCAGTTCCAGGATCAAGAGAATTACCGTAATGAATTCCAGAATCAACGGGGCAGCCGAAACCAGTTCCAGCAGCAGCAGCAGCAGCAGAACCAAAAACTCTCCCAATTCAGTACGGTGCCTGGTTCTGGTGTCATCCTCAAGAGCTCTGTCGATATAACCAACTACCAGCGATACGGCGCCAACAGGAACCAAGCAGACAGCCAGTATACTAGCAACAACAACCAGTATACTAGCAACAACAACCAGTATACTAGCGACAACAACCATTATACTAGCGACCAGTTTAATGACCAAAACACCCAGCGTTATGGGACAAGCATCAACCAGCGCAACCAGAACCGCAACCAGCTCAACCGCTATTCTTCCAGTGACTCTGGCAGGGGCAGGAACTCCCAGTATTCCAGGGAACGAAACAGTCCTCAGACGGAAGGCCAGATCCAGACTCCTCAGTTTTCCCAGAGCAGCGAGACTCGATACGAGGAAAACAAGGAAAACGAGGCACAAAATCGTTCCAACCCAGATTATTCGCCCGTCAGCGTCGTCCTGGCTGGGCAGTAGGCTAAACCACTGGTGCTCTTGACGAAACGAAACGACGACTTCGATGTACAGTCTTTAACCTACGACCTAGCGATCAATTTTGCTAGCGAACATCCTGGAAAGGTTCCTTGCTAGTTCAACAGCTGGATGTCACTCCTCCAGAATACTACACGCTTGTATTTTCAGTTGGAATCGAGTGTCAGCTGAATGACTATTATAATCAGTTTGTTTGGGTTTCTGCCGAAGGCATAAGCAACCCTGAAATCATTGTTGGCATCTGTTATAAAGAAATTTTATATACCCTAATTCTTCCTTCAATCCTGTTGTTGTTTTCGTAAGATATTTATGTATTTATTGATTTTCCAAAAAATTTTATATGCACGACCATGATAAGACTGATTATTAGTTATAACCACACCATAAAATGATAGGAATTACTGTAGCTCGTACAAATAAGAGGGGATAGTCAAGTAGTTTTGATAACTGAATATGAAATAAAAAGAGAAACAATTATTATTCTTTATCAATATTATTACCTCCGACCTCAGGTTACTTGGCCCAGCTGTCCTTCAACTTCGTAGCGCCAATCTTATGTGTCATCCAACTTCTAGTCAAACCAGGTTTCACTAGCCAGGTAAAGATGGTGGTGGAGTTGCTCAACACCACAGGATCGAATACCGTTGGACTAATGAACTAATGCATTGTGACAGAACAAGATCACACACCTTTGCTCAACATTTCCTGTTGTTTCTCCTTGATGGCATTGCGCAGTGTTTGAATCAGACCAACATGATAGTGACCCGTGATCGTTGTTTAATACAACATACAGTATATGTCCAGAATCCCGCTGTTATCCCAGAAAACTGAGGCCATGATCTTGCTCTGAGATTGTATTCGGGATTTCTTAACGCACAAGTTTCAATAAATGTTAGATAGCGCGTGATTGAAATCGTACGACATTTTCTTTAAGGTTAGATTCTTGTATGAATATCTAGCATGATATGCTTTTATTGATTGATAATTATCCTTCACCTAAGATATCAGAACGAAGAAATTGTTCCTTTTGTCGATTCTCCAAATTGCTTGATTAATACAATACTTACCCCTAAGAAGAAATCATTTTCTCTGTATACGATCTTTCTTGTAAGAGAAAACGTTCAAAAAATCAAACGACAACACTATGGGCTAGTTTCCGGTATTTAGGTAATTATTTGATGAAATTTGATTGAGGAGTTATGTTACACCTACAGTGAAATGCAATATCAAATAAGAACGGTACTCATTATTTGACAGATCTTCGTGAATAACATAGTCGAAAGACATCTCCTCTGGTCCTGTATATGTTTATTTATTATTTGCTTTGTCGCTGTCTCCCGCGTTTGCGAGGTAGCGCAAGGAAACAGACGAAAGAAATGGCCCAACCCACCCCCATACACATGTATATACATACACGTCCACACACGCAAATATACATACCCATACATCTCAATGTACACATATATATACACATACATATATACACATGCACACAATTCACACTGCCTTTATTCATTCCCATCGCCACCTCGCCACACATGGAATAACATCCCCCTCCCCCCTCATGTGTGCGAGGTAGCGCTAGGAAAAGACAACAAAGACCCCATTCGTTCACACTCAGTCTCTAGCTGTCATGCAATAATGCCCGAAACCACAGCTCCCTTTCCAGGCCCCACAGAACTTTCCATAGTTTACCCCAGACGCTTCACATGCCCTGATTCAATCCATTGACAGCACGTCGACCCCGGTATACCACATCGATCCAATTCACTCTATTCCTTGCCCGCCTTTCACCCTCCTGCATGTTCAGGCCCCGATCACTCAAAATCTTTTTCACTCCATCTTTCCACCTCCAATTTGGTCTCCCACTTCTCCTCATTCCCTCCACCTCCGACATATATATCCTCTTGGTCAATCTTTCCTCACTCATCCTCTCCATGTGCCCAAACCATTTCAAAACACCCTCTTCTGCTCTCTCAACCACGCTCTTTTTATTTCCACACATCTCTCTTACCCTTGAGAGTGATATATCCACCAGTGGCTTGCTGGGCCTACCCTGCCTTCTTTGGGCAGCTAATTAGTGCCTTCGAGTTGTGTCTTTCCCACTCACAGGTACAGGACTACCCTAGTGGGCTGTGATCAGTCAATTCAGTTGGATTTAACTGCTACACCTCTTAAACAAAACATAATCCCTTGTCTAGGTAGATTAATGCTCATTGACCATACTCCACCCCTGAAGTAAATGTAGAAATTTTCAGATGTTTCTAAACTGCTGACGATGATGATTCGTCCATTTCGTTGCTCAAGTTTCACGAAATGAATAAAAGGAGAAAGAATCAGTAGATGAATTGATTTCGTGGCACTAATAACTAGTATGGGAGAGTGAGTTCTATATATAATAATCCACGTTTCCTTCATGGGGTTAGAGGGTTCCAACAATAAATGAGAGCTCGTGAGATCGTTACTTTAAGATGAGGAATATGTTTCTTGAACAGTTTAGTGGCGTCATGACCATCGGTAAATATCCACTAAGCCAACACGGCCATAAAGCATGTTGGGCACCTCATCCTCCTGCAGTTTACCACAACAGAATCGATTAGATGAATCGACAAGAAAGAAATCCTGTCTATAGAAATCAGTAACTCTTGCATTTTAGTGGTACACTAAATTCACTATTGTGTGGCTTCAGGTCCGTTGCCATGTCAAGCTACGTATGATGACTGTTGTCTAAAGTTTGGTCTACAAGAACTGATACGTTTTGATGAATTTCATTCACTTTTTCTTACACTGTTTTCTCCGTCGCAGATCACCATGACTGGGGCATGTTGTGCCCGTGTCATGTGTGACACTCTTTAAAAGATAATGTACGTTGCCGTGTCAAATACCTCTTGGGTGATTATTCAGTGGTTTTATCTTTTTCTAAAACAAACCAGTGGTTACAGTTTATCTTTTATTGAGAAAAGGACGAGAGAAAACTGTTAAAGATGAGCTTGTTTACGGTGACCATGGGAAGTAAGCTTCGAGGGAATATACATTTGTCTATCCCCTGATATACATTTTCTGTGGACTTCTTTCATATCATTTTCTCTTATGTACAGGGGTATCTATGCTATTCTTGACCACGTTCAGTATTCTCTATCATTTTGAAATTAGTATTCCATAAAGGACATGAATGTTTACCATTATCAGAAATGATAGTCTTAAATTTCATAAAATGGAAGATCTAAACAATTCTATACTTCTTATAGACATAATTTTTCTTTTTTTGAATAAAGAGGAAGAAAGGAAAGATTTGTCGTAAAGCACAAACCCTATGTTTCCTCAAACTTATGATACAGAATTATATCTGTCTTCCTGAACTGTGTTAGTTGATGTGTTTTACAGTTCCTGACACAACTACTTGTGTCTATCGATAGTCATTAAATCCATATTCTTAAATACCTGTTTACAGTCATCAAAGCGAAATTCTTAAATACGTTTCAACACAAGGGAAATTCTCATGGTTATTGACATCATTTGTGATTAATGCTTTCCTGAAGACCTTGTATTAATGACAGGATGGGAGGCCAGTTCCTGGTGTGGCTAAGCTGCGGCCGCCGGCCGGGCTGGAGAAGGTCGTGTTGAAGTGTTGGTTAAGCATCTCTGACGTGGTTACTGGCAGGACCACATACCATTCTGGGGCTCTTCTGGTGTTCCGTTGGAGCACTACTTAAAGGCGTTACTGTTGCTAAGGCTCGCGCCATTGAGAGGCGGGGTGATAGTATGTTTATATACACTTCCTCCTTTTGTTTTATTTTACAAAATTAGTCTACATCAGTATGACCCTATTTTCACTATTCTTACGCCGAAGAAGAGACTTCGAAACTCAATAGAGCATCCCTGTCTGAGGTTGGCTGTGAGTCCAGGCTTCCATATTCGTCCATTAGCAAGAACTGCGAGGCCCTAATGCCCTATAAATATTACTGGAGGAGGGAGGGAGGGAGGCGGAGGAGCTGGACTCATGTATACATACACTGGATCCGTTCAGCCAACACCCAGTATGAACGACCCAGTGAAATCATCATATCTTTTTTTAATGTAAGATTAGAAACGACCTAAATCATTGGACATGTTTATAGATTATCATAAAATCGAACTATGATAAGAAAAGAAAAGAAGGAGAACGCTTGGTCAAATGTTAAGCGAAGATCTACTTCCAATGTCGCTTCTGGTTTTCTGTAATATGGTTAAGCGATCTTTTTTTTTTTTATATAAGGATGTTCGTAGTTTGCTAGGCTAGCTAACATGTTCACTTTGATTATATAGATGATGACGCTAGAAATGCTCTAGTACATCATTCTTGATGGCTTTAACGAGAGAGCTTAACTGCCTGAAGCTTGTTTAGATAGTTTAATGTGTCCGAGGCCTTCCTACTTGTTGCATATGTAAGGGAAACTTGCACAATTTGAAACATATAAGAACTGTATGCATTTTATTCACCATGCTTAAAGGATTATAAAAGATATCAGTGTTATTATTGGATATTAGGACAAGAATAGTGTTAGGATGGGCCTAAAAGTACGTATATGTATACATATGATGTATAGACATAAAGTATATATGTTGAAAAGATAAGATACAGAAAACTTGAAATTATTGGTCTACGACGAAGCCTTCCTGTAAGTATGCAATATGTATACATCTATATGTATATCCATGTTGTATGATTACACGTATCTTTAGTATATATTTTGAAGGCATTACAAATAAATGTTCAAATCAAATAAGCTCCCAAAAGTCATTTTAATTGCCAAAAATGAAATTATGGAAATAAATGATATCTTTGGTTCTAGGGCAATTAAATCTTTGTCTTTTTTATACTCTATTTGGTATTTTTTTTAGTAATTTAACCCTACAATCTCCAACCTTTTCGTTGTCTGCTCCCATGGTATTTCTAACTCACTTTTATGTCTTATGAATTGTTAATCACGTTTGTAGTACTAGTTGTTTGGAGCTTATAATCATTACGCTGTGCGTCGGGGAAATATCACATAGAGAGAGAGCTGAGGTTCCCCTGGGCCACCTGTGATGTGCGACGCAGCAGGACTGGGGAGTCATTTGTATGTAGATCGAGAGAGGTTTTAAATTTTCCCTCTTCCGGCGAACTATTTTGCCACCGGGGACGTAACAGAGAGGCAGAAGGTTATCTGTCGCCCATCTGTTGGTCCTTCCTAGGCTGCTTTTACAAAAATCTGGTTCATTGTCCGTAAATTTTGTGTAAAAAAGAACAGAATTTATAAAATAAATCATGCATTCATGAAATGGGAGACTGGAAGTTAGATAATGTACGACAATGTTTGTGATTCGTACGAGATTGACATTTAAACGGAAATCCAATGTTACCAAATGTCAGATGGTAACTCTCTTGGCGGTATATTTAAATGTCCTCAGCTAAAACAAACATAGATATTGCTTATTATTGCGTTTTTAAAAGATAGATAGTTCTCAAAACGTTTAATATATTTGCAAACTTGAGTAGATATATTCTCACTTTAGTTTATTTACCTGTTTGAATTATTAGTGACTTCGCTAGATGTGAGCGAGGAGAAGGTATTCGGATGTCTGGGTTCTGGCATCACTGGTTACTCGTCTCTGGCAGCACCGTTGTAAACAGTCAGTGCAGGTGTTTGTGTGGCCGTGAGAGGTGGTATTTCGCGCTGCCGTTTCGTTAGGTATGCCGTACTCTGATAGTTTTATATTTCCTGTGATTTTTCATTGTGGTGTGTCGTTAAGTTGTCAATGATGAAGTGACGTTGTAAGAAAATTGAAAGGACGTGCTAGAATGAGACCGAATATGTGGAACTTAACGGTGACTGTTAATCAGAACTCGAAAGTTTGATTTTTTTTTTTATATTCAAAGTTGTTTTGTGTTAAGATAATATAGTTAGTACAGACCTCTAACAATTGTAGTTTTGAGTATATTAGTCACGAGAAAAGTGAAGAGGAATACCTTTTTTTTTTTTTAAAGTAAAGGGATGTAGGAGTTTGAAGGCAGTTAGGCAATAACCAACCAGCAGGAGGCGGTGCTCAGGCAAGTCATGAGTCATGCATAACCCCTTGAGCACGTCGGTACGACTCTGAGGGCCGTACTGTCGTACTAAGGAGGTTAACGGCCGCTCAGCTTGGCACACGGACGTTGTCAAGTGGCCAGATTGATAGAGTTTTAGATGAATGAAGTGCACTTTTAAGACAAATTGTGTCAGAAAGAGGAGACTTGGGTTGGCTTTGTAACTAAGTGTATGAATAGACTCTGTTGAAAAGTAGGAAGACAGTTTCTTTTTTGAATTACGGTTACATTAAGACCGTTGAAGTTTGTTAAATCAGTTTTCTGGTATTGTGAAGTATTAGGAGGGGAAAAAAAAGGATCTCAAGCTTTTGTAGAAGTGATTTGAATATGATTAGTTTTCCCTCAATGTATCTTCAATTTTTAGCTTTGCAAGGCAGTCATATGTATTTATACTTGCAAATCAAATGATAATGAACCAAAGTTTTTCTTTGTAAGCAAGGGCATGTGTATATGATTGGTGTTACTGACATACCTTGTAGAAAATTATATTTTTGTATATATATATATATATATATATATATATATATATATATATATATATATATATATATAGTGATGTATGCAGTTGTATGGTCTTACGCAATGTCTAATTATAATTTATTTTTTTTCCAGATTATTTGTTATAATTGGGAGCCTGCAAGTGAATATCAGATGCAGCAAGCTTATACTCACACTGAAAATATCATACCATTACCAGTGATCAGTCCTTGTGGACGTGATTTATTTTGAAACAAAATACCAACAAAAATGTATAATGTGAAGTGTTCAGGGCAAAGTGATGTTTTATATTATAATTTTGGTGAGAGTATTTGAATTTAGTATGGATGAAATATTGAAGATTGAAATTTAAGTGAGATGATGATGTGCTGTGAGCAATTAGAAAGGTTCACGGAGCCTTTCCTTGTAATTCGTCGCAGTTTATCCTCTTGAAATTACCTGTGATATCAAAAATGGGGTTGCAATACGTAGCTGCTGTCTGTATCGTGGCAGCTGTGTGTGTGTACCAAGTCCTCGCATACCCTATAGCGCCTGAAGGTGAGGCATATATTCACGTTGTGTCTTGTATAAGAAACAAATTATCTTTATATTAAACTTCTGTTATCGCTCCCTTTCTTTTGTTGATTTATCTGATGAATGGCATAGGTTGCTTCTGCATGTACCCAACCTTTGTGATTTGGTAGAGTGCCAGATGTAGAAAAAATCAATCCTTTGTATTTGAACAAAAGTAGTTTCTGAACTTTCAAGATTCCAGATGATTATATTTTATACTAGAGTTCATAAGTATAATGAAAAAGTAGCATCAATTTTTCTCTTGCATTTCATCTGTTCATGAATAATCATATGTATATCTGAGGTGGAAGTTTACCTAATGATTATATGCTTGGTGTAACGTCATGTGTTCACATTATTGTATTAAGTAAAATTCACTTTACCATTTGGTGTTTGAGAATGGGTTTAATGAGAAAAGACTTTGTGTCTGTTCTAAAAGACTTCTCATAAAGTTGGATAAAGCGCGTGATAGGAATATCTGGGTGGATTTCGAGGTAATTGAGAGGCTCAGTTTATTGTATGCTGACAGAGATTGAAAAGACCAGATAGTTGTGTTTACTGAGTTTGTCATTTAAAGCGTTTGTATTGTAATTAGTTTAGAGGAAATTTTCTATTTAAACAGGCACTTCCAGAGATGAAATGATTTCGTTCATTGTTGCTCTTTGTCTTTACATGGACTTTCTTTTCCTTCTTCCAAGTTCTGTTGCCTCTCATTACTTTTGCTGAAACCTGAATATATTACATCACTTTTGTTACAGCTGTTATTGAGCAATTTAGTTTCACCGACCAGTTTGTTGTAGACTTGCTTAAAGCGACCGTCTCCCTTATAAATTGTCTTTAGAGCAAACTTGGTCATGCACTCATACTTGTTTTTCGCATTATTCCTGAAGGCCATGTTATTGTAAATATTTTGCCTCCGCGATTTGCCTTGTCAGAGAGATAGCGCTTTCCAGAGACGGACGTTGTGTTCACTCTCAGCGTTAAGTGAAATGCTGAGGATTCAGATGTCATTAAGATAAGTCACAAGCCTTTGTAGCCTGTGCTCCGGGATTTTAAGCCATAAACATAAAAGTTTTTAACGTGTGGCATAATGCAAGTTGGAACTTTAACCAAAGGGAAATTTGATAATGATACCCAGATGAAGTGCATCAGGTCCCCTGTTGGAGTTGTTAAATCACCAAAGCTCAGCTAATGTCTTCCATACACTGAAATCTTTATTTTGTCATAACAGCGTATTTACCCTCCTCTGTATGTTATTTTAAGGAATCATTCATGAGTTTGTTTTGGATTTGGTATATCGATGACAGTTGCATAGCACAGTAATGTACTGTATTTTTTGTAAACTTTTAATCCTCTGTATTACAGGAGATCAAGTACTATTATTCATGATACTAGAGTAATCAGCAACATAGTGACCCACTGTCATGAAGTTAGTTTGATATGGCGGTAAGCATCATAACTGAAAATGTGCAGTTGTTAACCATGAGCATGGTTGGTTTGTTCAAGCGCTATGCACTCGTTGTAATATACTCAAATAGATCATAGTGAATACCAGAACTTGGTCTGCGCTACTTTCAAATTGTCAAACAAATCTCTCTCTCTCTCTCTCTCTCTCTCTCTCTCTCTCTCTCTCTCTCTCTCTCTCTCTCTCTCTCTCTCTCTCTCTCTCATATTGGTAGTTAAGGACGACCTTGTAGACTTCGTATCTGTAAATCAATGGAACAGCCTTTTATGTAAGTTCCTCATCAGTTTCTCTCACATCCCTCCTCCTCCTCCTCCTCACTATCCTCTGCCCTCTACCATGAGTAGCCATTGAAAGGGCATACGACCACAAGGCGCCACTGTAGGTTTGCTGGCATGTCCCGCTAAGCTGCAGGTCGGCTTGAGAAATCCAGTGAAGCACTTGCAGCGTGCGAGACGTGTAAAGGAAATATGATTACCATGTATGACCATTCTTATTGATACAGGATTAGGAAATAGTGTCTTGGTTTGACAGCACGGTTATTTTCACTTAATGAGATGTAGGTCAGTAGTTCAGCTCAGAGGCGGGTATAAAGTGCCACGTGTCATTAACGAAGGGAATACAGGTTTACCTCCATTGAATATGTAATACGGTAAAGGAGAACTTGAGATCGTGTTGTACGTAAAATCATTTATCAAGTTGCTGGTCATTCTTATAACCCGTATGATTAGATAGTTGGACACGGTCAAAAAAAATCCTACACACAGTTACTGTACGTATTGTGTGTGTGTGATTATTTGTTGATATCTAAGGAGTGGGAATTATACATTCGCTCTGCCTCACCTCTTAGACTGACACATTTCTTGAACTTTTCAATGATCTGTACAATTGCTGTTTCTTCAGTCACCTTGTATCATTCGTTCACAACTCTTATTGTTTTTAACCAGTTTCGTCACTTCCCCTATTTCATATCTTTTATTTTTATCCGCTTGATTGCCTTTTGTTTTAAATATCTAGCTTACTATTGTCGCTGATATTACAGGCGTACATTCGCAAAGGTATGTTTTGCATAGTTTTACATGGCTGCGGTAGCGGTACGTATATTACTGTTTTTTAGAATTACTGTTCATGTGTGTATGCATGATGTGGATGAGATCCCGCCTAATGTTCAGTCTCGGGTGATAATGTGGTCTGTTCTTGCTCTTGTAGGCTCGGGCAGGGAGGATGGCTGGAGTAGTAGGGACTACGTCCACGCCACCGTCGGCGTCGCCGCAATGCTCTCCTCCGTCACCACCCTCCTGGCGTGCGTCTGCTGCAAACGATCTCGAGGATTCAAGGTACGTGCCAGACTTCCAATACTCGTTTGGTGAAATACTGCAGTGGACAAACTGTTTCCATGTGTCTCCACGGTCCTATAGTGTCTTTGTAACTTGAGAACAATGCGTCATGAATGTATTTTTGAGAACAATGTAGTTGGCATAAGGTCGCACAATCTGATTCATGGTAAATGTTTGTTATAATCGGCCAGCCTCACTGATGAAGCCACGATAGCCGATTAGAAAGTGGTTGTCTTTGATAATGTCATCCAGATGTTTAATGTCGGGTTACTCAGAACGATGATTTTTGTTTTCTTGCAAGCAGCGCTCTGACTCAGGATTACAGGTAAATGCATGAGACATTTTCTCTTCCTTTGGGACGAAAAAAAAGGATTGTACACAGTAAAATGCCAGCAAAAGTTTTTATGTGTGAATGCTTTCAGAAACTTTCTCGCAGAATGTGATGCTGGATTAGATTAAAGAGTTTGTGAGAAAATAGAAATAGTTGATTGTTTTATTCTCGTGAAAGTATTCGCAAAGATACTCATTGGTATTATTATATAGATTAAGCCTCGGTTTGCTGGTTACGTGTGTAACAGGAAAGTTGAACTTTTTATGCTCTGAAATGAACACTTTCAGGTCGGGCTGCTTTTGTGACTTGTTTCTGTCCATGGATATTGTTCCGTGCATTGTACCCGCCACCAGTCAGTCCCCGGGACAATCCAGCGCCATTGGCAGATACATCCTTGAAGTAGCTCAACCTAAACTTTTAGATTTGTGGGAGGAAATGCCGGTAGCTCGTTGGAGAACAATGACCAATCGTGTTGTTGTCACCGTCCCGGACATCCAGCGAATTTGGATAGGTTTAGTTTCGCTTTGGTTGAAATTGTTTTTCCAGTGTGTTTTTTTCGATCTTTTTTTTTTTTTTTTTTTTTGGAACGGGTTTGACCTCCATTTGCATCGCAAACAAGTGGATATTTGAAGCTGTAAATTTTAGCTCATTCGTATTTGTATTATTGTTTTTAACTGGAAGCAACTTTCGATGCACACTTTTTTACACGTATGAAGTTTATGAATTTTGAAATAGTAGGATCACTCACCTCTGTGAACCTCAGGTTGAATAAATAATTGAATATAAAATTTAAATTTTCATCATTGTTGTTTGCCGAGTTCGCCCTGAACTCTGCATGGAAAGTGTTGAATTCCTCTTGAGTTTCTCATTTTGATTTATTTTTCCTGGTTTATAATCATTTGAAGAGTGCGCTTAACCACTCGAGGTTGAGAGTGATTTGAAGAGTGCTTTTCTAACAACTCGAAATGTTTTAATTCATTAGAACTGTGCAGTTAATAATTGGGTAGCTTCATAAGAGGAGTGCATTCAACCAGCGTCTCTGAAAATAAATGGTAGAAAGCATTTTACCACCCCGACCGTATGAATTTATTAGAAGAGTGCGTTTTTGACACTCGCATTTCATTCCACTAGAAGAATTCGTGTATAACCACTCGAGCTGTTTTGGCCTTATTAGACAAGTACGTTTTTAGCCACCCAATGTATGAATTCTTTGAAAGGATGTCGTAAGCTCTTAGTGCTGAATGTATTAGAAAATTGCTTCAAACAACTAGAAGTGCTTAGAATTTCCGTGAGAGTGCGTTTAACTGTTCTAACGTAATTCAGTGTTTATTCCTAGTGGAAGGGCCTTTGACGGGGAAGATAGGAGACAGCCGGGTTTTAGTGCCTCCCTTGGGGCTCATGCTCGGAGACTAGGGAGGGGAATTGATGGCCAAGGGAAGCCAAATTGAGGGGAGGGGAAGTCGGTCGGTCTGCTGGGCCGGAGAGACAGACCGTCTTTGTAGGCACTGCTTTTGAAGGAATAGTTCCATAACTTTGGGGAAGGTGCTGTGGTTATTCGGGATTGGGAGGGGAAGAAGAGGAGGATCTTGAAGTGCAAGGAAATAAGTTCTGTACTTTTTTTTTTCTATGGCTCTCGACTGCCATGCTCCGAATTTCTTACCAACGTAGACAACAAAGTGGTGCTTGAGGAGACTCCTTGGGTGGAAACTTGTTTACTTTCTTCCTTTTGAGAGTTTTGATCGATCCCTGATGATTTTCTTCCTTCCGCGTCGGTGCGAGATTCGAAACCTCAGGACCCCATGAATATATTGTACACGTGTCACGTGTTGCTGCTGGGTGTGAGTGCACTATCCTTTTGACAAGCTTTCGCACCAGCTTACTTGGGCTTGTCGCTATGCCAGCCGAGGATGATATATCGCGTGCAGGCTCGGGTCGTGACTGGCTAGAAGATCCCTTTATGCACTTCCCGTTTAAATTATCTTAAGTACAATAGTGATTTACGTTTCTCATTTCTTGACTTCAGTGTTGGTACGTGTGTGTGTGTGTGTGTGCTTGTGTGTGTGTGAGTGTGTGTGTGTGTGTTGATGTATTTCCGTTTAGGGTGAACTTGGATAGTGGTGCGTATCGACTATACGGCAACACCTCGAGTAATGTGGACGTTGTATGCATGAGAACATTGCCGGAGCCTAGAGCCATGCTGCTGGCGGAGCCCCAATGCGGCAGTCATGAATATATTACTGGCCGCTACACGAGCCCAGTGGATAATCGTGGGAAAACCCACTGTGGGCAAAGGTAATGAAGTCTCCGCGTACCTAGGCTCGACTCCCTACTTGAGGGAACCCAACGGCAGGTTGCTAAGGTGCTGAAATGCTGGCAGACTTGATCACTGAGACCCCTGTAATGTGGAGGACTGCAGGGGTACTTGGAAGCAGCAGATTGTCTTACCAGAATTGTGGACACAGAAGCGTATGGTTGACGAGTCTATTAAAAGAGGACGTTTTACAGTTTGATTGGAATCGATGGCAGAGTAGTGGTTGAGTGTGGTTAAGGAGGGATTTTACCAGGTGGCACACTGTGTGCGGGCGTCAGGAACTAGGGACTAGGATGGATGTACTAGGTGGCACACGGTGTGTGGTAGGCACTTGAACACTGTGTACCTGAGAGGGGGGGTGTCGAGTACCTTTTAAGTGGATCTTTCTGCAAAGTTTATTTGGGTTTATATCGAGTGGACGGAGCTGTGATACCCTCGGGGAGGGGAGGGGGGTTATTATTGGATGTCTGGCAGCCGGTTGAATGGGTCTCGTGTTTGAGGAATCCTCCAAGCCGGAGGCTGACACTTGAGGATGTGGGAGGCCCTTGAGAACCAGGTACCGTTCCTGGTGATGAGCTGTTGAGTGCCAACTCCCCTTTCGTGTGATTGAGATCCATATCTCGTGCATTTAATGTGAGTTAACAGCCATGTTGATGCAGAAGGGCGTGTTTACACATCTATTGTTCCCTCCCTGTATGTTGTGGTTATGAAAACTACCTGGGAATGTCATCAATGTTGCAAAACAATTGTCTTCTGGTTACCAGTTTAGCTTACTAATATTTGTTTTCCTTTCGAAACGGTCGAGTGCGAGGTAGAATTTGTTGTCGACTTGGGGTGAAATACCAGGAATTTTTTCCTTGCGTCGGTGACAGATTAGTGACCTTGTTTGTAGTCTTGCCAGAGACCTTGCAATACTGGAGTGTGTGAGGCCGTGAGGACTTGCGACAGTGTTGCAAGGGAAGAACTGATGAAAAAACACGAGAGCTGATGGTTCACGACGTGGTTATCTGCTGTCTTAAATGAAAAGTGATAGAAACATTTTTTTTTTTAAGGAGATGGCACCTTTTTTCTTTTTCTACCCACCTTTCCCTCCGGCTCAACTGGAAAGAGGAGAAAATGATTAAGAAATACCAGTGCATGTTGGAGAAAACGTACTGCCTTGGAAATTTCATAGGAACGTGTGAAACGTGTGGAAGGTTCGCCACCAATTCTGCAAACTGCTACCCTGGTGATGGGCTCTGTAAAAGAGGTTTAGATATTTCTTGATAATTGGTATCATTGAAGCATTTTCTAACCTTGATATGAAGGTATTATTAATCTTTGCATTTATTGGTAACTTCATCTAATTATCACTTTAAATGTGAGAATAAAAGGAAATTGCCTACGTTGCTGTTAAATCTATCTTTAATCTCAAGACAGTGACATCTGGATATTTAACCTGTGTCTGAATTGAACAAATTTTTCTTTGTTTGAATTATTTATTTTACTTAAAATCGTTTGTCAGATCTCGGAGTCTGGTCCTTTATATAGAGAATAATTTTAGGTCTATTCAGTCTGTTCTCACGAGTCTTATGTCTGTGTTAGGTGGATGAGTTTGATCGCTCTTCTTTGAATTTGTTCAAGATTCTCCTCATCTTGGGTCAAGTTTAGTGACCTGGATTCCCCGGCATATTCCAGGTGAGGCGTGACCATGGCGTTATAAATAGGATGAGTATTCCAGGTGAGGTCATATAAAGGGGAGGAGTATTCCAGGTGAGGTCATATGAAGAGGATGAGTATTCCAGGTGAGGTCATATAAAGGGGATGAGTATCGTAACCTTTTGTGCCTGAGTTTACATTACTGGCCGTGGAATTATTCATCCTGTTGGCGTTGTTGTTCGCTGGAGTGTGGCCGCGGAAGGAGGAGGTGTGGTCTGCTAGGAGTGTGGCAGCGGAAGGAGGAGGAGAAGGTGTTGTCTGCTGGGAGTGGCAGCGGAAGGAGGAGGAGGAGGTGTGGTCTGCTGGGAGTGTGGCAGCGGAAGGAGGAGGAGGAGATGTGGTCTGCTGGGAGTGTGGCAGCGGAAGGAGGAGGAGGTGTGGTCTGCTGGGAGTGTGGCAGCGGAAGGAGGAGGAGGAGGTGTTGTCTGCTGGGAGTGTGGCAGCGGAAGGAGGAGGAGGTGTGGTCTGCTGGAAGTGTGGCAGCGGAAGGAGGAGGGGGTGTGGTCTGCTGGAAGTGTGGCAGCGGAAGAAGGAGGAGGTGTGGTCTGCTGGGAGTGTGGCAGCGGAAGGAGGAGGAGGTGTGGTCTACTGGGAGTGTGGCAGCGGAAGAAGGAGGAGGGAGGAGGTGTGGTCTGTTGGGAGTGTGGCAAGCTGGCGGGAGGAGGAGGAGGAGGTGTGGTCTGCTGGGAGTGTGGTGACTCATGAGATTGCACGACCCTGATCACCTGCCACACCCAGGTATCACACACACACACACACACACACACACACACACACACACACACACACACACACACACACCACCCCGCAGGGCCAGGCAAGCCGAACGCCCGCCCACCCTCTGCCTCCCACCCCCAACTCCCAGGCGTCACACCCGCAGCCTCCCACGCCCACCTCTCAGGCGTCACACCCTCTGCTTCCCACGCCCACCACTCAAGCATCACACCCCCGCAACCTTGCGCACTCACGTGCCTACTCCCACGCCCACCACCTCCCACGCCTTGTACCTCCTACGCCCTCCACCTCCCACGCACAATTCCCCTTTGATTCCCAACTGATTTTTCTTTTACCATTCTGTGATTCATTACGGCTGCCAGCTGTCCGATGATAAGTGCTTTATAAGTAGATAAATAAATACTTTATAAGTAAATACTTTATAAGTAGGTACTTAAAGATATCTACTGTAAGTTTACTTGATAATCGTTACTGATGTAATGTTTGACGTACCGTGGACACTGCTTCACCGAGGCACCACCCCACAACCTCGTCCACGTTGAGCTCCGAGGTCTTGAATCCTGGTGGTGGTTGAGGCGATGTGGTCGGTCGTGTTGCCTTGGTCGCCTGGGTCGCTAGTCGGGCCCGCTGGATGCCTTGGGGGGGGGGGTCAAACACCCCCCCCCCCCCCCCCATGATCCTATGGTTCAACACGGCACAAGGAGATCTGGAGTGACAAGAGACGGGTGCTGGGGAGGCGAGGAGGAGACGGGTGCTGGGGAGACGAGGAAAGGGGTGCTGGAGAGAGGGAGTGTCGAGTGCTGGGGATTGGCGAAGGGGGAGGAGTGTTGAATGTTGGGAGCGAGGGTGTTGAATGCTGGGGAGAGAGGAGGGATTGGTGGGAGGAGGTGCAGAGGGATGTGGTAAGCGCTAGGATAAAGAGTGGGTTTTAAGTGCCTAACTAGACGTCTATTCTAGGCGGTGGAGGTTGGGATGGAGCCACAAGGAGGCTCTCTGTCTCCCCTTCCCTTCCGGCTACAACATCCGTCATGCGAAGGATTGGGAGGAAGATGCGTGCATTAGGGGAGGAAAGTAAGCGTGAGATTCTGCAGGAGAAAATGGATTCGAATAGTCACTGGCAACTGTCTTTCACTAACTAAACCACACTATACTGTCCTCTTCTGAGCAAGACTGTGCCACACTGTGGCGGTGGTTTCAATCAGGGGAGTCGTCTCTGCAGTCTGGGATGAGGGGAAAAATATAGTTAAGGGATTCAACCGGCTTATAGAGGTGTTTTATGGTGTTTGGATCAACCGCGTGCGATCCTAACTTGTTCACAAGTGTTCGGCGGTGTGTTGGGAAAGATGCTCTCTTCCCCGCGTTGGTATTATAGGCTTCTGATTGTAATGTATATATATATATATATATATATATATATATATATTCCACATGTAATGGTGACGCATCGTCTCTTTATTTCGTAAAGGTCCTGGTGATTTATCCTCGTCGAATTTGCATTGAGAATTCTCAAGACGTGTATCCGGTCCCCACGTACTCATAGGTCTCGTAAAGAGACAAGAGAGAGAGAGAGAGAGAGAGAGAGAGAGAGAGAGAGAGAGAGAGAGAGAGAGAGAGAGAGAGAATGTATGTGACTGGTCATAGGAGTACAAGCCTCACGTAGAGAGTCAGGTGCGTGTGGGACTGCGTTTGCTTTGCCACACGTTCTCTAGGTCGCCATTCAAGTGCAGTGCAGTGTCTTGAGGTCACGCGAAATGAAATCTGCCGATGCTTTTTTTTTTTTGTTAATGCTGCACACGCGGGCTTCGAACCCGGGAACGGAGAATGGTGGTGGGGGGGGGGGGGTGTTAGGAGAGGGGTGGGTGGGTGGGGTGTGTGGATGTGGATCAAAATAACCCAGGAAGTGAAAGGGGAGGAGGAGGAGGTGGGGTGGGGGTATGACATGAAAGGTGCACCGTAGGTGGGTGTTATACCAGCAGAGAACTGAGGAATTTGGATGTTATGGAGACTGATCTTCAGATTATGGTACTTCCTTCACTGATGATTGATCTTGACGTACCTCCTGACGTACGACTGATCTTCAGAACATGGTACCTCCTCCACTGATGATTGATCTTGACGTACCTCCTGACGTACGACTGATCTTCAGAATATGGTACCTCCTTCACTGATGATTGATCTTGACGTACCTCCTGACGTACCTCCTGACGCACCTCCTGACGTACCTCCTGACGTACCTCCTGACGTACGACTGATCTTCAGAATATGGTACCTCCTCCACTGATGATTGATCTTGACGTACCTCCTGACGTACCTCCTGACGCACCTCCTGACGTACCTCCTGACGTACTTCCTGACGTACCTCTAAACCTTCGGTTTAGATGAACCATGTGGTTGAGGGCTGCAGGTAGAGAAGTGGAGAGGAAGGTGGCGTGCAAGGTCCTGTGAGAGAGTCCTGCTTACGTGGGGAATTTGAGAAGTTAAAGTTTGATAATACACCTCCACGGTGGACTGATTTGCTCCATCTCGTCTGAACGCGAATTGTTAATTTCTCAAGGGTACAGGGATGGTAGGAGATGAAAGCCTGGCTGAATAGCCCGTGTGGTGTTACGTAGAGCGTGAAGGAAAAGCGTGAGTAAGTTGGGACGTCTCGAGACGGTGAATGGAATGTGTTTGGACGAATGTCTTTGGAAATGGCACGGCCGTTGAGGCCATTCATAATGTAGGAGAGATGAGGGGCTGGCTGGATGACGTGGAGGCTCTCCTCCAAGTCATGTACGTGGTTCCAGGGGTAAAAGCCACAGTACGTGGGTGAGATTCCTCGAAGGAACAGCTCAGAAGTAAGGGGTACCAACAGATGTTGCTGCCTGAGGGAGATGGCGGAACATTTGTTGTGGTCAGAGGAGAGGTTCTCCAGTCCAGGATGGTTGAAGGTCTTCAGTATTTAGATGTATGGGGGGACATTGTGAGATGGTGGTAGGTATGTAGAGAACATTGTGAGATGGTGGTAGGTATGTGCTGAACATTGTCAGGTACGGGTAGATATATATGTGGTGAACAGTGTCAGTTCCTGGTAGATATGTGCTGAACCTTGACAGAGACTGGTAGATATGTGCTGAACACTGGTCGGACATGGATAGATATGCAATGAACATTGTCAGATACTGATAGACATGTGGTGAGCATCGTCACACACCACACGGTGTAGAATCTACCTTTGGTCATTTCCCCGTGAAAGGATAAAGTCGACCGAGGATAATGCAGTACATGACTCCACAACTTTCCAAACCTGTTGACACTGTGGCAGCGGATGCCAGGTTACTTGAGGAGAAGGAACGTGCCTGGCAACGGGCCACAGACTGGGCTTTATTTATAAGAGTTCGTCCAGTTGGAATGTCTCGCTTATATATATATATATATATATATATATATATATATATATATATATATATATATATATATATATATATATTATCCCTGGGGATAGGGGAGAAAGAATACTTCCCACGTATTCCCTGCGTGTCGTAGAAGGCGACTAAAAGGGGAGGGAGCGGGGGGCTGGAAATCCTCCCCTCTCAATTTTTTTTGATTTTCCAAAAGAAGGAACAGAGAAGGGGGCCAGGTGAGGATATTCCCTCAGTGGCCCAGTTCTCTGTTCTTAACGCTACCTCGCTAACGCGGGAAATGGCGAATAGTTTGAAAAAAAAAAAAAAAAATATATATATATATATATATATATATATATATATATATATATATATATATATATATATATTATCTCATTATCTCTTAGCTGTTTGTTCAAAGTAAACCTGTCAGTGTGTGTGTGTGTGTGTGTGTGTGTGTGTGGCGTTCGAGAGCGAGTTACGGCGACCTTCCTGGCATACCACGTCGTCAAGGTAGCTAAATTTGTCTCCAGGAAGCGGGTAATTTCACCAGGTCTCTCGATCGTTCTCCGTGATTGTTCAGAGGAGCCGCTTGATCAAGCTCTGCGGATTGATCCATCCCTGTATGGATCACTGCTCCTCAGCCTCGGAGGTGGGGGTAAGGTCTACCAGCTTCCCTGCTGGGCAGAGGACAGTGAGAAGCAGGTTGGTTTGTGACTTTCTTCCCTTTTTTCATGTCTCCGTCTCTCCTACGGAGCTTTGATCTAGTCTTTTCCTCCCACAGATTTGACCTTCTGCCTCCGACAGTTAGATATTTGGTCACATTCCTTCTCTTGTTGTGTCAGGCAGCACCCGAAGTGTCTTTACACACCCTTCCACATATCATGTTGACTGTTGGCAATATAAGTATTGGCTGGTTGATGTCTGCTTCTTCCCTTCCATGGCTAGACTTTGGAACTCTCTACCTTTTCAAAATTTTTCCCCCGCGGTTCAGATAGTGTGGTATTCTAAGGTATTCCCACTCAAAGGCTGGGTCACGCCTTTGTCGATTATAAGTGACCCTAATTTTGGCATGAGTGTCCGTGAATGGTTTGGCACGTTGTTGGTGCGTTAATAGTGAGTGTAGAGCTGCCATGGAAAGCTTATGGTGTAGAGTGAATGACCCATTGACGCCATTACTGGTTTTCACGCTATTGCTGCTGTAGTCCGGCCGTCATGTTGTGGGACGGTCCAGGAGTTGGTGCCTACAGTACGCCTCTCTTGTTCCTCCCTGCACGCCCTTTGTCCACCCTTGTGTTGGTGGACCAGTCCATTTGATTATACCACACACACACACACACACACACACACACACACACACGTCCTCCCTCCCTCACTCATGCCTGCCTACCTGCCTACCTCACAATAGTCTGCCCTGCTGTAGCATTGATCAGGTGGTGGGTCTCCCCTCCTGAGCAGCAGGTACCACAGCGTGTGGGTCATGGCGCGGTAGCTGCCCTGGACACGCATACCCCAGGCCAGGGAGTCCCACAGTGGAAGAGGAGGAGGAGGACGATGTGAGGCGGTGGACGGAGGAGCGGCCGCTCTCTCTCTCTCTCTCTCTCTCTCTCTCTCTCTCTCTCTCTCTCTCTCTCTCTCTCTCTCTCTCTCTCCCCCAACTCGCTTATCTTCCTTTATCCTGCCTTGTTGACCAGGAGTCATAGTTAGGAGGCACGGGTATGAAGTGGTTTGTAATCTCTTCTTTCTCCTTTTTTTCTTAATCCTGGAAGATAAAAAGCTTAGCTGCTGGCTAGAGTTAAGCTGTGAAAGTGACTGATATTTTCCTGCCGGCCAGCTCCCTGGCCGGCGGCGGCGGCTGCAGTAGCCGCGTGAAGGCTGCGGCAGGAATGGACGCCGAACCGAGGGCGCGTTGAAAGGTGAATGAGTGAGCCAGAACGGAGCAGTGTGTCCGCAAGACGGCCTTCACTGGAAATATCAGAATGTTACGACTTCCTGCGGCGCTGTGAGGACGAAAAGCTTTGGTAACTGGTGCTGTGAGGTTAGGTTAGGTTAGGCAAGGGAGGTGTGGTTAGCTGTGGTCAGACAGGAAAGGGTAAGGTTAGCTTTGGTCAGGCAAGGGGGATATGAGGTTAGCTGTAGTCAGGCAGGGGGAGGTAAGGTAAGCTGTAGTCACTGAGGAGGAGGTCAGCTGTGGTCAGGGAGTGAAGGTGGTTGGTGACGTATCTCCAGGGAAGAGTCATGTGTTGCCAGACATCCTGACCACCACCACCTCCTGATGGTGAAGGACGTATTCGGACTTCAGGAGGTCCTTTTGTAGCTTCTGCAGCAGCCGTGGAAGGTCCCTTCAGCGTCGAACTAAAGCGCCCTAGTTGGAATGTTTGTGAAATCACTGGCTGCAACCAACTGGTTCAGGGAGCGACCCCTTTCTGGCACTAGCCGGAGCCGAGGTAGTTTGAGAGGGTTAATATCCATCCCCCTTGGCTCCGCAAGACTCGGAGACCCGTCTCTTCCTCGGTGAATGAGCCAGTCATGAGAGGCCATGCCAGCCCTAGACCACTCTCCGGGAACCACCCAGTCACCGTCGGCATTGAGGTGGCTGGGCGTGGCTGGTGGCAGGAGGCAGGAGCACCGGGAGGAGGCCTCCGTGGCACACGTTCCTCAGCTACACACCGCAAACCTTGTTGATACCAGTAGTTGGGTCAAGACTTTCGCGGAGGCAAGAGATGGTGTTTTCTTCTGCCTGGGAGCGTCCTTGGCGTGTAGTGCTATTATTGGAGAGCTTCTTTATAAACAACCCCGGGTAAATTTAGCATCCGGCTTCGAACTCGCCCTCCCCGTTTTGGACGTTTACGTTGTAGGTGATGGTCCAGGATTGTGTCCCGTCACGCTGAAGGTCCAGGATTGTGTCCCGTCACGCTGAAGGTCCAGCAGGGTTGTGTACCGTCACGCTGAAGGTCCAGCAGGGTTGTGTACCGTCGGGCTGAAGGTCCAGGGTTGTGTACCGTCGCGCTGAAGGTCCAGGGTTGTGTACCGCCGCGCTGAAGGATCGTACCGTCGTAGTCCAGGGTTGTGTACCGTCGCGCTGAAGGATCGTACCGTCGTAGTCCAGGGTTTTGTACCGTCGCGCTGAAGGATCGCACCGTCGTACTTAAGGGTCGTGCCGTTGTGGTCAAGGACTGTGTACCGTCGTACTGAGGAATCGTACCGTCGTGGTCGTGACTAACAATGTTGTTCTGAGTTGGCCATACCATACGCTGTCACTTCCCTCCCTCTACCCTTCCCACCCACCCAACTCCCCTAGGCATAGACCCCCTCCACCACCCCTTGCTGTCCTCCCCACCCACCCCCAACAAGGACCAAGGTTGTCTGCTGGTAGGGAGAGAGAGAGAGAGAGAGAGAGAGAGAGAGAGAGAGAGAGAGAGAGAGAGAGAGAGAGAGAGATGGGGAGAGATTACTTCTCATTTGGCGACACAGTTGCAAGAATTTTTTTTTCACCGTGTTTTC
>NC_092246.1:19344028-19354028 GCF_036320965.1 Panulirus ornatus
TGGTCTCCTCTGGACTTCCTCTATTAGTTCTCTCTGTGCATAAGTGCAGTGGTGACCGAACTTTAGAAGCATATTGTAGCTTCGGCCCGATTTAGGATGGGAACAACTTGCTAAGTATATATCTCTCCCCATCCATAAACTTGAATGCTATTCCAGTTTATTTACCGGTAGACCGTTAGTTTCTCTCTTGTACTGTGCATCTAATATGGAACTATGACGCTAGGTTGGGGAAGATGTCTATTCTCAGAGTCTTTCAAAATAGACAGAGTCCCGAAGTTAATTTCCTGCTAGAAAGCATTCATATCGGGGCCTTCTTTTCACAGTGTGTCCCTTCGTCATTAACCATGTCATTACTTGTGTTGAGTTTCATCATCCCTGCATCAGAGCCATGTCGGAGTTTGTCTAGGTCCCCTTGCAGGTTGGTGCAATCCTTTTCGTATTTCGCTCCCCTTCATGACTATGGCATCATCCGCAAACACATTCAGGCGTGAGTCCACTCCTGGCAAGACATATACGTGGATCAAGAAAAGCAGTGATGCGAGTGTGTGGGTGTGTGTGAGTGGTTTGTGTGTGTATGTGTGTGGGTGGATGTGTGTGTGTGTGTGTGTGTGTGTGTGTGTGTGTGTGTGTGTGTTTCCTGCCATAAGCTGGTTCATTTCTTCTTGACGTTGACGATGAGGGAGGCAGGGTCATATAGGTGGTAGGTCCTCCCTCAGGGACACGTTTTAGAGTATTGGTATATTGGTTGTATGTGTGGGTTGTAGCGGTACGTATCCATGGTGGTAGGGCGGTCGTGGCTGCAGCATGTGTCTCGGGGTTAGACATGAGCAGGCTGGTGGGTGGGTGGGTGGGTGGTGCTGGACGGTGGCAGCGTGCTAATAATTTGTGTATGTTGTTGGGAGTGAATTTGGACGCCATCTTCCCATCCCTTTTTCTTTCTTTTTTTTTGGGGGGGTATTTAACCTTCAGTCTTTCCCTCCTTTCTTTCCTCTTGCTCTCTGACCTTCCCACTAGTCTCCTCCTTCCCTTTTTTCGTCCACTAGTTCTTCTATCTCGGACTCCTCCCTCTCTCTCTCTCTCTCTCTCTCTCTCTCTCTCTCTCTCTCTCTCTCTCTCTCTCTCTCTCTCTCTCTCTCTCTCTCTCCCCCAGGCAAGGAGGTATTAAGATGCAGTATTGCGACGCTACACAGAGGTGAACCTTAGCCTTACACGGCTAGGAGTTCCGACCATTTATGGCAAGGGCCAAGTACGGGCATGGTGTGGGCGCTGCTTGGCTCGTGTGTGTGTGTGTGTGTGTGTGTGTGTGCTTTTCATGGGCGTGGGGCTGCAGGTCCGTGGGCGTGAGGCAGCAGGTCATGGTCGTGTGGCAAGGGGTTGAGGGCGTGCTCCACTGAGCCTGGTCATTGCGTGGGTGTTTGAGCGATGCTTGGGGGGATCCTGAGAAGCATTTATGAGGGTGTGTGAGGACATAAATGAGGGAGTGTGAGCCTACCAGATCATCTTCAGTCCCTCGTCGTCCTCCTGCACCTACCAGATCATCTTCGGACCCTCCTCTTCCTCCTACCAGATCATCTTCGGACCCTCCTCCACCACCACCTACCAGATCATCTTCAGTCCCTCCTCCACCACCACCTACCAGATCATCTTCGGACCCTCCTCCACCACCACCTACCAGATCATCTTCAGTCCCTCCTCCACCACCACCTACCAGATCATCTTTGGACCCTCCTCCACCACCGCCTACCAGATCATCTTCGGACCCTCCTCCTCCTCCTCATACCAGATCATCTTCGGACCCTCCTCCACCACCACCTACCAGATCATCTTCGAACCCTCCACCACCACCTACCAGATCATCTTCGGACCCTCCTCCTCCTCCACCTACCAGATCAGCTTTTGTCCCTCCTCCACCACCACCTACCAGATCTTCTTCGGACCCTCCTCCTCCTACCAGAGCATCCCCGGTCCCTCCTCCATCACCTACCAGATCATCTTCGGTCCCTCCTCCACCACCACCTACCAGATCATCTTCGGTCCCTCCTCCACCACCACCTACCAGATCATCTTCGGTCCCTCCTCCACCACCACCTACCAGATCATCTTCGGACCCTCCACTTATCCAGAGGCGCTCAGCACACACGACCTCCCGACTCTTTCCGACCATCCCCTACATCTTTTTGATCCAACAGTTGGGAAGAAGCCGGTGCACCCTATTCCCGCCTCCGTTATATCTCCTGCAGAGATCCCTCGTCCCCCGAGTCGCAGTCCGGCATCGCGGTGTCGCGTCCAGTCCGTCGGGGCTCATTAGGGGGCACGGCAGATATTGTCTCGTGCGACCCATCCTCGTCATGTGAGCGGTAGCGCAAAAGGATTCTACGGAGGTCGCAGAGGGAGGGCGTAGTCAGACCCCAGTGGGTTAGTATTACATAGGTTAGGTTACAGAGTTGATTCATTATGTAAGCTTCATTCATTTGCGTAAATTTCATTTGCGTAGATTACGTAGTTTCATGAACAGTCTCACCCCAAGCTAGCCTTAGCTTTAGCTAAAGCTGGTGTGGTATATCAGAGAAGATAAGCTTTACTGCTGGGATATGCTACAGAGAATAGTGCACGGGTGTATTGTGCTAGGGAGGATAGTATACTGATGTGACATGCTGGGGAGGATAGTATACTGGTGTGATATGCTGGGGAGGATAGTATACTGGTGTGATTATACTGGGGAGGATAGTATACTGGTGTGATATGCTGGGGAGGATAGTATACTGGTGTGATATGCTGGGGAGGATAGTATACTGGTGTGATATGCTGGGGAGGATAGTATACTGGTGTGATATGTTGGAGAGGATAGTATACTTGTGTGATATGCTGGGGAGGATAGTATACTGGTGTGATATGCTGGGGAGGATAGTATACTGGTGTGATATGCTAGGGAGGATAGTACACTGGTGTGATATGCTGGGGAGGATAGTATACTGGTGTGATATGCTGGGAAGGATAGTATACTGGTGTGATATGCTGGGGAGGATAGTATACTGGTGTGATATACCAGGAAAACAGCATACTGATGTGATATGCTTGGGATCACTGGTTTGTTATACCAAGGGGGGATAGATTGGACTGTAGGGATATGCTGGGAGGATAGTATACTGGTGTGATATACCAGGGAAGGATAGATTATACTGCTGGGATATACTGGGGAGGATAGATACCAGGGGAAGATGTAGCACACAGGTGTAATTACCTGTTTGTGTAGCGGAGGGGAGGGGACTTCTGCCTTTGGGTTGGGGGTGCGGACGGTGGAGGAAGACCGCAATTGTGTTACGTAAAGTATAAGTAAAGAGAGGGAGGTGGCTCGGGATGGTAGGGATTGTTAAGTGTGGCTGGCGGAGTGGGGAGGATGGGGGGAGTTAGTAGCATTGTGTCGCTGGGAGTGTGTTTGTCTCGCGTATGATTGAGGGAAGGGGAGTGTAGAGTGTGGTGTGTGTGTGTGTGTGTGTGTATGTGTGAGATGTGCGAAAGGTAGGGGTGGTCCATAGTGGCGTGTGTGGTGGGTCTGTGTAAGGGGGGGGAGGAGGGGTTTGGGGCGTAAATAGAGACATGTTCTTGCCGTCATGAAGGCTTCCCTTTTCTTTTCGTTGGGGAGGAGTTTCAGCCTTGAGGAAGACGAAGGGTTAAGGGAATGGTGGTGGAGGTGTCAAGGCCGCCGTCGCTGGCTTGTGACTCAAGCCTTACTGGCGTTGCTGTAGTGTGGATGGTCTTCTTTTTTTTTTCTTTTTGACGCATAATGATGTGAACCCAAGAAGGAGGAAGGGAAGGAGGGAGGGAAAGAGGGAGGTTGTGTGCGTGAGACACACTTTGTCGCATTGCTGGCACTGTTGGATGGACACCCGGTTGATTAGTGCCCTTTGAGCACGATGGTACAGAGGGAGGGAGGGAAGGGGCAGTTGGGTAATGATAGCCCTGGCCTTATGAAGATCAGATCAAAGGCTTGGGTCAGCATACTCTCGAGATCGCACCCTCGTGCTCAAGACGTTTGAAGGTGGACCTCCACCTCGGACTTCGGGTGATGTGCCCATAGCCACTACTTGGCGTCGAAGTCGTTGCTCTTGGCCACAGGAGGGACGTGGCGAAGACGTCTGGGTTTGGGACTCGTGTTTGCGGGGAAGACGCCCCCGTGATTTGGTAGTCTGGGGCGAATATGAGTCTCAACTGAGTCGTCTGTGGTTGCTTATTTCTGGTCTTTTGAGACGCTTTTGTTCCTCCCTAAAAGTTGTTTACGTTCTCAGGGTGACTCTTGTGTTTTATGGTGACTCGGGGTTGTTTTGGCTGGGGCCTTCTGAGGGTTAGGGGGGTCTTTTGATGGTCTGAGCATTCTCATGGACGGCGTTTTGGTCTTTTGTTTTTTTTTCTGTCCTGTTGTTGTGTTGGTGTTGTGTGGTTTTTTTTTGTTTGTATGTTTGTGGTAAATGCTCGAGACGTGAGCTTGTTGGATTATATTCTTATTTTATTTTTAGTGTACGATAGTTTGAGGTTTTTAGTGTACGATAGTTTGTGGTTTTAGTGTACGATAGTTTGTGGTTTTTAGAGTACGATAGTTTGAGGTTTTTAGTGTACGATAGTTTGAGGTTTTTAGTGTACGATAGTTTGAGGTTTTTAGTGTACGATAGTTTGAGGTTTTTTAGTGTACGATAGTTTGAGGTTTTTGGTGTACGATAGTTTGAGGTTTTTAGAGTACGATAGTTTGAGGTTTTTAGAGTACGATAGTTTGAGGTTTTTAGAGTACGATAGTTTGAGGTTTTTAGTGTACGATATTTTGAGGTTTTAGTGTACGATAGTGTGAGGTTTTTAGTGTACAATAGTTTGAGGTTTTTAGAGTACGATAGTTTAAGGTTTGTAGAGTACGATAGTTTGAGGTTTTTAGAGTACGATAGTTTAAGGTTTTTAGAGTACGATAGTTTGAGGTTTTTAGGAGTTGCTTCATTATGGCCTCGCACCTCAGTCTGTTATATGAACGACGCACGAGTCTACACTCCACAGAGGCGAGGAGGAGGGGACACGTTTGTGTCTGTCATGTAGCTCCCCTTCGTCAAGTGTCATGTGTATTGTGACAGTGATGACGCCCAGGGATCGTGAGGTATATGACGGGAGCAACCACTCTCTGTAGTACCTGGAGTTCACGTGTGGTGCGACAGTGGCCCTACCAAGCTGCTGCGATGCGCGGTAGATTGTGTGCGCTTGTCGCGTCCTGGTTGTATGAAGACGCGTGGCAGTCGCTCACTCGATCGTTGGCCTCCAGATCAGGAGGAGGAACCTGTGAGGTGGTAGATTGTAAGGTACACTTTCATCTCCTCGTCCTCACTGCTCTTGTGTTGCTAATACCAGGTCATCAGCAGGTGGTTGTGGAAGTGGAATCGTCGTGGTGGTGGATGGACGACACACACACACACACACACACACACACACACACTTCTCATTTGTTACACACCAGGGATCGCCAGGACCTACCACACATCCGGGGCGACACGGGCTGTGAAGGTTACCCCTAGGGGTAAGAAATGTGAGTGGGGGATTGGGTAATTGGTGAGAGAGAGAGAGAGAGAGAGAGAGAGAGAGAGAGAGAGAGAGAGAGAGAGAGAGAGAGATTCTCTACGTCAGGTCTGCGGTACATTGAATCTGCTGTGGCCTCGAGATCTCGAATTTCAGACCCGGTTGTCCTGTTGCTACTCGGTTATGGGCCATGGTTATTCGAGGCCGTGGCTCTAGCCGCGGGACTTAGTACGTAAGCCTCAAACAGCTTGGCCTCATCAGATGTGTACTCGTGTTATAGATGCTTGGACGACGACTTCCACACACTGTGTGTGCAGCATGGTGGATGTCAGACTCGAGGCCCAGGGAATGTAGCAATTGTGGGTCGAGGTGACTCACTCTGTTTTCCCGAAGTCGATACAAAGGAACTCGAACACCAACAAACCAACGACTAACTTGGTTCTTTCGAGGCTGCTGCTGTTACCGGAAGAGATCGGAGACTCAGTCTATCTCAAGTCAGTACAAAGGAATTCGTATAGCAACAGACCACCAGACCACTGGCAGTCCTTTCGAGATTGTTTGTGGTCGAGGAAGAGATGGGAAACTTGTAGGTGAGTGTGGTGAGAGTAGACACACACAATGCGCATGGTAGCGTTCGTGGACAGAATCTTCTTTTATTTGAGTCACCATGCGTTCGTGGACAGAATCTTCTTTGATTTGAGTCACCATACGTTCGTGGACAGAATCTTCTTTGATTTGAGTCACCATGCGTTCGTGGACAGAATCTTCTTTTATTTGAGTCATCTCCTTTCAGTTCAGGGTTGGAGGCCAGATCTTCCAGGGTTTTCCATGTGTAAATCATGATATATCTATCTATCTCTCCCCGGTGGTCTTCCCCAGGGGAGAGAGTGTGGTGGTCTGAGAGCTTTCGGTCATTGGGTGTTGTTGTTCCTCCTTTCGAACCCTCTCCGTCTCCTCTTGTTCGAACCGCCCCATTTGCCTCGACAGCCCCAGATTTGAAATGGGTTCATCGCTCCCCAGACCTCATATTTTCTCCCCATTTCTCCCCCCGATTTGACATTCCCTCAGTAAACACGAAACAAAAATAAGGAAATTCTACTCTGAATTGAATATATTTTATGTTAAATTTGTAAGGTAAGCAATGAAAGCTCTTTGGTGGGGCGTGACAGAACTTGGCTTAATTCTCTGCCTCATTCATAAGGGAGACGATATAAGCTGCCCATATGATTGTGTGTGTGTGTGTGTGTGTGTGTGTGTGTGTGTGTGTGTGTGTGTGTTCAGGCCATAGAGTGCCTGGCCTCGCCGCTGTCAGGAATAAGAATTTCGATCCAAGGTCCCTGTGACAAGCCACAGGGCCACACTGAGGAGTGGTTACATATATTTACATAGTTGAAAATTGACTCTGCCTTGAACGGGTGTGTGTGTGTGTGTGTGTGTGTGTGTGTGTGTGTGTGTGTGTGTGTCGTATGATAAGACGATCACTAGGAGTGTATAATGGTGCGAATGTTATTTTTTTCTTTTTTTTTTTTTACGTGGGACTGAGCCCGTTTGACGACGTTCAAGTGTTGGGTTTACCGTAAACCATCGAGGCTGCTACCTCTGGTTTACTGTGGGTCTACCATGGCCATGCCGGGGATGGCTTGGTTTCCCCACACTCCCCCATGTGTGTGTGTGTGTGTGTGTGTGTGTGTGTGTGTTCAGCTGGTGTATTTACTGTAGTCTGTGGTGGATGAAGGGAAGTCTTTGTATAGCTTAATGAGAAAGGAGGGGGGGGGAGTGTGAGTCAGCTTTAAGCACTCCTGGTATTTAGCATTTTATATACATAATGTTAATGAGGGCAAGGTTTCGCCCGCTAATTATCCAGGTGCGGTAATTGCCCTAGCTGGTGTTCCATTATGCTATTGTCTTGTCCCTGAACTCTTAAAGACCAGATTCTGATGATCGCGTCAGCTGTGGATTTCAGGTTGGGTGCCCAGATACTTGGCTCTGGGTCGACCGTAAACATTGGCTTTGTCATGAGTATTTGTGTTTGGAGACTGGATCAACACGAGTTCTACACTCGTGCTTTATATATATATATATATATATATATATATATATATATATATATATATATATATATATATATATATATATATATATATATACACGTACATACACACCCAGACACATGCCAATCTAAGCCTGGTGCCCATTCATCGATGAAGTATCAAGGTGAGGATGAACGCCTGGGCTGGCTGTGGGCCGATTATCTCGCCCAGGATTCGAACCCCGGGCGGGGGCCCCGTGCGTGTACGCAGGTGGCCGTCTTCATCAGGTCGTGAGGGTGCGCCAGGCCATCCCAAGCCCATCTTAGCTACGGGTCTTGTAACGTTGAAGGCTATTATTAACCAGTGGCTGTAGAGAGCAAGGTCGTCCGGCTGGGCTAATCCAGCTGGTACTGTACCCTCCTCGCCGTAGAGACCATCTCGCCCTCGATAACAGAGAGAGTGTGGTCACTATGGCACGAGTGGTGAAGCTCTATATTTACCCCAGAGAATTTTAAGGTCCGCTTTTTTATCGTAGGAAAGACAAGGTCTATAATGAAGATGATGGTCACCTTTTGTTATAGGAGGGAAAGGTCGCCGTTCGTCTTGGGAAGTGATAGGTCGTTATTCGTCCTGGGAAGTGATAGGTCGCCGTTCGTACTGGGAGATAAGGTCGTTATTCGTCCTGGGAAGTGATAGGTCGTTATTCGTCCTGGGAAGTGATAGGTCGCCGTTCGTACTGGGAGATAAGGTCGTTATTCGTCCTGGGAAGTGATAGGTCGCCGTTCGTCCTGGGGGATACAGATTATTCGTCCTGGGAAGTGATAGGTCGCCGTTCGTACTGGGAGATACAGGTCGTTGTTCGTCCTGGGAGAGAAAGGTTGCTACTCAGCTTGGGAGGAGGTCAATGTTCGTCCTGGGAGATATAGGTCATTGTTTATCATGACATATAAAGGTCGGTGCTAATCCTGGAGAGGAGGAAGGACGCTCTCCTCATGCTGGGAGACAGAGATCGTAAGCGGATGGTGTTCATCCTGTGATACAATAAGGTCGCAGTTCATCCTGGAGATGAAGATCGGAATTTTTTTTTTTTGCTTAGAAGGGAGGAAGGAGGAGGGGGGTGGAGGGGGAGATGGTCACACGCTGGTTGAATCAGAGTCTGTGTTTTACTGTGTTACAAATACGAACAGTGCAATAACACAGACTGATTAGTATCTATCATTATCTATCTAGGTCGTTGGATTTTTCACTAGGGGAGAGTTGGGCGTGGAGGGAGGGTGGTGTCAGTGGTGGACGTTCTGTGACGTGATTGTCAGATCTTGAGGAAGAGGAGGAGGAGGAGGTTGAGTGCGTCACATCTAGCCAACGTTTGCCACCCCGAGAAACGTTTCCCCGTAGAAAACGTTCGTGTAAAGAGGCAGCTGGGAATCTATGATCGTGGCTTCGTCATATGCGTCTTCCCCATAGTGGAAAATCTCAAACAGACTCATTATTCTCGAGGCACTTGTTTCTACGTATCACAAGCACTCACTGGCATGAGGTTATTATAACCTCGACTTTGAACAGGTTTCACAACCCTTGGCCATGGCCACTTTCTTTTACGATTTTCCAGTGAATATATATTTCCATCACCCGTAATTTCCCCGCCATTACGTAATGTGGTACACTGCAGGCCAGACGGGGTGTTAAATGGAGGACACTTCCAGTCTTTATTTGGTATGTTACAGCAGGTCAGGTCATGGTGCAGGTCACGTGAGGTGGTCGTCCTCCTCGCCAGCTGGGGGAAGGACCAGCTGGCCAGGTGGAGGCTTGGGGGGTACTTCATCAGGGGCTCCCATCTCATCTCTCTCTCTCTCTCTCTCTCTCTCTCTCTCTCTCTCTCTCTCTCTCTCTCTCTCTCTCTCTCTCTCTCTCTCTCTCTCTCTCTCTCATATTGTCGCTGTGGCATCCGTCATGACGCAAGTCGCGTTGTGTGGAGGGGGGAAAAAATATGGAGCGGATGTGGGGGAAGCTGTGGAGCCTGGGCCAGGCCAGGGCATCCACCAGGTGCCAGGCCTACTCCACACGACGACTCCCTTGCAATGATCCTGCTGGGGTGGTGGGAGCCAGTGTGTGTGTGTGTGTGTGTGTGTGTGTGTGTGTGTGTGTGTGTGTGTGTGTCTGGGGAGGCATCAGCGGGGGCCCCCTGGCATGCCAGTCCCTCCCAGCTGGTCGACTCACTATCCATAATGCAAGGTTGGGTTGGCCCACCTTGGGCTCTAGTGTACCCGGGGTTGGGAGGTGGTGTGGTGGAGGGAGGGAGGGAGGAGGAAGTGGGGTCGCTCCGAGGGGAGGAGGGAGGGGAGGAGGAGGCTAGGCTCCCGGACACACACACACACACCTCCCTCCTTCCCACCCGCCCACCCACCCACATCCACCCCAGGGGC
>NC_092246.1:19356528-19359028 GCF_036320965.1 Panulirus ornatus
ACACGAACATGTGGGCACACACACACACACACACACGTGTTCGTAACACAATCTGCTCACGTATCCTGGGAGAAGCAACATAGGGGCACACAGATTAGCCCTTCTAAACTCCTCCTCCTCCTCCTCCTCCTCCCCCTCCTCCTCCTTCGCCCTGGGCTCCGTCATGCAAGACAGCAACCATGCACCCAGCCATGACCCGGGGCAGTGCATGACACTATCGTAGTTATGCGTTGGGTGTAGATATTGTGTAGATTTTAAGCCCGTTGGTCACAGCTGTGTGGAGGGAGTCCTAGGCATAGGAATAGCCTGGTTGGTTTAGGGTGGAAGGGTTCTCTTCCCTTGGCGAATTGTTAAAGAAAAACCGAAATTTCCTTTTTTCTGGGTTTTTGAAGAGAAAGTTTTTTAATATATAGTTGTCTTAGTTCGTAGGGAGAGAGAGAGAGAGAGAGAGAGAGAGAGAGAGAGAGAGAGAGAGAGAGAGAGAGAGAGATTGTTGGATTTTCACTTCTTTTGGAACTTGATGAAAATGTGTTAGGTGACGGAATCTGGTGTGGCTTTTGAGATTCATTTTTATGGAACTGGAAAAACGTTCTGTGCAGAAACAGTATGAACGTTTGCTCATATCTTTTAACGTTTTGAACGTTCGGAAAAATCGTCAGTTAAAGTTACGGGTTTTTATCCGTTTTTAGAATCTGAAACGTTATGGTTGTGATAATGTTATGTTATTGTAATTAATCGCTCAGATTTATTATAAGTTTAATGAGTGAGAGGAGCCGAAGGAGATTGTGAGGTGTGAGTTGACTGACAAGAGATTGTGAGGTGTGAGTTGACTGACCAGAGATTGTGAGGTGTGAGTTGACTGACCAGAGATTGTGCGGTGTGAGTTGACTGACCATGCCCTGGTCCAGACCTGAGCGGTCCCTCGCTGCCTCAGACATAATCCCATTGCCTTATTACACGTCCCGGAGCATTAGAGTGATAGAGTATACTAATTGAATTAATTAGTGGTAGTATCATTCGTGTAGGACGGCAGGTACACCCGCCGTCTGTGTATATACACACACTAAGATGCAAAAGAAAAGTTCCTGTGTTATAATCACTCGGCGAAGATTTTCTGGTGTTTACCCAGACGGCTTTTCTGTGTTAGGTCGCTGATGGCGTTCTTATTGTGATGGTTAGTGTAAGGGCGGTGGTGGTAGTGGTGGTAGGGGGTGGTTGGTTGTGGTTAGTGCAGGTGTAGTGTTAGGGGAAGGGATGGTTGGTGGTGGTTAGTGCAGGTGTAGTGTTAGGGGAGGGGGGTGGTTCCTTGTGGTTGGCGCAGGTTTGGAGGATGGTTAGTGGTGGTTGGTGCAGGTGTAGTGGTATCGGAGGTGGGTGGTTGGTGCAGGTGTAGTGGTAGCGGAGATGGGTGGATGGTGCAGGTGTGGCAGTGTGAGGGTGGAGTGAGTGGGTGGGTGGGGTGGTTCTCATGCAAAAAGGCTCAGTTATTGATCAGAGCAGCATGCATAGTGCTCCCCCTCACCCCCATCCCCTCCTTCCCCCCCTTCACAGGTTGACATGCAGGTATGGGGCGTGGTGTAGGCGGGGGTGGCGGAGGGGGCTCAGGTGGTATGGGAACGTGGAAGGGGTTGGTTGGTTGGTTGCGGATGGCGTTGGGGGAAAGACATGAGTGGCAATCAGGAGGGGGCGTGGACGTCTTTACAACGCATTCGTAAGTCACACTTGAGTCTCAAGTCACACTCGAGTCACGAGTCACACTTGAGTCACGAGTCACACTTGAGTCACACGGACGCCTCAAGATGTTTATTTTTTCCTCCCGGATTTGATGCTGAAGTCCTTCACACGCGTGATTTGTTACAGCGTTCAAGAACCCCTGCAATTTGACACAGGACTGACTGAGTGTATCATTTCGTATTGTTTGCTGATGTCTCACGTCCCTCCTCCATGTTAGGAAATGAGAGGAGGGTGGAAAGGCATGAATGAGACGTTGAACCTTTCATGTAATGATCAGGGGGAGAGGCATCTATACACACGACCCTTCATAGTGAATGGGACACTTGGTTCCTCCTGACACACACACACACACACACACACACACACACACACACACACACACACACACACACACGCCCAGGGAGGAGGCCAACTGGGGGCGTGGACAGGTGGTGGCTTGGGGGGAGGCCAGGCTATCCCCCAGGAAGGAGGAGGAGGAAGATGATAAGGGAGGGGCTAGTTGTCTGCGGGTGTAGTAGGATGTATAGACGGGGCAGGTTGAAGGTCGGCCCTGGAAGTAGGGAGAGTTGTGACGGTAGGATGTAGGTGGCGAGGTGAAAGGCTGAAATTGAACCCAGGACGGGAGACAGACACGGTAGAGGAACGGTGCAGGTGACAGGTGAGGTGGTACTCTGTAGTGGGAGTGGGTGGACCGGTGATAGTTAAGGGGGCCGGTGTTTACGGGAGATGGATGAGACGGCATGGTTGAAGGGGCGACGGGAAGTCC
>NC_092246.1:19364028-19384028 GCF_036320965.1 Panulirus ornatus
AGGAGTACGATAGTGTGTGTGTGTGTGTGTGTGTGTGTGTGTGTGTGTGTGTGTGTGTGTGTGTGTGTGTGTGGACTCCATGGTATGCGAGGGAACCTGACCAACGGCACACAGGTTATTCATGAACCTCCCGTTGCGTCAGGGGGTGGGGGTGGGGGGGGGTGTCAGTAACCGTCGGTGCCCAGGATGTTCTACAGAGGACAGCTCATCCCTAGTACCTGCCGGGGAATATGATCAGGGAGGGCGGGGCTCCTTCCAGACCCGCGGACTCGCTTCCTTCTGGATAACGGAAACGTTATGGACGCATTAGTGTCCGAGCGGAGGAAAGCCCCGAGGAAGGCGGAGGAGGTGCCTGACGGTGGTGTGTGGGCGGGCGGCGTGTCCCAGGCCTCAGATAACCCCAACTTGATGACAAGGGACAACAGAGCGGGTTGGTGCCACGACCAGGTGTAAGGGTAGAGACGACGCCAGAGCCTACATAGAATGATATAAATTTGAGGACAGGCACTGTATTCTCACTCACGATTGGGATTAGTCATCTAGCGCCTCTACTATGTTGCGCAGGCGTGAAATGTACTTCATTACATTACATATGTAGCAGGATGTACATGGAAGTGATTGTCTGTCCATACGATAGGCATGGCAGACCCCGTCACACAAGCAGTAAGGAAGAGGCAAATATCTTTTCATCCTACGCCATTGATGGTTCAGACAGTAATAATAACTCATTGATACATTCCTCGAAGATCTGGGATCTGTCGTAGATATGCTTGGGCTGGGTCCAGACACTTGGTAGGAGACACGGGAGTCATGAGAGCCTCAGCTTCGGAAGAGCCTGGTTCATCGGGTGCACCGCACGGGAGGCATCCGAGTCCCAGGGCTAGGAAAGGGGTATGGGGGTCGGTCCTCCCTCACTCGTCCATGGAGGTGGTTGGGTAAGTCGCTCGTTTTAATCTTAACGTCGGCCTTTCCTCCATGCCTCATCTCGCCGGGCCAGGGCGTCCACGAGGGGTGTGGAGGCGAGGGGGCAACACCTCCAGCTTTCAATAGAAGCCGGAATTAGTGTATGGTAATGAGGGCGGCTGTTATTGTTCGACGGATGAATGTGGGAGATGGTCCGACCTGATTTAAGGATGAATGGTACCATCTGAGGAAGGTGGTGGGGGCGATGGTAGAGGTGGTTGGAGGGGGTATGGTAGGCTGGAGATCATGGTGATGGTACTGGTAGCAGGTGAGTCATGGTGGTTGTCTGTAGCGACGGCTCCGTGATGAGTTTTTAAGGCGACCAACGTCGCCAGGTGATGAGTAGGGTGTAGAGAGGTCGACACCCTGACGAAATTGACGTACTACGCCCTCCTCCTCCGCAGCGGCTCGGCTGATGGAGACTGTGGGAACTAACGGTTGAGTTCTCTTCGTTCTCTTGGGAACTTTAAGACAAGACGGGCTATACACAGGAGAGTACATGTCTTCGAGGAGGAGGGTTCCCTTTGCTGCGCTGGGGGCCTTGACCACGGCTGCGGCAGGAGCGCGGGAGGAGGAGAAGGCGACGGTGAGAATGAATGAGGGAAATGTTGTTGGGTTCTGGCGCGGTTGGAACCATAGGGTCTCGCCAGGCCTCTCGCGGCCTCGCTGACGGCGAACGGTGGCGATGATTATGGAAATGAAGAGGGTGAAGTTGTGGAGTTGAGGGCGGTTGTTATCTGCAGCCTTTGCTCTCGCTTACACTCTCTCTCTCTCTCTCTCTCTCTCTCTCTCTCTCTCTCTCTCTCTCTCTCTCTCTCTCTCTCTCTCTCTCTCTCCCCCCCCCTATACTGCTAGCGAGTCTGTGTGTTTAGTGTGTGTTACGAAGGGAGACTTGTATACACTCGTGTTGTCCCGTCTCTTGACCTTGTATATCTGTACCATATCACACACACACACACACACACACACACACACACACACACACACACACACCAGCCGCGAGGATGGAATGAGCGCCTGGGTTGGCTGTGGGCCAGTAATAGTAGTTTTGAAAGTGACACCATAGATAAGTAAGAAATAGATATACAAAGAATATTTTACTTTCATGTCCACAGCTGACTTTATCTAGGCCTCCGTACATATGGATTGCCCGGGTATCTTTTCCTCTTGTTTCTGACGTCTTTTGCTCCCCTCGCTAACAGCCGGGAACGGACCCAGTGGCCTGTTGGCGTCTGCATTCCCGTATGTATATATGTATATTCAGCCGTGCGGCCTCCAACCATCAGTCCGGGTTGCATCGTACGCCTCTTGCAACCCCCTCCCTCCCTCCTCCCCCATGGTTGGCGCCTCGCTAACCCGTATATGAACACACGCGCCACTTTATAAGGCGCAGATGTGTGTGTGTGTGTGTGAAGGATCGGGGAATGAGAGAGAGAGAGAGAGAGAGAGAGAGAGTCAAAAACCTTCCACATGCAACGAGGGGAAACGCGTATCTTTCATTTGTTGTTCTTCCTAAGGATCCAGGGAAATGCTGTTGCTGCTCCTGTTTCTAGGGCCACATGTGTGGTTGTTGAGGTAGTCTCCGTTACCTTAATAAGTTCGGGGGGGTTCCGAACCCGTGCACTGGTGATTACACCCATCACGCGAGGGTAATGTCAAGTGGTTTGGGACCTGAAGTGAAAGGTTGGGATGTGTGGCCTGGGTTCTGGTGGTGGAGTGAACGTAGGGAGGGAGGTAGGAACGATCTCACGATCGCGTTCAGAACGAAGCCAGGAACGTGTTGCCGTTCTCTTTAAACCCCCCCTCCCCCCAACCCCCTTGGTTTGCAGCGCTGGAAGCGAGGTCAGAAACTCCAGGGGTTGCTGGAATCGTCGTAAGACGAGCGCACGTTCCAGTCATGGAATCGCATTGTTGCGTTACACTGTGTACCAATCTAAGAGTGTTGGGGGGGGGGGGGGTGATTGATGGCGGGTCTTATGGAGTAAGGATGGTTAAATGGGGTTGTGGAGGGGGGTGGTCTGCGCTTAAAGGTGTTAAGCTTTACCTTCCCACACTTTCGGCGACCTCGATGGCGTTCGTGTGTGTGTGTGTGTGTGTGTGTGTGTGTGTGTGTGTGTGTTGGTACCCACGCGTGGGCAGTATCAGGTGGCAGGATTAAGCCACGTAGGTTTTTGCTTCGGTAGATCGAGTTGCTAGTGACAGCAGCCCCGGTGAGGTGAGTGTTGTTGGAGTGAGGTTGTGTGAGGTGAGGCGAGTGTTGTTGGAGTGAGATTGTGTTATGTGAGGTGAGGTGAGTGTTGTTGGAGTGAGGTTATGTGAGGTGAGTGTTGTTGGAGTGAGGTTATGTCTGGTGAGGTGAGTGTTGATGGAGTGAGGTTATGTCTGGTGAGGTGAGGTGAGGTGAGTGTTGTTAGAGTGAGGTTATGTCTGGTGAGGTGAGGTGAGTGTTGTTGGAGTGAGGTTATGTGAGGTGAGGTGAGTGTTGTTGGAGTGAGGTTATGTCTGATGAGGTTAGGTGTTGCCATGAAACTCCCGTAATGGTAGATGAGCATTGATGGCCCGTAGGGGAGTTAATGAGTGGAAAGACCAATAATCCACTTGTGTCTCGATGTCTTGGATGTCACCTGTAGCGCGGTGAGGGATGTCCAGCAACGGTGTTGCCCACCACGAACGCGCCCGGGTAACGTAACGGGTGGAGGCGGCACGTATGATCAGCTGATGTAGAGGAGGTAAACATTACGGTGCGATCAGCTGATATATAGGGAAGGTAAACAATTTGGGGTAGTGGTGGCCTCGCAAATATTTGCTACGTATCACTTTAGACCTGGACGCACACACACACACACACACACACACACACACACACACACACACACACACACACACACACACACACACGCACACACTTATCTCTCTCTCTCTCTCGTTGCTGAGCGAAACTTGCCTCTTCATGGAGAGTGTCCCTCCCGCTTCGATAATAAGATACGATAACTGTGGTCACTTCTTTTGTGAGGCTGATAATGCTTATCTCCGGGTTGTTTAGGACGCTTGATGTGAAGCCTCGTGCGTGACTGTGCCTGCCTCCTAGAGGAATGTCTTATATGGAGGAATTCAGACAGCAACAGACCAGCGACTGGGGTCCTCTCGAGGCCTTTTGTGATGGTGGAGGATGTCACAAACCCACGGGTTACTGTGGTAAAAGTTAGAAGGCGTGCAGATGATTGAGAATAACCTGGCAGTCGTCCTCGTGACGAAGGAGGCGCCAGTAACGTAAGTCGTGGACTGGGAGCGAAGTATTTAGCAATTACGTAACGATAGTACTGCTCTCACCCACTCTATAATCGGTGAATCGTTCCGTATGTTAACAATCCTGTTGAAGATAATGTACTTCGCCTCGTCGTTTGCCCACGAGTTTGTATAGATGACAAGGGAGTCGAATCAGACGAATCAAGTATTAAGTAACTGGATAGACAGTGTTGAATACTTGTTTTGGATCGCCTCATAACCTTCTCTCTTCTAAGGTAAACAGATTCAAGTCGTTTAATCTGCTTTCGTTGGGTTTGTTTCTTTGGGAATCATGTTGGGGGCACAAAGCTATGCTCTCTCCGTTCTGCCTACGTCTATATTTAGGCAAGGCGACCGAAGCTAAACACAGTGTCCAGCATGTGGGCGAACCAATGAATTGTAAGGAGTACGGATGATTCCCCTGGACTTAACTTCGAGGGGCCTTACCTATGAATCCAAGAATTTTGTTCGCTCTTTTCACTGCTTCTGTGTATTGCTTGGTTGGTTTTAGGTCACCAGAGATTATTACGCGGAAGTCTTTTTCTTCATTTACCTTTTTTAGTTCAGCAGACTTCAGTCTGTAGCTTGCCGTTTCGTTTTTGATTCCGTTATGTAAAACTTTGCACTCATTGATACTGAAATTGATTCGCCTCTTGTGAGCCCAGTTTATCAACTCGTCTCTAAATCGGCTCGAAGCTGTAGACGTTCCAGTTCATTTGAAGATTTCTTTCCCAGCTTTGTATCGTCAGCGAACATTGATAATCTCACACTGCAGCCTGTTATCAATACCATTAATATATATATATGAGAAAGAGAACCGGTCCCAAGACTGATCCTTGCGGCACTCCACAATCATAGCTATTATTATGATGATGTCACTAATGCATCGCACACTAGCTGCATCATTGCCTGCCACTCATAGGCAGCTGTTCGCTAGTGGAATTGGTCGTACGTTTATTGCAGTAAGATTAGATTTGCGTCTGCAACAGCAGTAGCCTGCGTGTGCAGTGGCCCTCTGCGATTTCTGCGCAGGAGGAATGACCCACGGGTGTTGTGTGTGTGTGTGTGTGTGTGGGTTGGTGATTTTGGCAGTGTGAGGTTATCCTGTTTGGGGAATTAGGATTAAAGTTTCCTCGTTAGGAATAAATGTGGTCGTGCCGTGCGCGGTCGTCAGCTGATGAGGGAGGGTCGTGCGATGCAAGGTCGTCAGCTGATGAGGGAGGGTCGTGCGATGCAAGGTTCGTCAGCTGATGAGGGAGGATCGTGCGATGCGCGGTCATCAGATGATGAGGGAGGGTCGTGCGATGCGCGGTCGTCAGATGATGAGGGAGGGTCGTGCGATGCGCGGTCGTCAGATGATGAGGGAGGGTCGTGCGATGCGAGGTCGTCAGATGATGAGGGAGGGTCGTGCGATGCGAGGTCGTCAGATGATGAGGGAGGGTCGTGCGATGCGAGGTCGTCAGATGATGAGGGAGGGTCGTGCGATGCGCGGTCGTCAGATGATGAGGGAGGATCGTGTGATGCGAGGCCGTCAGATGATGAGGGAGGGTCGTGCGATGCGAGGTCGTCAGATGATGAGGGAGGGTCGTGCGATGCGCGGTCGTCAGATGATGAGGGAGGGTCGTGCGATGCGAGGTCGTCAGATGATGAGGGAGGGTCGTGCGATGCGAGGTCGTCAGATGATGAGGGAGGGTCGTGCGATGCGAGGTCGTCAGATGATGAGGGAGGGTCGTGCGATGCGAGGTTCGTCAGATGATGAGGGAGAGTCGTGCGATGCGAGGCCGTCAGATGATGAGGGAGGGTCGTGCGATGCGAGGCCGTCAGATGATGAGGGAGGGTCTGTTGCGATGAGAGGTCATGAGCTGGGTCGAGCGCGGGTCGTGCCCGAGAGGTCGTCAGGTGGTCGTGAGGGCGGACAACAATAAGGCCAAAGGGCGGGGAGGGTTGGGCATCATTCCTGACGCTCGGGGTAATGACAGTGTGGAACCTCCTGACGCTGACGTGTATTGTCTCAGCTGACGGCTGACAGCTGGGGGCCTCTCACCTCCCCCCCCCCCTGCCCCCCACCTTTCACCCGCTGCTGCTGTGGCAACTGCTCTCCACCTCTCTCTCTCTCTCTCTCTCTCTCTCTCTCTCTCTCTCTCTCTCTCTCTCTCTCTCTCTCTCTCTCTCTCTCACCATATCAGGTCATGTAACAGCCACTAGACACCACCCCCCCCCCCCACCTCCTTCCTCCCTCCATCAGGGAGCTGAGAATACATCTAGTGTGAACACGAGACGATGCGGTGAGTTATGTAGCGTGAGGGAGAGATAGTGTTATGTTAGTGGTGTGTGGCGCGACGGGCGGGAGGAGGGGAGGGGGCGGGGGTTAGGCAGTGGGTATAGTTGGGGGATGACAGTGGGAGGGGGGGGATGTGACGGTTTGGGGGGTGGCGGGGCTGTATGTGCTCAGGGATGGGTTGGGGATGAGCATGTCACTAGTGCTAGTGGTGCCAAGGATGTCACTAGTGCTAGTGGTGCCAAGGATGTCACTAGTGCTAGTGGTGCCAAGCGTGTCACTAGTGCTAGTGGTGCCAAGGGTGTCACTAGTGTTAGTGGTGCCAAGCGTGTCACTAGTGCCAGTGGTGCCAAGCGTGTCACTAGTGTTAGTGGTGCCAAGCGTGTCACTAGGGTCAGTGGTGCCAAGCGTGCCACAGGTACTTGGCTGTGGTACAGATGCCGCGTATCGTCTGTGGTATAGAGACTTTGTACCTTAACACATCGGAACGGCCGTACCGTCATCTGTGGTACGGGTGCTGTACCTCGCCACGGAGGACCAGCCGTACCGTCATCTGTGGTACGGGCGCTGTACCTCGCCACGGAGGACCAACCGTACCATCAGGTGTGGCACGGGCGCTGTACCTCGCCACGGAGGACCAACCGTACCGTCAGGTGTGGCACGGGCGCTGTACCTCGCCACGGAGGACCAGCCGTACCGTCAGGTGTGGCACGGGCGCTGTACCTCGCCACGGAGGACCAGCCGTACCGTCATCTGTGGTACGGGCGCTGTACCTCGCCACGGAGGACCAACCGTACCGTCAGGCGCAGTAGGGGGAGGAAAGAGCGGTACGCGTCGAGGAGAGACGCCCCTCCACGGAGGGCCATCAGTGTTTCCGACACACAGGGCGGCTCCAGAAGCGATGAGTCTCACAGTCACCGACCACACGAGTGTTAGTGGTAGCCAGTCATCAGTGGGGGAGAGATTTATATATTCCTTCCATCAGGGGTTGCTGGGAATTTAGTATTTCCAGTAGAAGATACGAGGGTCTTTATTTATTATATATTGTGGTAGAACGCCAAGATGATGGTCTGTATACAGTACGTCTTGTGTGTGTGTGTGTGTGTGTGTGTGTGTGTGTGTGTTGGGGAGGGAAGGGTTGACTTCGCAGTCAGGGGTGTGGACACGTGTTTACGCGTGTCAGAGTCCCCCAAGGGTGGCGACGTGTTGTGGGAGGGTGTTGTGACTGGCGCCCATGGGAGGGGGAGTGGAGGGGAGAGTGCAAGTGGTTTAGCAGGGGGAATGGATGGGGAGGAAGGGGAGAGACCTGTCTACCGTACTATACCTGGGGGGGAGGGGGATGTGGGGGAGGGTCGTGGGGAGGTTGAGGGGAAGATGTAGCCCCGGCGGTGGAGAGGATGTTCCCTCCTCATACCTTGGCCTCCTCCATCACCATACAGCCACCATCATCATCTCCTTCTTGCTTATTACCTTAGAAAAAAAAGGGAAGTAATGGAGGGGTGTTTTAGCCACACACACACACACACACACACACACACACACACACACACACACGGATGTGGTGTAGTGATGGACAGAGTGGGAGGTGCGCCTTCCCTCCAAGGAGCACTGTCTTAGACAGACGGGTTCAACAGCCCGAGGGTGTGTGTGTGTGTGGTGTAGCAGCAGCCTCGGTGAGCGAGCACGTGGGCAGCAGACACGTCGGTGGTACTCCTACACTCGCGACTGCTTCCCAAGAAGCCCTCGACACCAGCAGACGCTCACCACCACGCTACCACACCAGCAGACGTGCACCACCACACCAGCAGACGCTCACCACCACGCTACCACGCCAGCAGACGTGCACCACCACACAAGCAGACGCCCGTCGCCTCACTACCACACCAGCAGACGTGCACCACTACACCACCACACCAGCAGACGTTCACCACTACACTACCACACCAGCAGACGTGCACCACTACACTACCACACCAGCAGACGTGCACCACTACAATACCACACTAGCAGACGTTCACCACCACACTACCACACTCGCAGACGCTCACCACCATACACTACCTGAAGAGGAGCTACCAAGCCAGCAGACACACACTACCATATTGACCCGGATTACACGAGAACACAATTTGAGTTCCGTTGATTTTATTGGAATAGAATTACTTGTAATTTAATTCATGCATAAGTTTATTACACGTCAGATTTGACTGGTTGAAAAATAAGTCAGTCTGGCCTCGTACATTTAGCTTTGAAAATCTGCACATTTTCCACCACTGCAGAATGATGATGGAGAGTATATTTACCGGCGAATTAATTGGATGTCTGAAGTGCAGATAATGTCACGGGGAGACTGGCGGGTATGCATAGGCTCGACCTTAAGGTGTGGCTGGTTTCTTTTCAAGGTTCACGGGCTGTGGAACGTTTATTAGAGCAGCCTGGTCCAGGCCACACCAACGTTTTGCTGTAAGGCAGCCTGGGTCCTGGTGACACTAACGTCTTGCTGTAAAACGTTGTCTGGAGAGCACCCTGGGTCCAGATGACGCCAACGTTTAAAGAGAAACGTTGCGTGGGGCACCGTGGGTCCAGGTGACACAAACGTATAGTGTGAGACGTTGCTTGGAGAAGTCTGGGTCCAGGCCAGAGCAACGTTTTGGTGCGAAACGTTGCGTCTTAGGTAAAGAACTTCCGCTACGTCGTGTATGTGTGTGTGTGAGTGAGTGAGTGAGTCATGAAATGAGTCATGACTCATCGCTAAGTCGTGGTCGCATGACGTACTATTTTCAGATTGCTTCCTCTTCCTGGTGACGGAGAGGTTGAGTACCTCCAGCAGTGACTGTATGACGTGCTGTCTTCTCACCAGCCAGCTTTCCACACCTGCCCGGAACTGACGACCTTTTTAAAACTGTTGGTGAATTATAAATCACCCACTCTCTTCCTGGTATTTTGATGCATTTCTTATCCATGGCGTACGGTTGACTCATGGGTGACTCATCAATGTCCAAGGTTCCCCCCACCCCCCACCGCTCCGATCCACCTGGCCATGAATGTAGCCGTGTCCACCGGTGATCGTGAGGAGAGACGGCTGCACGGAAGGGGAATGAGGAACTGGGAGGACAAAGAGTTGTGGGTGGGGGGAGGGAAGGACATGGGAGTATAGAGGGCCAGGTGGACTCGTCCGCCCTTCAGGATGATAATCTGGCCAACCTATGGATTATGAGATGTTGGGTGCTGTATTCTCCTCCCGTGTGTATGTCGCGGATGGTCTGGGAACGCAGTCCACGGGGCAGTGGTTTCGTAGCTACCTGTCCCTCTCCTCCCTACCTTGTTAGTCAGACCCTGCCAGCTGCCTCGCTTCCCATGACGTTACAAGGGGTACTAGCACACCCATGGCTTTGTGACGTCTCCTGTCTACACCTTGGCAGAATGTGTGTAAAGCTTCTTCCGAAGGGATGTCTGCTATTAGTACGGTCCTCTGACTTTGTTCGTAAGAATTGTACAAAGGGATGGTCGTCGGACGTGGATGTACTCACGTACATGGTATTTATGCTGAGGAAACGCACACCCACGTACGAGCAAAAGACACCACGGTGATCACGTATCTATGTAGGGGGAGTGGTGGGTGGTATGGCAGGTGTGGTGGACAGCGTCTAGGGGATGTGAATGATAGGCGACAGGCAGGTACTGAGGTGGTGGTGTAGCAAGGTCCTCTCTGGTGATGGTGACCCTAATTTATAAAGGTGTATGTGCGTGTGTGTGTGTGTCGACCAAGGTGATGTTGAAATTAATGACATCCTTCCTCCTCCTCCTCCTCCTCCTCGCCATTGTCTTTTAAGGGGAAGAGAAATGCATAATCTTACCCCCCTCTTGAAGGGCGGTAGGGTGGAGGAAAGTAGAGGTTGACACTAGGGAACACTTCCCGTTGCGTTGATGGTAAGCCTTGAACCGTCGGCTGGTTCTGGAAGGTTTCTGGGTTCTCTGGCTCCTCGAAGGTCCGCTGCTCTTTAGCCAGATGGAACCTGGTTCCTCGAGGATCTATCTTGTTCTTGGTGAGTCCACTGTTCTGTCTGTGGAGAGTCCCTGGCCCCCATTAGCTCTACTGTTCTCTTGGGTTCTCCTAGGAGAGAATATGGCCCCTGGTGGGTTCGCTGTTCTCTGGGGTTCTAATTGGAGAGAACCTAGCTCTTCATGGGCTCTATTCTCTGGAGAGTCTCATGGGAGAGAACCTATCTCCTCATTGAAGAGACAGCAATATTAGGGCAAGAGATGTTGGCGAGACCGCAGTAGTCGAGGTGAAAATGTTGGAGAGACAGTAGTGGTCGGGGTGAAGATGTTGGAGAGACAGTAGTGGCCGGGGTGAAGATGTTGGAGAGACAGTAGTGGTCGGGGTGAAGATGTTGGAGAGGCAGTAGTGGTCGGGGTGAAGATGGTGGAGAGACAGAAGTGGTCGGGGTGAAGGTGTTGGAGACAGTAGTGGTCGGGGTGAAGATGTTGGAGAGACAGTAGTGGTCGGGGTGAAGGTGTTGGAAAGACAGTAGTGGTCGGGGTGAAGATGTTGGAGAGACAGTAGTGATGGGGATCAGGGGAGTTGAAGAGACGGTGGTGGTGGTAGTGCAGGCGTTGGTGGTGGAGGAGGAGACAGTTGGATTAGACCAGCACTATAATAACGTGATCACTTCCGGTCGTAATGGTTGGTTAGGACTGCTGCCAACAAGGCTAAGGTCTCCTCCTGGTAGCGTTATTAACACAGTAGAATCCTCAGAGGCGTTTTCTTTTTCCTTCGTGATGATACGTACTTAATTTCCCGTCATATTCCTCAGTCGTGAAGGCTATAGGTGACTGGTCCTCTCTGTTGGGTGATGGGAGAGGCGATAGACAGACGGTGGCCCTTGTGTATTTCACGTAACCTGAAGTGGTGTTAAGATTTGCTCGATGTTTTGGTTGAGCAGGAGGCAACATGAGGCTTGATGAGGGTGTTCTCACCTCTGTTAGGATGTTGTAGACTGATGTCCTCACCACAGAAGGGGAGATGTTAGATGTTCTCACAGTGTTGTATACTGTGTGCCCGCTGGCAGGTACTGAGGTCCAGGTATCCTTATGCGGGCGTCGCAGGCAGGTGTATTGAAATTTGTCTTGGCCGTATTAGTGGTGCGTAGGCTCAGGACGCGGGGCCACCACGCCCATACCGGTACATGTGGCGTGGGACGGACCACCACGCCCGTACCGGTACATGTGGTGTGGCGTGGGACGGGATGAGAACAGCACTTGGCAATACCGCACACGCCTTCTTTCTCTATTTCTTCCTTCCTACCATCCTTCTTCTTCTTCTTCTTCTTCTTCTTCTTCTTCTTCTTCTTCTTCTTCTTCTTCCTCTTCTTCTCCTGCTTCTTCTTCTTCTTCTTCTTCTTCTTCTTCTTCTTCTTCTTCTTCTTCTTCTTCTTTTCCGTTAACCACACATAAGACGGTAGTCTCGCCCATCAGCCTCGCTTCCAACCACTTCTCCTCACCCCCTGCTCTCTCACTAGACCCCCCAGTTCCCCATCCAGGTTGTTCAGTCCACCAAGCTTCGGCGATGTGGCTTTGGCCGATACACTAAGCTGGAAGGAACACGTCGGCACCATCCTCAAATGCTCCATCTGTTGGTCTCTTACTGTCTCCGTGGACCCCAGACACTTAGGCTCCCTGCCGCCAAAGTCGAGAACATCTTCACAACTTTCATATTTTTCCCCCAAAACTCACCGTTTCTTCGTTGTCGTCTTCCTCATCCACCACACAACAGGAGCTACAGGAAAAGCTGTATAGAAAATGACAGTCAATATAATTCACTTTCGTTTGTACCCCAGCTACCAAGAGATGCTCAACCCACACTGGTTCACACAACCTCTCTCCAACCATCGTGAGGACCTTACGGTATACGGGAAGAATGGGACTGCTGCACTCGCCACCGTCGCCTCCTGCCACCAGAGATCCCTCGTCTCCGAGTTGCAGACCGGCGCCACAGTCTCATCGGACCCATCCCCCCCAGCTGTTGCAGACCACCGCAAGAACAGACCCCCCCCTCCTCCCCTCCCTGTGAAAGTCGTCAGTAATGACCAGGCTGCCTCCTGTAGTGGTTACATAACGACCGTCTTTTGTTTATATAGCCAGTGTTCATACCGTGTGAAATGTTCTGTGTACATGTTCAATATTTGGGCTGCCGTCAGTCTGTTCAATAAGGCTTTTATTTTTATTATTATTATTAGTAGTAGTAGTATTTGTTGTTGTTGTTGTTGTTGTTCTATTTTTGTTGTTGTTTATCGTTGTTTTCATAGAGGGATGGGGTAGGGGCTGGAAATCCTTCCCTCTTGTATTATAACTCGGTGTAACTTGGATCATTAGAAGAAACCAAGTGAGGATGATTTTTTTTTCCCCAGCGAGGCTCAGTCGTCTGTTCTCAACGCTACATGATCAAGACACGGAACAGATATTTCTTTTTTCGTTTTTGAAATATCTTTCCCATTTTCGTCTTCCTTTCTCTTATCAATATTGTTCTTTCATTTTTTTTGAATCATGTTTTTCTCTTTCTCTATCCTTCTTCTCCTGTCCTCTCCCTAGTCCATGTCCTCTCCTCTACCCTCCTTTACTCACTAGTTCCTCCCCATTGTAGCTCCTTCTGCTCTCCCCTCTCCCCATACCCTCCCACCTTCCGGTATATCTCCCCTCACCCCTCCTGTTCCCTTCCCTCTCCCAGCCAGCCTGTAAGGGTCACGTCACCCTCAGTTGTCCATTGATTTTCCACGTTTTTGCCCCCCCCCCCTTTCTCTCCCCTTGCAGGATATTAGGGGCAAGACTGTGTGGCCTGTGTGGCCGCATATTGAGTCTCGCGTCCCGCGCGATATTGAATTATTGTATCTCCTCCTCACACGTGTATTGACGGCTGGAAAATACGATATGCGATGTAGGATTTATTTTTTTCCATTGTGTGTGTGTATGTATGTTAGGGAGCATGTGTGTGTGTGTGTGTGTGTGTGTGTGTGTGTGTGTGTGTGTGTAGTTGAAAGGAAGGCACGAGGGCATTTTCCTGGTCGCTGGTGCTTCCATGGCAATAACTTGTCTTCAGTCGCCTCCCCAGGTGACACAACGATGTGGAAGGGGTTGTGTGCCAAGGTGATGTCCTTTTATACCTGGCGAGTGTCCTGCGACACGCAGGCCTTCCCTGGCAGGAGGGAATTGTCGTGGTTGGTGATGGTGGTGGTGTTTAGCAGGGGGAGGTGGTGTTTGAGGGCGTCTGACGTGTGTGTGTGTGTGGTGGGAGAGGTGAGGTGGGGGTCCTTCTTTTGCAGCGCAGCGCCTGGTGATCGTTCCGTGAGAAGCAGTCAGCCAGGGGGAACAGTCATTAGAAAGCAGAGGATTTCACTCGTCGCAGTAGACCAGTTGAGAGCAGCAGTGCCTATGGGAAACAGAAGCTTTTCACTGTTTTCCTTTTCTTTTTTCCCCTCTGGGATGACTTTGTAAGCAGGAGCGTAGCTGATTTAGGTTGTGCCTGTTGCTTACAAGGATGTGTGGAGCAGATCCATGGGAGTAGCAGAATTATATGAGGTGGGGAATTATATGAGGTGGGGACATGAAGGTGGTGCAGCGGCAGATGTACCGTACTGTGACACCAAGTGTACCTCTGGCAGGTGCCAGGTACGTGAGTAGATAGGCAAGCAGGAAGTTGGTTTGATGGGTAAATAGGCAAGCAAGAGAGTGAATAGGTAGGTAGGTTAAATGGGGGTGATGACTTAGCCATCAGCAGAGGGCCATGGGGAGCAAACCTGCATATCCCCACCACCACAACTCACCAGCAGCCACCACAGCGAGGGGACAGAGAACAGCCGAGACACAGACCGACACACATACACATATGGCCAAGACCCCGGACAGCTGCATAGACACGGAGCACACCCGGTTCCCACGGAGCCTCACACAGCCCTGAGATGGGGCGCCACTAATGCCTCAGTGTACACAGTGAACATCTCTTAGCCTAGCTTAACTACCTCCCTCGCTAAACCAACACAGCATCACTACACACACACACACACACACACACACACACACACACACACGTCTGCCGGAGGCATATAAATTAGGCCCCAGATAAACATGTGCAACTGACCACGAACACACTTCAATAAACGTACAAACGTTTTGCTCTTGGACATTCGACAGCCGTTCCCTGCCGAAGACTCACGTCAACAGCTGACTCGTATGGAGAACCAGCTGGACGAAACGTTCATGTACTCATGATGAACGTTTTTTCCTGTGAAGCGAAATGGGAGGTGGTAAACGTTGGATGGTGTTGGCGGGAGGAAGTTGAACATTACGCCTGGTGATGACAGCTGGATTGGGTAGTTCATGGCTTATATGACACGCCGGTCAGGGTTAACAACACTTTCCCCCCACCCCTCACACAGACGTTGATGGTGGCCATATGTACTGTGTTTATGTGTGGCAGACGTTGCGTGGTAGAGTGGTTGATAGTACCACACGATCGTATCGTCGCACGGGTACCCCGATGGTGTGTTGGTACAGCGTTGCGGTGATGGTGTATGGTAAAGCAGTAGTTTTATGGTATACGGTACACTAACATTATGATGTACGGTGCAGCTGTGTGAAGAGCCGTGTGTGTGTGTGTGTGTGTGTGCGTGTGTGTGTGTGTGTGTGGCTTCTATTGTAAGGGTAGTGGGCTAACGCCCAGCAGGCAGAGCTAGCAACAACGGGAGGGCTCGGCGACGCTGGGTAACAGGAGCCAAGAGTAGACACCGCGGCCAGTCACAACAGAAGGGGCCTGGCGACTGTGGGATGAACCAACAGGCAGATACTGTTGTTAGATAGTGGCTGGTGTTTGCTTATTTTGGGGGAACTGACGACCGATAGTGGAGTCAGCTGATACCCTCCCTCCCTCCTCCTCCTCCTCCTCCTCCTCCTCCTCCTCCTCCTCCTCCTCCTCCTCCTCCCCCCTGCAGGCCTGGTCCCAAGTACTTCCACACCCACAACACACCCCCACCACCACGCTCACCCCCAACCACCCTCACCGCCCCAACACCGCCACCGCCACCACATTACCCAACCGTCCGCTCGCTGCGGTCGGCTCTCACCCATGTACCCTTGCTGTCTATGCTCCTGTGGCCTCTTCGTCTGACCTCGTCTTACAATGGGCACTTAGGGGCCTTTCCCCCACTTCCCCGACTTCCTGATTGGTCCCAGTGTGTATCCCTCAGTGTCCATATTCCTCCGTGTATCTCTCTTGTTCTGGCCTCAGCAGTCTTGCTGGCTGCCCAGTGTCGGTGGTCGTCTGCCGGTGTACAGTATTGTCTGAGGTGAACTGTACTCCTTTTTCTTGTCCGGGTCTCCCACTTCCCTACTCACTTTTAGTTCCCTCTGTTTCACATTCTTTCATTCTCTCTCTCTCTCTCTCTCTCTCTCTCTCTCTCTCTCTCTCTCTCTCTCTCTCTCTCTCTCTCTCTCTCTCTCTCTCTCTCTCTCTCTCGTACTATCCCTTCCTCACTCCCCATCTCTATTTCCTATCTCCCTCCCTCCCTCTTCTCAGAACAGGCCCAGAGGCACCGCCGAGAATTCCAGACGCCCCATATCTGGCCAGGGGTTGGTGGAGGAGGAAGAGGGCTCCCCTCCTCCGCCCTTATCTGCTTATCTTTTATCACCTGCGTAGTTTCTCATTACTACTAAGGAGGTTGTGCACGACCCAGCTGGTGTTTGGTGTCAATGATGGTCAGCCGGAAGTTGGGGCTAGTTAACGGCGCCTCCTTGAATGTGATTTAAACATGACGAACATGTCACTTTCTCTCACTCTCATGTTGGCCGAGGGGGTCATTCTCATACTCTGAGTGACACTCGTCTTTCGAGTGACGATGTATATTGATCACGTGTAGAGTGAAAATGCCAACTCGACTCCAATGGAGATGGCTGGTCTTGGAGTGTGTGTGTGTGTGTGTGTGTGTGTGTGTGTGTTTACATTAAGAGCTTCCATCTCCCTGCCTCCATAACTCATTGTGGTCAGTTCTGGTATCCATTCTTGTTCTGTGTTCCTTTGCGTCCCTTCCAGCAGTTGTGTGGCTTTTATAGTTTACACACACACACACACACACACACACACACACACACACACACACATATATAACGCAGCTTAAGAAAGGCGAGGATGAATGGCTGGGATTGGGTGTGGGCCTACTTCCGCGCCCAGGATTCGAACCCCCGTGCGCACCCTACCCCGGGCGGTCCCGTATTGACTTATAGTTGGCACCACTGTGTGTGTGTGTGTGTGTGTGTGTGTGTGTCAGATGGCGACACGTGTAGCCGCAGAGGTGGCTCCCTGGGGAGCTCATTCCACGACCGTCCCCCTCCGTGACTCGCTCTCGTATTCCTCACCCGTCATACAAACTCATGTATCTCGCAACGTCTTGGTTGTGGTGGGGGTGAGGGAGGAGGGAGTGGAGCGCTGGCTTGCTGCTTACCTCACGTTACCTTAACATGATTCCGGAGGTCTTCCTCCCACCTCCCACTCTGGCACCGTTCCTCCTACCTCTCCATGTATACCTTACGATCATGTCGGCGGCAACGTACACATAACATTATTCGAAGGTCTTCTACCTGCTTTTTTTTTCTGGATTTCTGTCCTTTGGTCTGTGCTGGTTTTTTTTTCTATTATTATTTCTGCAGGTCCCATCTTGCTAGAGCAGTCGTCATGAGACCTCATCATGAAAATAGATATCAGTGTCGCGCTGGAGGACCTGCTATATGTGTAGTCTGTGGTGGAGAGTCCTGGGTTCGACTCCAAAACGCCTCCTAGTAAGTCGCACACACCCCCGTCCGTCCGTCGATCCACAGTATAGCTTCCGCAGGGTAAACATGAGACCCAGGGTTCGATTTTGATGAGAAATTTCGGCGTGAGGGAACCGCTTCTGATTTTAGGGTCAAAGGTCAAGGTCACTACTGCACTTTTTTGAGTTGATTTAGAGGGTCGTTTTCCTTTGTGAGCAGTAGACCCAACATCCACTGGGAACACGGCATCAAGCTCATAGTGTGAGCAATTACCTTTAGAACAAGAAAGTGCTCTATTGATTCTAAGGTCGGAGGGGGTCAAAGGTCAGGGTCATTGCCCCACTTATAGATGGTATCGTTCCGGCGCGGTAACTCGCCGTGCTACAGGATGGGGGTCACTAAGACACGAGCGTGTTTCTTGTGGTGTACAGGAAGGTCAGTTTTGATTCGGAGGTCACGGGTCAAGGTCGCTCCGACGCTCTTGTACATTCTTTCTTTCTTCGCATTGAGTCTTGTTTGGCTGAAAGGCATTCGTTAAGCCTTGGTTCATGTCTCTTGGCCTTGGAGTAAGGGCAAGCGTGGAGGGTGGAGCATCCTTTGGCACTAGTCGGGGAGAGTGTAGGGTACACTGGGTGTTGGGAGTGGAGGATGTAGTATGTTGTGAGTGTCGGGAGTGGAGGTGTAGGATTCCCTGGGTGTGGTAGTGGTAGAGGGTGTAGGATTCCCTGGGTGTGGTAGTGAAGGATGTAGTATGCTGTGGGCGTTTGGAGTGGAGGATGGAGGATTCTCTGGGTGTTTGGAGTGGAGGGCGGAGCGTGGCATGGGTGTTGGCGTATGTGGGACACGAAGTCTTTTCATAACACCCGTATATGTTTGCCTGTGTGTGTGTGTGTGTGTGTGTGTGTGTGTGTGTGTGTGTGTGTGTGTGTGTGTGTTTACCTCCGGGTTCCCCCCCCCCCCTTGCCTGCCTCTCGCCTGCAGAGCTGTGGATCTGTGTGTGAAGGTGATCTAACGTGGTGAGTGGACTTACTGTGCCGTACATGGCTGGTGAGTCGTGCAAGGTCGTTGTGGTGCACCTACACACACACACACACACACACACACACACACACACACACACACACACACACTCTCTCTCTCTCTCTCTCTCTCTCTCTCTCTCTCTCTCTCTCTCTCTCTCTCTCTCTCTCTCTCTCTCTCCTTCGTCCACTGCTGTCCTCGGCCCCCCCCCCCCCAGTATCTCTCTATTCCTTCCTTATTATTAATCCACCCAGCTTGTGCGATCCTCCCACACCCTTGCCAACCAACCCTCCGCCGTGACCCTCCCCTACACAGTGCCACCTTCCTTCCACTGTCTCCCTCCCACAGTGTTTCACCTTCCCTCCTTGTAGGTTCCTCTACCCTATTCTGGCGCTCCTTCTCCTTTCCAGTCTCCTAGGACGAATCTTCTTCCAGTCTGGCCTTGCATCCATCCATACCTTCTCATATACTTTTTTCCATCCCCTTCTCTGGCAGCCCTTCCATCCTACTCGGCCTCCCACACTTCATTCTGGCCTTTCTCCATCATCTATGCTTGTCTCTTGGTCTGTCCCGTGTGGCTAACACGGTGAGTGCATAGGGCGTGGCCCTTTACCATGTGTGTGTGTGTGTGTGTGTGTGTGTGGCAGAGCTTGCTAGCCACCTACAGCCTTCTCTCATTATGGCCAGCCCACGGCTCTTACTATCCACACTTTGCCACACTCTCCTCTTTCCCCTCTCTCTCTCTCTCCCTCCCTCCCTCCCTCCCTCACCACCACCACCATCACCTCCATCGCTCCTTCTGCTGTAAGCCTTCCCGTCGCACCCACCTCAGCAGACCCCTGCTGTTAGAGGAACATCCCTGATCAGTACCCATCATCCTGTCCCTCCCCCCAGCTGTCGTCTGTGCGTCCTTGATGGACTTAAGGTACTGGGACGCCCGTGCACCTCAGCTGAAGATCGTCTTCACTACATATCACACTTGCCAGACTCGCCTCCGCCTCCGCACCTGGTCGTCCTCCTCACTCTCTCAGCCACAACAAAAGGGATTACCAAAAAAGGGCAGGCGAGATCAGAGGCGCCCACCACACTGGTCCTCCTCCCCAGTAATCACCTGAACCTCTACCAAGCAGTTTAGAAATAAGCCATGACCACCATTCGCGCCACCTTCATCTCCTCTCGCCAGAGATCCCTCGTCCCAGGGTTGCAGTTCAGCACCACAGCGTCATCGAGCACACACGTGAACTTTAGTATTGACGTCTGTTCTATGTGTGAAGACTGGGATACCCTCTCGAAATGTTATAGACCCAGTGTCTTTATTGTGTGTATTCTCCCTGTACGGGTTTCGAATTTGATTTGTTGATTCAATAAAGCGTTGGTTATTAGTGGCATTATTGATATTATTATTATTATTGATAGTCATAATTGTATTAATGATATTATCATTATTAAAGTTAACTTCACACCGTCCTTGAGCACAGCACGACGGTACGATCCTTGAGCACGACGGTACGACAATTGAGCACGACGGTACGATCCTTGAGCACGACATTACGATCCTTGAGCACGACGGTACGACCCTAGAGCACGACGGTAATACCCTTGAGCACGACGGTAACGACCCTTGATCACGACGGTACGATCCTTGAGCACGACGGTA